>NW_028234429.1:16834005-16849005 GCF_977035675.1 Penaeus japonicus | reverse complement strand
TCTCTCTCTCTCTCTCTCTCTCTCTCTCTCTCGTTCTATCAACTTCAACCGAGGATTTTCAGCTTTCTTTCTCCCTCTCTATTCCATCGCACTTCCTATCTACCTCTCCACACCTACACCCCCTCCAACATAGCATCCCCCCTACCCACACCCACCATACTAACCCTAACTTATCTAAACCCCCCCTCTCCGTTCCCTCAACCCCCTCTCCCTACTCCCCCAACCCTCCTCTCCTTTCCATCTCTTCTTCCTACTCCCCCAACCCCTCCCCCACTCCCCACTCCCCATTCCCCACTCCGAACCCACCCACGCATCATTCCCCCACTTTCCTTCCTACTCTGACTCCCACTCCTACTCCAACCCGCCCCCACTCCCACCCCCACCCCCACTCTTCCTCTCCCTCTCTCCCACCCCCACCCCCACCCCCATCCTCTACTCCCTCTCCCTCTACACATCCATCAACCTTTTTTTTCCCCTTACCTTCTTCCGTGGCAACCCCAGTGACCTGAAAACGGAATCGTCCAAGTAAGAACATTAGCAGACCCCCTCCTCCACCCACCCACCCTCATAGCGCCGTCTTGGCTCTTATCCGACTGACTTTTCGTTAACGCCGAGTCCGAGTCCGTTATATTCGTTTTTTTATTCCATTTTTTTGTTTTGTTTTGTTTGTTTAAAAATGGGATTCCTTTCCTCTCAACACGTATACGCAGGCTTAGGTTTTCCTCTTCATGCAAGAACGTAGATCCACTTTCCCTTAGTTTATTTATTTAAACGAGAATAAAGAGAGAGAGAGAGGGAAGGAAGGGGGAGGGAAGGGGGGAAGGAGAGAGCGAGAGGGGGGAGGGGGTGATGGAAAGGAGGAAAGGAGAGAAGGAGGAAAACGGAGATAGGGAGAGATAGAGAAAAACATAGAGCATATCAAGACAAGAAACGTAAAAAATAAATAAATAAATAAGAATAAAAAAAATAAAAAAATCACAGTTTGCGCCGAAGCTCCGACGAAACAGAAAACGTACCGCCACTTGAGTGATGGTGAGTAAACATGAGGTGATAGTGATGAGGAATGAGGACGGGGATGGTGACAGGAGCAGACTAACGGTAGAGATGAATCGATAGTGAAGAAAAATGGAGATGGATCACGGTACTGAACTAAACTGATAAAAGAATTCAGGTGACAGTCGACTGGTGCAGACTGATTGTTTGGATAAAGTGAAAAAGATAAATAGTCAACAGTGCAGGACAATAATCATAATAAAAACTTTCTCTCTTAGACAACCTGCTTGCCTAGGTGCTATTTCCCTCTCCTCTCCTTTCCTCTCTTCTCTTCTCTTCTCTTCCCCTCTCCTCTCCTCTCTATCTCTCTCTCGCGTGATGAGTGTTCACCCAATGCACACTCACCACGTACTCATCACACAGTACAATAATAAAAAGAACCAGCCTAATAACTAAAAACAGACTCCTATAATACACACAAATAACAACAACGACGCAACGCAGAACGCTAAAACCCGAATCCCCCGACAGACAGACAGACAAACAGACAGACAGACAGACAGACAGACAGACACAGACCGACAATGCCTCAACGAAAGTGTGACGACGAAGCAAGGCCAATGACAGTGAGCGAGGACAGTGACCAACCCTAACAAGCCAGGTGGTGGTAACGAAAACCGAAGACGAGGCTGTCGCAGATGGTCAGCTCAGGTGGCGCGTTTGCGGGGGCATGGACGGACAGGTGAGACAGCAAGTGGTTTCACGGAGACAGGAAGGAGCGAACGTGACTCGTGTGAGGTTGCAAACTCGTCCTTAATTTAACGGAATTCTGGAGTGTGTAACGTGGTTATACACTCGTGTATGATTTTTATTATTATTATTATTTTTTTTTGGGGGGGGGACTCATCACCGCATCATCACCACATCACAAAATCTACAGCCAATGACTCGAATTCGTTACATCATCACCGTGACTCAGAAATCAATATCAAGTGGAACCTCATCACCACATCATCACAAAATCAACAGCCAGTGACTCAAATCTGCACCATGGAGTGACTCATGCTCGACTTCACATCAGATGGAAACTCATCACCACAACAACACCAACCAGCTCTTTTTCCTCGACTCATCACCCAGTGCAAACTCATCACGCAATCACCACTCAGTGCAAACTCATCACGCATTCATCACCCAGTGCAAACTCATCACGCACTCATTACCTAGTGCAAACTCATCACGCACTCATAGTGTTGAGTTCGAACACCTACTTAATGCGATTAATTAAATCATGTACTTTATTTTTGCGTTGATTAACTTGTGCCAGGTGTGGGCGGCCATGTGGTGGAGGCCATGAGGCACATATGTGGGAGAATGATGATTAAGATGATAAGAAAGAGAGTGAGAATGGAAAAAAATGATAAGAAAGAGAGTGAGAATGAAAAAAAATGATAAGAAAGAGAGCAAGAATAAAAAAAAAGTTAAGAAAGTGAGAAGGAGAGAAAAGATGATAGAAAGGAGACGGAATAAGAAAGATAGCAAAAGGGAAGGAAGAATGGAAGTGAGAAGGAGAGAACAGAATATAATGGAGAACAGGATAAGACAGGGAGTGAGATGGAGAGATAAGATGATAGGACATCAAAGGAAAGACGAGAGAGAGGGAAGAGGAGAGGATAAAGATACAAGGAGTTAGAAGAAAAAGATAAATAGAGAGATAATTACAAACGGGCAGATACTTAAAAAAATCACATAAAAATGAAACCAAATCAATTAATATCTCGTCTCTACCACTCCCGCCCCCTCACTATATTCCCTAGCCCCCCTCCCCTACCTCCCCACCCTCCCTACAAAATCACACACACACACAAACATACACACACACACACACACACACACACACACACACACACACACACACACACACACACACACACACACACACACGCACACACACACGCACACACACAAACACGCATTTAGGCCACCTCGACTGGCCCCGACCTGTCACACGTACATAATATACAGCACCATTGGCTCTCGCTGCAGAAAGGAAGGTGTGTTAGCAAGAGGAGGAGGAGGAGGAGGAGGAGGAGGAGGAGGAGGAGGAAGGGAGGGAGGGAGGAAGGGGAGGGGAAGGGGAAGGGGAGGAGGAGGAGGAAGGGGAGGAGGAGGAGGAGGAGGAGGAGAGGAGGAGGAGGAGGAGGAGGAGGAGGAGGAGGAAGGGGAGGAGGAGGGGAGGAGGAGGAGGAGGGGGAGGAGGAGGAGGAGGGAGGAGGAAGGGGAGGAAGGGGGAGGGGGGAGGAGGGAGGAGGAGGAGGAGGAGGAGGAGGAGGAGGGAAAGGGGGGAGGGGGGAGGGGGGAGGAGGAGGAAGGGGAGGAGGAAAGGGGGGAGGGGGAGGAGGAGGAGGAAAGGGAGGAGGAGGAGGAAAGGGGAGGAGTAGGAGGAGGAGGAGGAAGGGAGGGAGGAGGGGGAGTGAGGGTGGAGGGGGCGGAGTGAGGAAGGGAGGTAGGGAAGAGAACGAGAAGGGGTGTGGGGGGGGAGTGGAACACAAGGAGATATGAGTAATGGAGTGGGGTGAGGGGGGGGGGGGTACAACCGGGAGCGAAGGAAGCGTGTTCAACGAAAAAGGAAAGAGTGGGAGTGGGAGTCCCCCTCTCCCTTGGCCGCCTTCTTTTTCCTCCTTTCTCCCTCTCTTCCCACTTCCTGCCACTTCTCTTTCATTCCTTGTTATTAATATTATCCCCTCCCCCATCCTCTTCTTTCTCCCCTCCCCTCCCCTCCCCTCCCCTCCCCTCCCCTCCCCTCCCCCCCCTCCCCTCCTCCTCCTCCTCCTCCTCCTCCTCCTCCTCCTCCTCCTCCTCCTCCTCCTCCTCCTCCTCCTCCTCCCTTCGAACAATGGGTCATACGTGGGCGAGGTATATGAATGGAGGGAATTAACATAGGCCTATTCTCTTTTGAATCCCATGAAAGATATTCATTGCGTCGTTGTTCGTTCTTTTGCAGACGTTGTAAATTATTCAGACCATAACTGTGTTGCATTAATGGATACATAGACAGTAAACGCATACACAAAGAGACAGACAGACACAGACACAGACACAGACACACAGACACACACACACACACACACACACACACACACAACTCACACTCACTAAGGCATCTCTCGGTACGCACACACACACACACACAGTTCCATTAACGTTACCCAATTACCTAAACTCGGTAAATGCCTTGCCCCCCCCTTTCTACCCCCCCCCCATCGGTAGAAGCTGGCCAGGTACGCCCATCTCGTTTCTCGTGCGACACACCACGCACCCACACTTCCTAACCCTGGCACTATAACAGACTGAAAAAAAGTGGAATAAATACTGCGTTATCTGCGCAATAGTCCACATGGCATCCATTTAAGTTATATCGTGCCAGTAGCTGTAATAAGACTTAATAGTAATTTAACCGTAATAAAAAGGATGGCGAATGAAGAAGAAAAAGAAAAAGAAAAAAAAAATGAACACCATCGTGATGTGGCAACACTCTCGGCGCTCCTTCGCAGTTACCATCAAGAATCGTCACTCAGAGCTAAGATGGCATCCGTCTTTCATGACATCGGGATGGCACGCGTCCCTCGTGGCACCGTAATTACTCATCCCTAGATGCCCTCTCGAATCGCAAGAGGAACGAACGACCAAACTCATAAAGTGTCGCTACAACGGATAACAACAAAACGCCTCCATCATCATCATCATCCGGGCAATATGGCGTCGCTTGTCTTGTCGTTGTAACCGATCACTTCCGCGTGACGTCATCATCCAGCCTCGCCAATCACAGCGATCTTCGCGCGATTGCAATTACCGTGTTAAAATTGAAAGAAATCTTGATTGACCCTGAGACTTGTTTTTTATCAGTGTGTTTTTTGAAGGTTGGGGTGGGGTGGGGTGGGGGGTGATTTCCCTAACCAAATAATGGTCTCAGGTTAATTTTCTTTTCTCCTACGGACCACTTTCTCCCCCTCCCCTCCCCTCCCCTCCCACTCTCCCTCCCCTCCCCCTCCCACTCTCCCTCTCTTTCTCCCTCCCCCTCTTTCTCTTTCTCTCCCTCCCCCTCCTCCCTCTTTCTCCCTCTCCCTCTCCCTTAACATCCTCTTTAAAGCTCTTCTAAATCCTTCAACTGAAAGTTAGGGGCAATAAAACAAGAAAAAAGAAAGAAAGAAAGAAAGAAAAAATTCTCCCGGGTTTTGCAAGAAAATTTACCACGCACTTAGCTAACACCGCTTTTAGAGCTTGGAAAGAAGAAACAGAAGAAGAAGAAAAAGAAGAAGAACAAAACAAGAGGAACAAAGAACAAGTGGTAAAAAGAAAATAAAAGTAATAAAGAAGAAAGTAGTTTCTCCCTCTTTCTTGGCTTATTTCCTTTTCTTCTCTCACTTCCTCACTCCTCTTCCCTCCCCACCCCCCTTTTTCACCCTTTTCCGTTAAACCCCTCTCTTCCTCTTCCTCTTCCTCTTCCTCCTCTCCCCCATTCTCCGTTAGGTAATTTACGCGTGTTGCGAACAATAATGAGAGTGAATTGGCCGGTGTAGCCTGAGGCGAGCGCTACATATCCCAGCTGGCTACGGCGGCGACGGCGGCGGCGGAGGTGGAGGAGGTGGAGGAGGAGGAGGAGGTGGAAGAGGTGGTGGAGGAGGAGGTGGAGGAGGAGGAGGAGGAGGAGGAGGAGGAGGAGGAGGAGGAGGTGGAGGAGAAGGAGAAGGAGGGGGGAGGAGGAGGAGGAGGAGGAGGAGGAGGAGGAGGAGGAGGAGGAGGAGGAGGAGGAGGAGGAGGAGGAGGAGGTGGTGGTGGCGGTGGAGGAGGAGGAGGAGGTGGATGAGGAGGAGGTGGAGGTAGATGAGGAGGTGAAGGTGGAGGAGGAGGCGGAGGAGGAGGAGGAGGAGGAGGAGGAGGAGGAGGAGGAGGTGGTGGTGGCGGTGGAGGAGGTGGAGGAGATGGAGGAGGAGGAGGAGGTGACGGTGGAGGAGGAGGAGGAGGAGGAGGTGACGGTGGAGGAGGAGGAGGAGGAGAAGGAGGAAGCGGGTAAAGATGGACATGAATTATTATGCTTTTCAAGCGCCTAGCAGGTGGGGGAAGGGGGAAGGGGGAGTATGAGTCATTATATGCAAATTTATCTGTTTTCGATATGCACTGTACCATAAGTGGATCGATGTGCTAATGAATGAGGAGAGATAAGAAAGAACAGAAAAAAGAGTACGTTTATCTAACAATCTAATATCCTCCGTCAGATACATACATACATACTACACACACACATCTATTTCTCATATCACATATAACTAGCATTTAAAACACCTACACAAACGACGAAAGAGTAACTAGAACAACTATGCAATCAAAAAACAAAAAATCAAAAAGACAAATAAAGCCTTAAACAGAAAAAAAAAATCAAGTCAAAGCAAAACGCAAGCAACGGGAACCAAGCCGAACAGCTATGCAAATAGACGCTCAAAGCAAGTCACAGACCTACGCAAACGAAGTCAAATAAAACGCAAACGAAGTCAAATAAGAGTGCAAACAAAGTCAAGAGAGAGCGCAAACGACGGAAACCAAGGCAAGCAACTACCGAAACGACAAACCAAAAAAATAGAAAGAAAGAAAAAGAAAAAAGAAAAAGGTCAAATCCTCAATACTTATTCAATCTAACGAAAAATACGAAAACGCAAGCCAGGTCAAAGCGCAAAAACGAAAACGAAGCCAAACAGCTATGCAAATCGCGCCGAACGCAAGCGAGTCGGACATTCCAGCCAAGACTCGGGTACCAAGAGACGTGGTATGTATGCTAGCGGCCGATCCAGTTGACCTTGCCAGGTGTGGAGCAGCGAGCGGGTGGATGGCCCTTTGCTCCACCCCCTCCCCTAACCCACCCCCTCCCGCATTCCCCTCTCCCCTTACCCTCACTCCGCTCCCCTCCCTTTACCCCCCATCCCTCTCGTCTCCCTCCCCCATCTCCTCCTACCTCCCCACCGCTTACCTGAGGCCCATTCACCCCTCCTCCTCCCCCTCCTCCTTTCCCCTTTCCAGCCTGTACCCTCCCCCCCCCCCCCCTGAATGAAGCCAACCCCTCACCCTTCCCCTCCCCCTCTTCCATCCCAACCCCTACCCTCTACCGCCTCTTCCCCTCCCTAGATCATACCCCTTGCCCGTGCCCCCCCCCCTCTGCCTTTCCTTGTGTGACCCACTTCAATGTATTTCGCTCTCGCATCCACGAAGGGGGGTGAGGAGAGAAAGGAGGAAATGGGGGAGAGGGGGGGGTGTAGGTAGAGTTCCATCTGTTCCTTTCTCGGTTCATTAAGGAACGGAATCTTCCTATAACCTCTTGGATATTGCATCGAGAAAGAACATTACACCCAACTTAAGATATTCCTTTTGTTTCCCTTTGTTCTGCTACGTTTCTTCCCACTCCCCCGAGTAGACTCGCTCATTCTTCTGTATTCTCCGCCTCCCCAAGTACCCTCATTCTGTGCCCAGTGTTCTCTGCCCCTTCCAGTGAACTCAATCATTGTTCAGTGTTCCCGTAAGTAAAATAATTCATTGTTCTCTACACTCGTTCGCCAATCCCTCATTTATTTCAGTGTTCTGTACCTCCCCATGCATGCTCATTCGAAACCACGCCCCACCTGTTGTCCATCCCCCTCACGCGCCCTCATTCGAAACCACGCCCCACCTGTCGCTCCGTGTTATCTAACCCCATCCATCCATAAAAAAACCGCCCACCTCTTGTTCTCCGTTTTCCACCTCCCCCCCTGCAGAGTTCCATCACCCCGCCCTCACAGACACTCGAAAAAACACGAACCTCCCCATCGCCCTGCGTTCTCTTAACCTACCCCAACGCCCTCGACACCCCGCCCAAAGAAGGCACATTTACGTAAGTTGGCGACGGGCGGCGACGGGCGGCGACAGCGGTCTGAACGGACTCCCAGCGCCCGTGCATTGCGGGTGAGTCACAGCCGGCCTGGCCTACACAAGGAGCGCCCCGCCGACTATTATAGGGAGTGACAGGCTCGGGCGAACGGAGCCTCGAAGTTGGTGTCACTGACATTCGTCGCTTTCGATAATTTTCTTTGTTTTTTTTGTTTTCTGTTTTTGTTCTTGTTTTCGTATTAGGATTTTGTCTTCTGTTTTCTGTCTTCCGCTGTGTATGTGTGTCTTGTTTTATTAGCCTATTCTTCTTTGTGTTTTTTCTTTCTTTGCTTGTGTTTGCCTCTTGCGCTGTTAGCCGATGATTCCTCTTTAATGTGTTCTTTCTTTGTTTCTTTGTGTGTTTGTCTCTTGTCTTTCTTTTTAGTGGAAGTTTGTTTTACTTCTTTTTCTCTGAATGAGTTTGTCTCTCGCTGTGTCTTTCCCTCGTTTTAATGTAATCCCCTTTTTTCTCCTTCTCCTTCTCCGTTTTCTCTTTCTCTTTCTCACTACGTCGCTTACGCAATCGCTACTTCGTTCCTCCTCGCCTCAGATAACATTTATCTAAGCAAGAATCTTTCGCCGAGCCAAAGATAAGAAAGGGCGCGGAGGAGAAGCGGGGAAACAAGAAACATTTGGATTGCAATACGACCACTTGCAATCCCCCTCCCCCATTCCCCCCTTCCCCCAAACCCTTTGTCCCCCTAACGGTAGCGGCCTCACCTCCCTCCTGCCCCTCCTTTCCAACGCCACCCCCTGCCCTCCCATCCCTACTCCCCCCACCCTCCCTACCTCACTCATACCCTTCCGCTGCCCTCCCATGCTCTCCCCATCCCATCTACCCCTCCCCCCTCTCCTAGCGGCACCTGATGCAACATCCAAGCAACACCAACACCAATAAGATCCCTAGAGACCGTGAGTTAATATCGGGAACTTGCATCACGCTGCAAACGTCTCTTATGATAACCTATTGTAATTGCATAACTTTGTTTCTTATTATTTGCAATTTACGCCCAGGTGATAATAATAAACCATTTCTCTGGTTGAACTTTTCTTTTAAAGATCCCATTTACTTACATGAAAAAAAAAAATGTTCTTGTTTGATTTAAAACTTCTTTTTCTTCCTCCTCATCTCTCTCTTATTATCCCTCCCTCTATTTCTCCTTTCCTCCTTCCCTCCCTCTCTCCTTCCCACCTTCCCTTCCTCTCTCCTTCCCACCTTCCTCCCTCTCCCTCTCCCCTTCCCTCTCCCTCCCTCCCTCTCGCCGTTTCCTTAACCTTTCCCTCCATCACCGACCTCATTCCACTATTCCTATACCATCTGTTTTCCTTAATCAGAGGAAAAGCGAGAAAAAAAGAAAAGAAAAGAAAGAAAACGTGCCCTTGACCTTCCTTCCTTCCTCCCTCTTTCTCCTTTCCTCCCTTTTTTCCTTCCCTAATGACTTCCCTCTCTCTTACTTTCATGTACCATTCCTTCTATCTCTCTCTTTCTTTCCCCCTTCATCTCTCGTCTGGCCTTATCCTTCTCTCTCTTCTCTTCTTTTCCCTCCCCTGTCTCCCCCTCTTCATACTCCTCTCCCCTCTCCCTCTCCCTTTCTCTCCACTCCTTCCCTTCTCCATGTTCTCTCCTAACTCTCCATACTAGTCTCCAGTCTCTCTTCACACTTCTCTCCTCTCCCCTCTCCCTCCTTCTCTCCTCTCCCTCTCTCCAAACTCCTCTCCTCTCCCTCTCTTTATACTCCTTTCCTCTCCCTCTCTCCAAACTCTTCCCCTCTCCCCCTCTCCATACCCCTCTCCTCTCCCCGTCTCCCTCTTTCTCTTCTGACCTTTATGCTTCCTCCGCGCACTTCCTCCTCCATTACCGTCCTACGCTCTGGGCTTGCATCATGGCGATCCCCCTGTCGCCTTTATCACAGGCAGAAAGAAACTTGCCCTAAACAAGTTCCGCTCCCCTCCCCCTCTCTCCCTCTTACCCCTTCAAGCCCCTTCCTCCCCCCTTAACACCTTTTCTTCCCTCTCCCTCAACCGCCCCTCTTCCTCCCTCCACCTCTAACCCCTTTCTCTGACTTCCTTCACACCCCTCCTTCTTTCCCTACCTCTCCCTCATCTCCCCTTCCTCCCTCCCTTCCCTTCATCCGATTCTCGACGGTGGACACTTCCCGACGCACTTGATGAGACTTGGGACATATTTCTTCTTCTCCTTCTTCTTCTTCTTCTTCTTCTTCTTCTTCTTCTTCTTCTTCTTCTTCTTCTTCTTCTTCTTCTTCTTCTTCTTCTTCTTCTTCTTCTTCGTCTTCTTTTTCTTCTTCTTCTTCTACTCTTTCTCTGTTCCCATTGCCACTATTGGCTACAACACTCTGCCCTTTCCAAACAACTACCAGCATGTATAACCCCAGTAATTAAATTTGGTATCCAACCTACGATCATCAAAATTCCCAGGGCAAACTGAGTTAACCGAGTCATTTGCATATCCTATCATAACTTTTTTTTTAAACTTTCCACGTGCATCTAAAACCCAACACGGGGGGGAAAGGAAATCAAAGCAATCACTGATCTAGTCGACTCTTATACAGGAACAATCATACAGACAGACATAGATGTGTGTACAGGAAAATATAGAGGAGTTGGAAATAAATCTTCAGACAGGAGCAGAGATAAGAGTTAATATTAAATACTCAGGAACATACATATGACTTTAAAATACTAATTGAGGGTCACAGAGTAAGACATGACTACACGTAAACAAACAAACATATAGTCAGGTATGTGCTCTCTCTTCTAATAATGTCATTCGTCAAAGTCAAAGTTGTTTCAATGCCATACGGGTCTAAATAACAGACTTTTTCGAGATCTTTGAGAGAGAGAAATCATACTTGTCGAGAATTGTTGTCACGTGTCGTAAGCAGGTGACACTAGCCAGGTAGGGATCCTGTGACAGCAAGGTGTCAACTGAATTACTTCTGCATAGTTACACCTGTATTTCTGTATTATGGTCAGTATTCCGGTTTTTATCTTTCTTTTTCTTCTATAAATTATTGAAGTTCCTGTTTTTCCTTATTCCAAAAATGTCACAAGCTATTACAAGCTAATCATCTTGATACTTGGAAAAATACTTTACAAGTTTTGCTGTCATCATCCCACTGCTGCCACCATGTGCAAAGATTCTATTTATATAATGTACAAAATAATAATTAAAAAAGGAAGACAACAGATGAAAAGATATATCAAACGGAAAAAAGACAGAAAGTAAAAAAGAAAGCTAATTTGCTTTTCAATTCCTGCCATTCATATTCATATCCCATGATTTACCTTTCCCTTCTCCAGCCTCACATCCTTCCCTAATCTAATACACCTTCCTTTCTTCCCCTTACTTCCCTCTCTTTCCCTCGTTACCATAAAACTCATGTCAACCTCCCTTTTACTTGACTGGACAACCAACTTTCAGCTTCCCTGTTTTTTAAGCTTCTATTTTTATTTCTTCTGTTCAACATAAACTAATTAACTCTCTTTTTTTTCCCTCTTTCTGTAAGCGTATTTTTTCCAGAATTTAGTTCTAATTTGTAATGGCGGAATTAATGAGTCTTATTTCTCGGAATTTCGAAATTTTAAAGTAAAATCAGATTTATTACTATAATCAAAGCACACACAGATATACCAACACTGAGTGAGAGAGAGAGAGAGAGAGTCCAGAGTAATAGACAGATAAACAGTCAGATACATCGATATCTTCAGCAGATTCATACGCTCATACACACACACACACACACACACACACAAAGTAAAATCGCATTAAAGCCTAACCCCTTTCCCTCACCTCACCTTACCCAATGGGGGTTAACCGAGGTTAAAAAGTGAGAAGGGTTAAACTGCCGACGGATTACTTATCCATCGGTAATGAGCAGGCAAGTCAAGGGGCAGAGGATGGGGCGGGCGACCTCATGGAAAGGGGGGAAAAAACATGGAAATAAAGAGGAAAAACAGGAAATAAAAAGAGAAACAGAAAAGTCAGGAAGGGAGTGAATGGTGGACAGAGGTGTGTGTGTGTGTGTGTGTGTGGGAGGGGGGGTATGAGATCAAGATGGCAATTATTCGAATCATAGGAGGAAAGAATGTCACGGGGATTAATCAAATGAATAATGATTTCGTTTTGGGAAAATATTTTCTAGGATTAACCCTACGCAAGCAGGCAAGCACGCATACAACATGCACATACACACACACACACACACATTCAGGATATATTTCTTGATGACCTTTTATGTTTATGAATATGTATTCGCAGGCTTGTGTGTGTGTGTGTGTGTGTGTGTGTGTGTGTGTGTGTGTGTGTGTGTGTGTGTGTGTGTGTGTGTGTGTGTGTGTGTGTGTGTGTGTGTGTGTGTGTGTGTGTGTGTGTGTGTGTGTGTGTGTGTGTGTGTGTGTGTGTGTGTGTGTGTGTGTGTGTGTGTGTGTGTGTGTGTTTGCGTGTGCGTTCGTGTGTGTATGTGCTTGTGCGTGTGTGTGCGCGTTCGTGTGCGCATGGTCGTATGAATCCGCCTCTATATACTGCAAAACACAATAAAAACAGAAAAAAGAGACAGCAACAAAAATACACAATAAAAATCCAGCACATAAAAGACAAGCCATAACACAACATCGCAGCGCATATACGTAATAAAGCCAAGCCACCTGACATCAAAGTCACGTGGCCTCGCGCACAAAGCTCATAACCACTAAAACTGCGAAACGAAAAAAATAACTCAAAACAGATGCAACAAAACCCTCACAGAAAGCGACAGGCGGATGGGAGAGTCTGTGAAGGCTCTACACCTCAGACTTCCGGATTTCCTCTCGCTACGGACGCACACACCCGCACTCTCACACACTCTCCCTCTCCCTCCCTCCCTCCCTCCCTCCCTCCCTCTCTCTCTCTCTCTAATCACTTGTCTCAATAAACTCATCAAAGTAAAAAAAACTCTCTCTCTCTCTCTCTCTCTCTCTCTCTCTCTCTCTCTCTCTCTCTCTCTCTCTCTCTCTCTCTCTCTCTCTCTCTCTCTCTCTCTCTCTCTCTCTCTCTCTCTCTCTCTCCCCTCCCTCTCCTTCTGTCCCTCTCTCACTTTTTCCGTTTATATAGACTAGCACTCAATCCCCCTTTCCTCTCCCTCTCCCCCTCTCCTTCTGTCCTTCTCTCCCTCTTTCCGTTTATATAGACTAGCACTCAATCACCGCACAGGTTCAATATCCGTTGCATCCCAAAGGTAATCTCTCTCCATCGGATCCTTTTTATCAAGGCGTAATCTCTCGCAGCATCCAATAACACACAAACTAACACTCTCCTCCCCTCCCTCCCCTCCTCCCCCATTTGTTCCCTCCCCCTCTTCCTATCTCCCTTCTCCCTTGCCTCTCTGTCTTAGTTTCCTGCCCTCATTCCCTCCTATCCGCCCTCCCTCCTTCCCCCCCCCACCCAACCATCCTCCCTCCCTCTCACCGCTTTTCCATTCACTGCCCTCCATTAACCAACACATCCCTCCAAACCAACATCAGGCTAACATGCACATTTCTAGGCCAGCACACCTGAGACATCCTCCTTTCCTCCCTTCCTCCTCTACCCATCAAGCCCCCCCCCGTACCCCCCCCCCTCCATTTCCCAAACCCATGTCCAATTGCATCGAACAGCTTCCTTGTCACCTCTCCATCTCACCGTCTGTAACAATCTTTGGTGAATGGGATTGCCGGAGGGAATAGAGAAGGAGGAGGGGTGGAGGGGAGGAGGAAGGAGGAAGGAGAAAGAGGGAGATAGAAGGAGGGAGGGATAGTAAGGGAGGGACGGAGGAGGGACGGAAGGAGGGAGGGGGGGAGGGACGGAAGGAGGGAGGGAGGGAGGGAGGGAGGGAGGGAGGGAGGGAGGGAGAGAGAGAGAGAGAGAGAGAGAGAGAGAGAGAGAAAACAGAAGAAACCAAAATAAAGTATTAAAAAGAGAGAGAGAGAGAGAACAAAAAGAGACATTGATAGTCTCGCCACACGCGTTTCTCCCTCCTTCCTTCCGCCTTCAGTAACCTTTCTTGACCTTGCGAGCCCGGAGATGCAGGCAGGCAGGCCGACCTCGTTCACTTTGGAAAGTACTCATGCACGATGCATCTTGATGTCTGCCCTTGGACCCGTGGCTCGCTCTGTGCTGCCTGGCGCTGGTTGAGACTACTCATGACTCACTTGGCACTGGCTATGGCAACGCGCTCGTTAAGACTACTCATGACTCACTTGGCACCGACTATGGCAACGCGCTGGTTGAGACTACTCATGACTCACTTGGTAATGGCTATGGCAACGCGCTCGTTAACACTACTCCCTGTCATCCTTATTTTGCTATTATACCTTTTATCATATTATCCTTCTTGTGCTTTTTTCTTTACCTATTGTAATTATCACCAATACTCCTGTCATTTTTTTTGAGATTTCCAAGTCCACATACATACACACGAACAAGAACAAGAACAAGCAAGAACAAGAACAAGCAAGAACAAGAACAAGCGACTGGCATCCCATCCTTCAAGTTTCTCTTTCGTGTTTTTTTTTTTTTCTTTTTGTCACTCGCGTACCTCGACAAGCAAGCAATTTTCTCCATCGCAAGACGTTTTTTTCTCTCTCTCTTTTTCCTTGTGTGTGTGTGTGTGTGTGTGTGTGTGTGTGTGTGTGTGTGTGTGTGTGTGTGTGTGTGTGTGTGTGTGTGTGTGTGTGTGTGTATGTGTGTGCGTGTGTGTGTGCGTGTGTGTGTGTGAGCGTGTGCGTGTGCGTGTGCGTGTGTAAGCGTGTGTGTCTTAGAGTGCCTTAACGTAGGCCTTTCCGAAATGGGATATTTCAAAATGCCGAAAATAGACCAAAGCCAATGACAAACGAGAAAATCCCAAATGAAATAATATACACCACCTGAAAAAAACAACAACGAATGACCAAAAATACAACAATAATAAAACAAATACAAACAAAACAATGCACCACATGGCCTTACGTCATCAAGTCATCCGGTTCCTCACCCCTACCCTCATACCTCCACTCCCCCTTCCCCCCTCCACTTTCTCCCTC
>NW_028234429.1:16821505-16824005 GCF_977035675.1 Penaeus japonicus | reverse complement strand
ATATATATATATCCCCCCCACCCAAATCAACCTCTATAGAAAATAGATCTTCACATACTAGATAGAGTAAGGAGAGTATGAAGTTTTGAAGTTGTTGTTTTGTTGTTGTTGTCGTCTTTTTCAAGATCTATCCCCGTGGGTTCTGAGGAGCTAATGTGACGATCCTTTTGGTGGGTCGTGTGGTCACCGCTGGATTAGTACTGCTCTCTCGGGCCGAGTTCAATTCACTACACTGTTCCATCTCTCTCTTTCTCTCTTTCTCTTTCTTTCTTTCTTTCTTTCTTTCTTTCTTTCTCTTTCTCTCTCTCTCTCTGCGTATGCGTGTGTGTGCGTGCGTGTGTGTGTTTGCGTGTGTGTTTGCGTGTGCGTGTGAATATGCATAAATATTTGATCATATCTCAGAATCTAAAGAAAATGAATTGCCAAAATCTTTAATTACAATATTACAATCAATGACAACAAACGTATCAATAATAATAATCATAATAATAATCATAATTATTACTATTACTATTCTTATCATCACGGTTAATGACATCAGGATCACCCTCATCACGACCATCATCATAACCATAACAATCATCATCGTAACTCTAATACCATCATCCTTATCATCGCCACAACATTTCCCCTCTTATCATTACCATTACCATCGTCATTATCGCCATTTCCTTAATCCCTCCAACCAGTTTCCTTCTCATAATGGCGCCATCCCAGAGCAAGAAAATCGCCATGCCATCTCATCCTTACTTGGCAGACTGACCAAGTGTAAAATCAGCTGACTGCGCCGACTCCAGCTGGGAAGGCCGCTTTTCGTCCACTTTGCAGTAATAACAGCTGCAAAGGCTGAAATAATGGCTGCGAGTTAATGGCCGCGGCTCTAATGAGGCCTTGATATTCCCTGGCAATTATCACTCCATTAGACACACTCCCTCCCTTTTCCTTTCTCTCTCTCTCTCTCTCTCTCTCTCTCTCTCTCTCTCTCTCTCTCTCTCTCTCTCTCTCTCTCTCTCTCTCTCTCTCTCTCGTTTTCTCTTTTTTTTCCTTTTCGCTTTCCCTTTCTTTCTCTCTCTCTTTCTTTCCCTCTTTTTCCCCTTTCCTTCCCTTTCTCCCTTTTCCGCCCTTCTCTCTCTCTCCTTTCCCTCTGCACTCGAAAAACCGACACTCGCCCAAGACTCAAGGTCGGTCGGTCTCTCGCTCGCTCGGTCAGTGTGAAGCCCTTGGTGGCCGCCATATTAAAGAAAAAAAAAAAAAAAAAAAAAAAAGGAAAGAGAAAAAAAGGAAAGAAAAACCAAAGCGTACACCTATGTCCCCAGGCCAATGGGTGTCCTTTTACCTGCGTCCGGTACCCCTCCCCCCTCCCCCTCCACCCCCTCCCCCTCTCCCTCTCCTCCTAAGGATCCATCCCGCCTCTTAGCCAGTCAGTTCCACTTATAATCGACTGGGCGCGCTAAACCGACCACAGTTCCGGCGGCCTCGACGGGAGAGCATCGCCGAGCGCTTCGTGGTCTTCCGGAAGGGGGAGGAGCTGCCCTTTCTCTCTCTCAAATAGGGAGAGAGAGAGAGAGGGAGAGAGAAAGAGAAAGAGAGAGAGAGAGAGAGAGAGAGAGAGAGAGAGAGAGAGAGAGAGAGAGAGAGAGAGAGAGAGAGAGAGAGAGAGAGAGAGAGAGAGAGGGTGAGAATCAGAAGAGAGAGAAAGTGACAAATAGGAAAAAAAGTCATATCACGACGTTTTCCTCTTCCTAACCCTTCTTTCTTCTCCCCCCCCCCACCCATACGACTACTACTATTGCTATTACTACTACTACTACTCCCACTGGTACTACTAATGATCATACCTATAATAATAATAATGATAGCAATACTACAACTACCAATAATAATAATAACAATAAACATAATAATAATAATAATAATAATAATAATAACAATGATGATAATAATAATAACAATAATAATAATAATAATAATAATAACAATAATAATAACAATAACACCACCACCACCACCACCAACAACAAAAAATATATATAACAATAAACACACACACACACACACACTCGCATGCCATGAGCGACTATCAGGTGTCAAGCGCCAGGTAAGCAAGCCCCCCCCCCCCCCGCCCTGGATGCCAACCTTGAGACACCAGACACCCAGAGTCAGAGTCACCCGCCGCCTCCAAGCCAGGCCTTCCTTCGTCAGTTAGAGGAGGAGGGACTCAGGCTGGCTTGTGTCGAAGGACGCGCGTACGGGTGTGGGTGTGTGGGGGGGTGGGGGGGTCTGGGTGTGTGTGGGGGGGGGTAAGTTTGTGGGTTTGGGTGTGTGTGGTTGTGGGGGGTGGGTGGGTGGGTGTGGGTGGGCTTGGGTGGGGTAAGTGTGTGGGTGTGGGTGGGTGGGGGGGGTGAGTAAGTGGGTGGGTTTGGGTGGGTGGGTGAGTGAGTGAGTGAGTGAGTGAGTGAGTGAGTGAGTGAGTGAGTGAGTGAGTGAGTACATGAATGAA
>NW_028234429.1:16794005-16806505 GCF_977035675.1 Penaeus japonicus | reverse complement strand
TAAATCAGAGAACACGAACACGTTCAACCAAACAAACAAAACAAAAAACAAACAAACAAAGAACCAAAATCCACTCCGAATTTTTCCGCATCCAAACAAATGTATAGTGAAGGCACTCATGCATCTAACAAACAAACACCCGACTTATTAGGCCCCAGATTGCGAGACAACGGCGCAACAAAAAAACAAACAAACGAACGACAAAGGCAGCGAGCGGCAACAGGGCATGACAAACACACTCGACAAGGACACGCACCGCTGATAAACGCAGGGCTAAATGAGAAAAATATTAAAACGGGGAAAAAAAGAGGGAAGGAGGAAAATATCTGTTTAAGAAATCATTGATCTCCGAGTGGATATATATATAGGTATAAAATATTCAGGAGGAAAAAGACGGGGAAGAGGAGGACGAGGAAGAAGAGGAAGAGGAGGAGGAAGAAAAGAAGAAGAAGAGGAAAAAGAGGAGGAAGAGGAAGTGGAAATGGTTGTGGAAGAAAAGGAGGAAAAGGGAGATGGGGAAGGAGGAAGGAGAAGGAGAGGACGGAGGAAAAGGAAAAAAAAAAGGAGCAGCAGCAAAGGAAGGAACAAGGTATAAAAAAGAAAAAAAAAAAGAAAATACATAAACGTATATAAATCAACACACAAAATATCTCAATTCTAGGAAATGTATTTTCTGGAACGATGAACAAACTCTGACATGAAAGAAGAAAATAAAAGGAACGGGGGATAAAGGACAGAGAATGCTATACAGAAAAAAGGAAGGAGGAGGAGATAGAACCCAGCGATATGCAACGTAGCTTGTTATTCATTCAAGATTGCAATGATAGTTGCAATGACATCTTTCTAGACTCTTTCTAGACATCTCTTTCTTAGATTTTCGGATGAGTGAGATGGAAAGAGAGAGAGAGATTTAGTGAGCGAGCGAAAGAGAAAAAAAAACGAGAGAGAGAAAGAGAGAGAAAGAGAGAGAGAGAGAGAGAGAGAGAGAGAGAGAGAGAGAGAGAGAGAGAGAGAGAGAGAGAGAGAGAGAGAGAGAGAGAGAGAGAGAGAGAGAGAGAGAGAGAGAGAGAGAGAGAAAAAAAAAAGAAAAGGAAACAGACAAAGGAGGAGAGGAAAGCATGCCTTCGTCCCTCCCCAAAAGTCCTGGCATACAAGGGATCCTACAGGCGGGGGGGGGGGGGAGCTAATTCAATCCACCGACGAAAGGACAAAGGAGAAAAATAAAAGTGAGAGGAAGAGAAGGAAGGAAAAATGAAACGAGTGAAAAAGGGGGAAGAGGGGTGAGGGAGGCGGGCAATCCACGATCAAAGAATACCATTTTTTTTTGGAGGGGGATGGGGTAGGGGGTAGGGGTCCGGGAAGTAAGGGGGGGGGGGTAATACTAAGCACAGGAAGGGAAAAAGTGTTAAAGTTTGGATTAAGTGGATTGGGAATAAAAGAAATAAAGGAGACAAGAAAGGAAACAAGAAAATAGGAAGATTAAACAAATAAATAAATATACAAGGTAATAATAATAATCCTAACCACACAATGTCTCACACACCCAAACCCCCCACACGCCCGCCTATCCCCCCCCACACACACCATCCCTCCCCCACATCATTCCTCACCGTCGAAACTCTCGCTTGTTTGACCCCGTCGCTTGGCCCTTGCGACCTTTGACCTCAACACACTTGCCCCATTCACTTACTGCTCCCCTCCCCCTGCCTCTTCTTCCTCCCCCCACCCCACCCCTCCTCATGCCTCAACCCTTCCCCTTCTACCTTCCTTTTTGAGTCCCTGACTATCCCCCTCTCCTCCCCTATCCCACCCCGTCCCTATCCCCTCTATACCCCTCAACACCCCCCCCCCTTCTCCTCTTCATATCTTCCCCTCTCCTTTCCGTCTTCCTGTCTCTTACCTTTACCCATTTACCCACCGCCAACCTATCCACTTGCCTCACCCCCCCCCCTCTCTCTCTCTGCAACTCACCCCTTCACCCCCCCCCCCTCACCCTCCGCTCCACCATCAACTCTCACCCAAACCTTGTTCTGGCTACCCCCAAAAGGAATTGGGAGGGGGAAAGGGGGGATTTCTCTCACGCCCCACTCTGGCTGATTGCGGCTGAGGTGGGGGCGGGGAGAATAAGGGAGGGAGGGAGGGAGGGAGGGAGAGAAGGAAATAGAGATAGAAATAGGTAGAGAGAGAGAGAGAGAGAGAGAGAGAGAGAGAGAGAGAGAGAGAGAGAGAGAGAGAGAGAGAGAGAGAGAGAGAGAGAGAGAGAGAGAGAGAGAGAGACAGAGAGAGATACAGAGCCAAAGAGAGAGAGTGTCAGAGAGACAGAAAGAGTGAGACAGAGAGTGAAAGACAGAGAAAGCAAACCCCCATAAAAACACCTCCATGTTCCCTCTGACACGTAAAACAGATCCCAAAATAGATCAACAAAGGCAACTCTCGCAGCACAACCTGTTGACACACTCGCGTCCAAAGTCGGGGATCAGCTACAAGCTACATAAATGTAGAAATGAATGACCCCCCCCCCCGCCCCCCGTCTCCTCCTTCACCTGCCATTCAAGAGTGAAGGGCGGCGACCTCCTCCTCACACTCCTCCTATTTCTCACACTCCTCACACTTCTCACACTCCATATACTCCGTCGCTTCGAGAGACTATTGTCCCGGACACAACACGAGTCGGTCTCATCCAACACGCTACGCCCTTATCACGTTCATCTTCGCCCCTTCTCTCCGTTCTCCGTGCGCCGTTACTTCGCTCTCGCTCTCGCTCTCTCTCTCTTTCTCTCTTTTTATCTCCCTTTCTCTTGCTCTCGCTTGCTCTCTCTGCGCTTATGTTCACTCGTTCTCCCTCGTTCCCTATCTCCTCCTCCTTCCTCTTCCCCTCCTCCTTCCTCTTCCCCTTCTCCTTCCTCTCCTTCCCATCCTCCCTCCCCCCCTTTGCTTCCGGTGCGGTAACCCCCCCCCCCCCTCGCCAGACCGCCCCGTCGTTCACAACAGCGAACAATAAGACATGGACACCGACTGCCAATTTGATGCCATAAAAGGTCGGCATTTCCCCGATATTAAGACAGTCAGCCGACCTTACATCTCATCCCCCCCTCCTCCCTCCCCCCAACACCCTCCAAGCCCTACCCCGTTCCCTCCTTCTCCTCTCCGCGAAGGTGGCGAAGGACGAAGGAGAGAACGAAAGAAAGAGAAGAAAGAGGAGGGGGGAAAGACACGCACACTCACACATAGAACGAGAGAGATAGAGATAGATAGAGAGAGAGAGAGAGAGAAAGAGAGAGAGAGAGAGAGAGAGAGAGAGAGAGAGAGAGAGAGAGAGAGAGAGAGAGAGAGAGAGAGAGAGAGAGAGAGAGAGAGAGAGAGAGAGAGACATAAATAGATAGATAGAGAGATAGATAGAGAGAGTTGAAAAGAAACCAAACGAAAAGGAGAGAAAGCGAGAGAGCCTGTGGAAAGAGACAGGCAAGATAGATTAGAGAGATCGTTATCGCATTTACAAACAATGGTCAATTTACGAAGAATTAATTAAGCAGGTCCTAGATAGAGCTAGATAAATCCGTAGACAGACAGAGAGAAAAATAAATACGTAGACACATACCTAGACAGATAGATAAATAGATAACCACCTATCAATGACCCCCCCCCTACTCCACCCCTCCCCTGTGAGAAAGACGAAGGACAAGAGGACACAGAAGAAGAAAAAAGAGGAGGGGGGAAGGGAGGAAGGGAGAGCATCATGCCTATTCCTCCCCCAGGTGAAATACGGCGGCGCCTCCACGGGGAAACACTTCATATAAACCCCAGCCACTTTATGGGCTGAGTGCTAAAGGCAGGGTTATCACTCAGGTCGCGAAATATTCTAATCCCCCGCGCACGTACGTTTTAAAAAAAAGGTGAGAGATAGAGTGAGAAAGGGAGGGAGGATGGGAGGGAGGGAGGGAGGGAGGGAGGGAGGGAGGGAGGGAGGGAGGGAGAGAGAGAGAGAGAGAGAGAGAGAGAGGGGGAGAGAGGGAGGGAGAGAGAGAGGAGAGAGGGGAGGAGGGAGAGAGAGAGAGAGAGAGAGAGAGAGAGAGAGAGAGAGAGAGAGAGAGAGAGAGAGAGAGAGAGAGAGAGAGAGAGAGAGAGAGAGAGAGAGAGAGATTATAAAGTTCTCCATGTTTGAACATATGGATACGAAAATAAACAGACGCACACAAACACAAATGCATAGACACAAACTCACACCTACTCCAGGGCACACCTTGCTTATTTTCCTAACAGACTTCGTCTATCTTCCATCAACTACATATATCCTAGGGTACGTACACACACACACGCACATACACATATCTTGTTTTCCTTAAAGAGGTAGTAGTAAATCTTGTCATTAATAACACAGTGACACTTCGTTTAAGTTTGTTATATCAGAGTACTTTTTATTTTCTGAGGGGGGGGGGGACGTTCCCATTACAATTAATGAAGAACAACTGAAGACTGAAAGACAACATTATCTGTTCATTTTAGAAGATAATCATATATTCACATCAAAACAGATTAAATCGATTGAAAACATTTTCATGAGATGCGAAGACACTGAAAACAGCAACAACATTAAAAAGCCAATAAATACGAAGAACAGCTTCCGTGTTCGGACTCCTTAATTACGACTTCGAACTTCGTGCACCGATCGAACGAGAAAAGTATTTTCTTTGGCATCTCCGGTTGAGTTGGAAGATTACTAATACAGGTAAGTTTGATGATAAAAAAGTGTGTGTTTGTGCGCTTGTGTTTGTTTGTTTATGTGTGTGTGTGTGTGTGTGTGTGTGTGTGTGTGTGTGTGTGTGTGTGTGTGTGTGTGTGTGTGTGTGTGTGTGTGTGTGTGTGTGTTTGTGTGTGTGTGTGTGCGCGTGTGTATTTGTGTGTATATGTAAAAAAAAACATACAAACACACATGAAACGGCAAAAAAAATCCTACTAACTAACACACCTCAGAATACTAGGTAAGTCCTGCCAGAACTCCCCCCCTTTTACCCTCCCCCTTCAATACCCCCCCTCCCCCTTCCCCCCACCACTCCACTTCACTCCGCGCAATCTCCGGCGTGTCGCCTGCCCACCAAGCAGGCCACTCCAATCTGCGGGCGGCTCTTGAAGGCTAATTTCCGAGGGCGTTTCGGCGAGCTTGTCCCTCACGGCTCTTAATGCACCCACGCCCACGAAGACTGCCGGGGGATGGTGGTGGTAGGTGGGGGGGGGGGCCGGGTATTATTGTCGTCTTGATTATTCGTCTTATCAATAAAATCATTAGTATTATTACCATTATCTTTTAATATCATTACTATCATTATCACTATAATCAATATTTCATTACTATCATTAGAGAAAATACACACACACACACACACACACACACACACACACACACACACACACACACACACACACACACACACACACACACGTTTACATGTAGGTAAATATTATAAATATCCTGTAATAATAAGCGTCATTAAGCACGTAATTCCTCGCGTTATTAATTTGCAGGGTGCTTAAGCCTGTGTGTTGCAACCTGAAAATAACCCGAGGGTGTAAATATTGCCTCTCTCAAAAGTGGGGCAAATTGAAGTGTTAATACGAAATGGCGGGATTAATTATATAAATATGAACATTTTTTTTTTTTATCTCTCTCTTTCCCCCCCCCTTCCTTTTACTTCCTTCCCTTCCTTCTCCTCTTCCCATTCACCCTCCTCCTTCCCTCCACCTCCTTCTCCCTTCCTCCCTTCCTTCCTTCCTTCCTTCCTTCCTTCCTTCCTTCCTTCCTTCCTTCCTTCCTTCCTTCCTTCCTTCCTTCCTTCCTCCCCTCTCTCCATCCCACCCTTCCTCCCTCCCCCTTCACGTCTCAGCCACATCATTACCTTCTCTCTTCTCCCCTTCCTCCCTCCCTTCCTCCCTCCCTTCCTCCCTTCCTCCCTCCCTCCCCCCCTCCCTCCCCTTCCCTCCCCTCCCCTCCCTTCGTCCTTCCCACCCCACCTCCCTCCCCCTTCAGTTCACAGCCACACCATAACCCCCCACCCCCCCCCACCCCCACGCCATGTACATGTCGCTCCAAAGTGTTATTACGTCGCGCAAAAATCCCCATTGCTCGTGCGAAACAATTAACTTTATTTCTAACGACCCGCAGGCTGTAGACGTTAATCACGAGAGCGCAAAATCTGCCCACATACGTGCAACACGATCAATACTGACCTAGTTGGCACGAAGTTGCAAGAACACAGAAACAATATTCGCAAACAAGCACTAGCAACACGGACGGCGCACCTGTTCGGGTTCCTCCTGCTTGCTCTCAAGGGCACCCATAACCCCCCTCCCCCTCCTCTTCCTATTTCCCCTCTCTCTCTTTCTCCTTCTCCGCCTTTCCCACTCTCTTTCATCCTGGCTTTCTCTCCCTTTCTTTTTCGTTTCTGCCTTTTCTCCTTAATTTATGCCCTTCTCTTTTTTTTCCTCTCTCTCTCTCTCTCTTGTTCTGGTTTCCTTTTCCTTCCCCTCTTTTATTCGGTCTCTCTTCCTCTCCTTTCTCCGTTGCTTTCTTTTCCTCTATTATCACTTTTTTCAATATTTTATATATTTTTTTTAACTTCTCTCCTCCCCTTTCATTCCCACCCTCTCTTCCTTTTTTCATTTTCTCAATCCCTCCGTATAACCTTCCTATCCCTTTATTCCCCTTTTCTTCCCTTTCCCTCCCCTCCCCTCTCTTCCCATTCCTATCCCCTAATTCCCTCTTTCTTCCCTTCTCCCCCCTATTCCCCTCTCTTTCCCTCCCTATCCCTCCTTTGTTAACTCCCCCTCCCTATCCCTCCTTTATTAACTCCCCATCCCCTCTCTTCCCCTCCATACCCCCCCCCTATCTTTCCTCCCCCCTCCCCTCAATTTCCACCCCCAGCCTCTCTTTATTGCAACTCTCCACTCATTCCAACATCATTATCTTCATTCGCGCAAAGTGAACAATGAACACTCCCTCATTACCACAACCACCCACCGGCATCATTATTTCCTTCATCTCTCGAACAAATTGAACAATGAACACCTCTTCCTCCTTCTCTTCCTTACCATCATCATCGTCATCATCATTATCTTCGACATGCAAAGCCGCGAACAATGCACTGTGCTTATTATCTTTTCCTCCAAGCAATGAGCCAGCTTTTGTATCTTTTCTTCCTCTCTTTTTATCTTTATCTTTCTCTCTATCTCTCTCCCTCTCCCTCTCTAATTAAAACAAAAGAGAGAAGAAAAAAGTAGGAAGAAAAAAAGAGTCATTGACCTCCATTCACCGTGACCTCTGTGACCTCTCCCCGCCCTTTCCTTCGAGCTGATCCTAACCGTGTGATATGCTGAAAAAAAGAGGGAAAAGGAAGAGGAGGAGAAGAAGGAGGGTGAAGAGAGGGAGTAGGAATAAGAGGTGGATGAGGAGGAGGAGGAAAAGGAATAAAAGAATCAGGACGAGGAGGAGGAAGAGAAGGAGGAGGAAAAGGTAATGGGAAAAAAAAAGTGATATCGGTAACAGTAAAATATTAAATATATATAAACTAGACGAAGAAATAATATAATACGAAAGAAGTCACAGAAGAGGTAACAAAAGAGAGACAGAGCGAAAGAAAGAAAGAAAGAAAGGGAAAAAGGGGATATATATATATATATATATATATATATATATATATATATATATATATAGAGAGAGAGAGAGAGAGAGAGAGAGAGAGAGAGAGAGAGAGAGAGAGAGAGAGAGAGAGAGAGAGATAGGAAAAAAAAAAAGATCCCACGAGCAACCAATCCATGACAACCCTGCATAGCGACCCGGCATGACCCCTGCATGGCGGGTGGGCGGGGCATCACACGGGGGTCGTTCGTTCGGAAACCGGAAAGAACGAGACCGTAGAGAACCCCCCCTCTCCCTTCCCCCCCCCCTCCGTCCCCTCACCCTACCCTATTCCCCTTTCATCTCCCCGTCTCTCCTCTTTCCTCTTTCCTCTCACCTCTCACTTCTCTCTTCTTCCCTCCTCCTCCTCCTCTCCCCCTTTCACTACCAACCGAATCGTTTTATGCATGACATTTACCCCGAACCGGAATTTTACCGAATAAATAAAAGCAGCATCATGCAAATTCATGCATTTCAACAAACGATTGGAAAATAAAAGAAAAAGTAAAAGAAAAAAAAGGAATGACAAAGATAAAGGACAGAGAGAAAAAATAAAAGGAAAAGAAAAAGAAAAACGACAAACAAGCACAAGAAAAAAGGAGCAGAAGGGAAAAAAACTATCATGCATGCGGTCCCGACACGACGAGAAGAAAGGAAATGCATGCATGACCCCCTGAACCAAAGAACAGACCTCTGTGTGTATGATTCACTTCCTCTCTCTCTCTCTCTCTTCCTATCCCCCTCCCTCTCTCTCTCTCTCTCTCTCTCTCTCTCCCTATCTCCCTTTCTCTCTCCCTATATCTCTCTCTCTCCCTATCTCCCTTTCTCTCTTCCTATCCCTATCCCTCTCTCTCTCTCTCTCTCTCTCTCTCTCTCTCTCTCTCTCTCTCTCTCTCTCTCTCTCTCTCTCTCTCTCTCTCTCTCTCTCTCTCTCTCTCTCTCTCTCTCTCTCTCTCTCATGACCTGGCCGAGGTTCTCTTCCATGCCAATCTTTGTACAAAATTCGCAACATTAAGCCAAGTTTGCGAAATTCTAATTCCAAGAATATGCTAATTCTCGTTACCTGCTGGTAGTGGCGTATATAATATTCCTAGGAATCCTCTTAATTGACACTTGTAAAGAAATATATATAACTGGGGATATCATTCACGAAAATAATATAACTATCGGTCAGGAATAAACACATCGATTTCCTACGTGACAATATATATATATATATATCAAATAAACTCCTATCAATAATATTACCCATAACAAAACATCCGTAACAGTGATACAATGTATAAATAAAACTCCTCAGAATTCAGTAGGACTCTCGCAGAAGCCTCGGGAAACCTTGCAACATTTTCAACCCCAGCGACATTGCTTGCATGCGCCGCTTATCAAGTTATCAAGACTGACGTTTCGCTGTGGGATTCGGTTGGGCATGTGATCACGTGACCATCTCAGGATGATACACCTCGAAAGGAGGGAGGAGAAAGAAAATTAAGAAGGAGGAGGTGGAGAAAGAAGAGGAAGGGGGAGGAGGAGAAAGAAGAAGAAGGAGGAAGAGGAAGGGGGAGGATGAGGAGGAGAAAAAGAAAAGAGAGAATAATATTGATAACAATGATGATGCATAAAAAGATAAGAATAAGAATAGTATTAATTTCAATCAAACGCAACCACCACCAATAATAAAATATAATCTTCCTTAAGAAAAAATAAACAAAATTACCCTTCCCCCCATCCCTTTCGCCAAAAACACGTTGGTTACAAAACAAAGGACGACAGGAAGAGAGAAGGGAAGGGAAGAGATAGGAAGAGGAGAGAAGAGACGGAAATGGGTAACATAAGAGAAAGAACGAGAAGAGAAGGATAAGAGAACAAAAGAGAAAGGAAGAGAAGAGAAGGAAAAGGGAACAAAAGAGAAGGGAAAGGAAGAAGAGAGAAGAGCAGGAAAAGGGATCAAAGGAGAAGGAGAGAAGAGAAGAGAAGATAGAAAATAAGAAAAGAGAAGAGAGGAGATGAGAAGAGAGAAGAGAAAAAAGAAAGAAAAACGAGAGAGAGAAACCAAAGAAAAAAAATCATAGCTATAAAATAATGGGAAGGCGACCAGATTGAGGCCAGACCTATAAATACAATTCAATAAATAGAAGGCCATGGCAAGGCGACGATAACGGCATAACGGAAGATCAACGGAGGACATCGTTAGGCATTCGCCGTTAACGACCCAGCGGAAGGACCGTTGCCAACAGGAGCTGCCTCGTTCCGTCCTGCGCCTTTGTCAACAGGCGTTAGGATACACAAACACTCAGACATGTACGCGCATATGTACATACATGCATATTCTAACTCTCTGTATTTCCTTCACCCTTCGTCCCTCCTCCTTCTTCTTCTTCTTCTTCTTCTTCTTCTTCTTCTTCTTCTTCTTCTTCTTCTTCTTCTTCTTCTTCTTCTTCTTCTTCTTCTTCTTCTTCTTCTTCTCCTTCTCCTTCTCCTCCTTCTTCTTCTTCTTCTTCTTCTTCTTCTTCTTCTTCTTCTTCTTCTTCTTCTTCTTCTTCTCCTTCTCCTTCTCCTTCTCCTTCTCCTTCTCCTTCTCCTTCTCTCTCACTCCATCCCCTCCCCTTGTCTCTCTCTTTCTCTTTTCCTTCTCTCCCTCTTTCCTCCTCTCTCCCTCTCCCTTTCTCCCTCTCCTTCCCTACCTCCCCCCACCCACCCACCCACCACCACCAGCACGTCCGCGTCAATCAGGGCAGCCTATGCATGCCTGTTACGACTGATATGAACCTGAATTGCGAGTGAATAAACACGCCTCAAATGCCATTCTCCCTTTCCTCCTACCTTCCCCCTACCACAATTCCCCCTCCTACGCCCCCCTCCCCCCCTTTAAACCCGTGCACACAAACATGGGAAGTTGTAATTCAAAAATCCTATTACGGCAACATGACAAATAGGCCTGAAAATCCGCCAGTCTCGTTAATAACTCAAATCACGTTATGAAAAAATGGGTGGGTGGGGGTAGGGGTGGGAGTGGGGGAGGGCTTCTTCATAACCCACTCCTACCCCCCCTCCATATCCAATTTTTCTCTCTTCCTTCCTTTCAGTCAGTCAGGTTCTCTCTCTCTCTCTCTCTCTCTCTCTCTCTCTCTCTCTCTCTCTCTCTCTCTCTCTATATATATATATATATATATATATATATATATATATATATATATATATATATATATACATACACACACAGAGAGGGAGAGAAAGAGATGGATCTATATCAGATATAATATAATTATAGATATCTAGATATAGATATTCTATATATATACATTTATATTTATATAGATAGAGAGATAGATCGAGATACACACAACACAAACACACACAAAGATATTTAGATTATCTATCACGAACCTGGTTTTCCCCTGAATAATTTTCGAAAATAATAAATTTAATGAAAATTGGGTGACATCGGTAGTATGCTATTGCTAACGTTAATGGGAAACAATCAACACTGAAAAGAACTATCATTATCGTTATTGATATCAACATTCCCACCACTAGCATTATCACCATCATTACCATTACTATAACCATGATCACCATCGCCATCCCCATCAACTGTAATATGGAAATTTATAATAAACGGCGTATTCTAGCTAGCATGACGCCACCATTCCCAACTAATGAAGTGCCCAATCACAACAGATGTGACAGCCCTGCCCATCCTCCTTCATGTGAAAACAAAGCAAGCAAGCACGGGAGCACAAAAGCTAAAACAGGCTTACACAAATAAACATACATATAGAGAGAGAGAAAGAGAGAGAGAGAGAGAGAGAGAGAGAGAGAGAGAGAGAGAGAGAGAGAGAGAGAGAGAGAGAGAGAGAGAGAGAGAGAGAGAGAGAGAGAGAGAGAGAGAGAGAGAGAGAGAGAGGAGAGAGAGAGGAGAGAGAGAGAAGAGAGAGAGAGAGAGAGAGAGAGGAGAGAGAGAGAGAGAGAGAGAGAGAGAGAGAGAGAGAGAGAGAGAGAGAGAGAGAGAGAGAGAGAGAGAGAGAGAGAGAGAGAGAGAGAGAGAGAGAGAGAGAAAGAGTAAGAAACAACAACAACAACAACAACAAAAAAAGTCACCTCACACACACACCTCACTCTGTCACCTTCTCCCGCAACATAGACGACGCCTCTTCGGCCCCTCCTGACGGGCGTGCGGGGAACAAAAGGCGCCCAATGCCATCCCCGCCCACCGCTCGCTCCGCCCGCCCTCCTACATAATCACGATATCCATCTACCTGTCAAATCGACCTACAGGAACCTACCCTAATCCGAACCATCATGGAGCCGACGCCGACACTCCTAAGTGAATCCTTTCCGTCTGTGTTGTTGTTGTTGTTTGTTCTTCTTTTCTTTTATTCTGTTTGTTTGTTTGTCTGTATGGGTGTTTGTTTGTTTTTCTTTATTTCATCACTGTTTGTTCGTTTTTTTCTCTCTCTCTTCCTTGTTTGTTTGTTTGTTTGTCTGTGTGCTTGTTTGTAATTTGTATGTGTGAGTGTGTGAGTGTGAGTGTGTGTGTGTGTGTGTGTGTGTGTGTGTGTGTGTGTGTGTGTGTGTGTGTGTGTGTGTGTGTGTGTGTGTGTGTGTGTGTGTGTGTGTGTGTGTGTGTGTGTGTGCGTGCGCGCGCGCGCGCGTGCGCACGCGTGTCCTCTCATCTCTCTCGATCAATCCACCACTAAAACCGTGTGCCACCAGCCCCCCCAACCCCCTAACCCCTGAAACCCCCTCTCCCCTCTCCTCTCTCCCCAGCCCCCTCCCCCTCAACATATATTCAGTTACCGAAGCACAAGAGAAACACGTTTTGTTCATGTGA
>NW_028234429.1:16774005-16789005 GCF_977035675.1 Penaeus japonicus | reverse complement strand
GAGGAGGAGGAGGAGGTGGAGGAGGAGGGAGAGGAGGGAGAGGAGGTGGAGGTGGAGGTGGAGGAGGAGGAGGAGGAGGAGGAGGAGGAGGAGGAGGAGGAGGAGGAGGAGGAGGAGGAGGAGGTGGAGGGGGAGGAGGAGGAGGAGGAGGAGGAGGAGGAGGAGGAGGAGGAGGAGGAGAAGGAGGAGGAGGAGGAGGAAGAGAAGAAGAAGAGGAAGAGAAGAAGAAGAAGAAGGAGGGAAGGAGAGAAGAGGGAAAGTAGGGGAGATAGGGAAGGGAAGGGAAGAGGGTAAGGGAGAAGAGGAAAAATAGAGGTGACACCGAAGAGCGTAGGAGAGAAGATGGAAGGAAGAAGGGAAGAAGGAAGGGGAGAATAGGGAGAGGGAAGAGATGGAAGGAGAGAGCTAGGAGAGAGAAAAGAGGGGATAGAGAGGGGAGGAGAGGGATGGGGGTAGCAATAAAAAGAAGGAGAGGGATGGAAAAGAGGAGAAGAGGAAAGAAAAAAGAAAGAATAAATACGAGAAAAGAAGGGAAATGAGAGGACAGAGCTGGAGGAGAGTTAAAAAGGAGAATAGGAGAGAAAAAGAGATAGGAAACAAGGGAAAGGGTTGAGAATTAAAAAGAGGGGGGTGGGCAGGAGACGGGAAAGGAAAGAGGGGAAAAGGGAGAGGATAAAAGAGAAAAGAAAGGAGGGAGAGAAGGGAGAAGGACGAGAAGGAAGAGGTAAAGAACACAGGATCCCCCCCACCCCACCCCACCAGTCACCAGGTACAGAACCTCTCGAGAACCTCCGTTCCAGGTTCTTCTCTCCTCTTCTCGAAAAACCGCCAGGTACTCGCGTGTGTGTTTCTCTCTCTGTCTCTCTCTCAAGGTACCTGCTTTTCACCCATGTTCACACGCCGACCGATGGCTAGGCAAGCACAAGTCGGAGGTCGGGTCAGGGGTTGGGCCGGGTCGGGTCGGATCGGGTCAGGAGGTCGGGTTCAAGTCCGGTTCTCCTTACCCGAGGACCGTGACCGTCGTGTGCGCGGGTACTGTGCAGTGGGCGTCACTGTGGCCGACTCGTGGGTTGGTTTTCGTTTTGTTTCATTATTCTCATTTATTTTAATCATTCTTGGCGAGTAGGGGACAACTCGCCTCTCTTTTTTCTCGTCTTCCTTTCATTTTTTTCCGGGTGTTTGCGGTCAACTGCGTTCCTTCACGATTCACTGGGAATCACAAAACATAAATAACAGGCAGGAATTAAAATAATCACAGCGACTATCCACTTTCTTTTCGATCAATACAGAGTAAATTACAGAAAAAAAAACTAAATCAGAAGAAGAAAAAAAAACACTTTCAGACAGGCTGACCAAAATCATAAGCACACCATTTTAAAAAAATATATATTCATAGCCACAGTGTCTTTTTTTCATATCAAAATAGCTCTCCTTTCCACGTCCACTTCAGCACCTGAGCACCGGACACAGCACAGCACAGCATAGCACAGCACACGCGGGACATCCCACACATATCACCCTTATGGAAACCCCCTCTCAAAAAAAAATAATAATAAAAAAAAAAAAACACACATCGAAATCAAAACGAGTATAAAACACACACCACCAACAAAAGATAACCAAACACAACACAACGAAAACGTAAACGTAACACTAACACAAACACACACTCCTTCAGCGGTGGTCGGTGCAACAGAAACGACAGCGCGTGAGCCCGGGCACGCAACGAAACCAGGGTACACCGCGCATCACCACAGCCAAGGTACAACTGGTGGCTGTCGGGACGCTGGTGGTGGTGGCAGTGGTGCTGGGGGGGGAGGCACGGGAGGGTGGGAGGAAGGGACGGAGGGAGGGGAGGAGGTTCTTGGTGGCGGACGGGACGGAAGGAGAGGGAGGAGAGGATAGGAGGGAAGGGGTGAAGAGGGAGGGAGGGAGGAAAGAGGGATGGGAGGGAGAGAGTGAGTGAGTGAGTGAGTGAGTGAGTGAGTGAGTGAGTGAGTGAGTGAGTGAGTGAGTGAGTGAGTGAGTGAGTGAGTGAGTGAGTGTGTGTGTGAGGAAAGAAGGATGGGAGGGAGGAAGCGACTGAGAGAGAGAGAGAAAAGGGAGCACATGGTGGCTTACGGGAGGAAGAAAAGGTAGGGAGTTAGGAGTGGGAGGGAGGGGAGAGGGAGAGGGAGAGGGAGAGGGAGAGGGAGAGGGAGAGGGAGAGGGAGAGGGAGAGGGAGAGGGAGAGGGAGAGTGAGAGAGAGAGAGAGAGAGAGAGAGAGAGAGAGAGAGAGAGAGAGAGAGAGAGAGAGAGAGAGAGAGAGAGAGAGAGAGAGAGAGAGAGAGAGAGAGAGAGAGAGAGAGAGAGGAGGCCCGAGACCTATTGACGCACGCACCTACGAACGCACGCACAGAGCCACACACACACACGGGGCGCGAGAGAGCGAGCGAGGACTCTACCCCCCACCCACCCCCTAACCCCCACTCCCACCCCACTCTCACAGGTAACTCCTCTCGCAACCTATTCCCTTCCTAGTCCAGGATTCCCTTTTTTTTTTTTTTTTTTTTATAGGTATCGAACGACGTAATTAAACGACATTTCTTTCGCTCTTTTCTTCTTTTTCTTCTTAATCCTCCTTCCATTTCTCTCTTCCTCTTTACGATCCTCTTTAACCTCTATTTTTTACCTCTTCTCACCATTACTAGTTTTTTTTCCCTTCTTCTCCAGCGAAGATAACTTTTTTTCTTTCTTTCCTTATTCTAATTATTCATTCCTCATCACGTGTTAATTACCATTCATAATTTATTCATTATCCCCGTCTCCACCTACCATGTCTTCTCTGTCCTCCACTTTTCATGTCTTCTCTGTTCTCCACTTATCATGTCTTCTCTATCCTCCACTTATCATGTCTTGTCTATCATCCCATTTATCCTGTCTTCCCTATCCCTTTTACACAAGCTTCCCCTCTCTTTCATTCCCTCGAAGAAAACGGGCTTATTTAATCCCTTTTGTTTCCTTTTCTCTTCTCGTTCATTCCTTTCTTTAAAATCGCCCATTCTTATCTTTCTCTGTATCTTACTCTCACATACGTCACTTTCCCTCTCACCATCTCCCCTACAGTCGACACCATCCTCACCATCGGCCGAACGCGCGCACTATAACAGCACTGTTGAAGGTCGACGTTATGAGGTCCCGATTTCAAGGTTCCTTTTTACTGGCAATGTTGCATGTTGATCCGAAGGAGGACCTTTTCAATGGGTTTCAGCGGTTGGAATTTAGTTTTTAAAATCTTCGTTTGTTTACATCTCTGCATCTGTTTTACTTTTTAGCTGATTTTACTCATTTTATGATAGTAGATTGTGTTTCTGTGTTTTCTAAATAAATACAAACACTCACATACATACACACACACACACACACACACACACACACACACACACACACACACACACACACACACACACACACACACACACACACACACACACACACACACACACACACACACACACACACACAGTGATAGTGATAGTGAGACACACACAGAGAGAGAGAGAGAGAGAGAGAGAGAGAGAGAGAGAGAGAGAGAGAGAGAGAGAGAGAGAGAGAGAGAGAGAGAGAGAGAGAGAGAGAGAGAGAGAGAGAGAGAGAGAGAGAGAGCCTTCGCCCCCATCTCAAAATAACAATACAGACCATACAGCGAAATAATGGGATGGAAATGAAGACAAAAACATTACATCCCATAGCAACCCCACCCCTCCCCCTCCCCCTCCCTGTTCCTTACCCCCCCTCCCGTTCCCTACACCCCCCCGCCCACTCTGCTCCCTCTATATATTTATCCCTCCCTTGGCCCTCAGTGAAATCGATAATCTGTTCCGTTCACCTGTTCTTCGACCCCCTTCCCCCCTTCCCCCCTTCCCCCCTCACCCCCACACCACTCTTCCACCCCCCTCCCCCGTGATCATTTGCATACCCAGAGAGCAAGCGAGTGCCAAATAGAGCCATCATTGCGGTTGTTTATGCACTTCGCACGTCCTTTACCATTCTCTTCCTCCCTTCCCCCCCTTCCTTTCCTTTCCCTTCCTCCCCTATATTGCCTTAACTTTTATTTCTTCCTCTTTTTCGTCCTTTCCCTTCCTTCTCCTCCCTTCCCCTCCTTCACTTCTATGCTTTCCTTCCTTCCCTCCTTTGCTTATCATCCTCCCTTATTCCCCTCCCTTCGTTAAATTACATTATTTATATATATATATATATATATATATATATATATATATATATATATATATATATATATCTTTATCTTTTTTTCCAACTCTCGTCACTCTTCTTCCCGTTCCAATAAATTCCTCTTCACCTTCTCCTTTCTCCCTATTCCTCACTGTCTCTTGCTGACTCACCGACTACTTCTCTTACTCTCCCTGACGTCTACTCCTCTCACCTGCCTTCCACTCCCTATGCTTTTATGAACCTTATCACTTTAAGTACTATCTGCGTTCACCAGCCAGAACGTACCTTTACACACAAGCACGTATGTACGCATACACACATGAGAGCATACGAACATACGAACATACATACATACATTCATTCATTCACATTCACACACACACACACACACACACACACACACACACACACACACACACACACACACACACACACACACACACACACACACACACAAAAAAAAAAAAAAAAAAAAAAAAAAAAAAAACGCTTTTATTTGGCCTTCATTCCCCGCCTCTCTTTCCGAGCTATTTCTTTTTGATATGAAAAAAAAATCACTCGAACGTAAAGAAAAATATTTTCTAAACCGAAACACGAGAAATGAAAGCATTTTCCATCCACTTTAATAGATCATTACAAACGCGAGAGGCCAAGGTAGAGAAGAGGAAGGGAAGAGGAAGAGGGAGTGGGAGAGGATGAGGAAGAGAGAGTGGGAGAGGATGAGGAAGAGGGAGAAAAAGGGGCAGTGGGAATAGGAGAAGAAGTGGGGGGTAGAAGGAAAGGGAGATGGGGAGGGAGAAGGAGAGAAAGAGAGGAGAGATAGATAGATAGATATAAGTGAGGGAGCGAGGAAGAGAGGGGTGGAGGGCGAGGAATGAAGGGAGAGAGCGAGTGAGGAGAAAGAGAGAGAGGAGGAGGAGAGAGAGGGGAGGAGAGAGAGGAGAGGAGAGAGAAGGGAGGAGAGAGAGAAAGGGGGAAAGGAAAAAAGGAGGAGAGAGAAAAAGGGAGAATATGCTCATCTAAATGCACAGACACGCACACGCACACGCACACGCACACGCACACGCACACGCACACACACACTTACACACACACTTACACACACACGCACACATACACACACACACGCACGCACACAACATACAAGTGCGTTCGTATGGCGTCTCTACCCCCCCCCCCCCTTCCAACCTCTAAACTGGGTAAGTAAGACGGCGACACTTGGCAGAGGACTTGCTAGTCGCCTATATCAAATAATACTTAATCTGCTGACTCACTCGAGGACTTGTAACAACCCCTCCCCCCTCCCACACAACCCCCCACCACCCCCCTACCTCCCATCCCCCACTCCCACTACCACCTAATCCCCTCCCGCCCCCTGCCCCCTGCCCCCCCTTAAAACCCCCACTCTAAAACCTCCCTTCTCACTGCTGAGCGTGATGAGTCATCTACCCCCCACCCAACTCCTTTGCAACACCCTCACTACCCCCTTTCTTAGCCCCCCCTCCTACCTCTACCCTCCCCCTCCCCACCCTTTGACCCAGACAAAACAGGCCCAAGCATGACACATGTCCCCTGCCCCACCCCCCACCCCATCCCCCTCCGCTTCCCTTCTCCCCTTCCCCCTTTTCCTCCCTCCCTTGCCCTTGCCCTCCTCCTCCTTCCTTCCCCTTCCCCTCCCCACCAACTGCATGATTCACGCCCTGGCACTTGTCGCAAGGGAAAACACCTGTGCATGGCAATTGCAACCAGACGACCACATGGTTGTGAATATAGTCATTCACGTGCATGATTCCTTGCGCATTCGGATAAATTTGGATACGGGGAGGGGGGAGGGGGGAGGGGGAGGGAGGTAATCAAAAGAAAAAAAAAAACGTAATCACGTGATCGAACAGATGGCATGTTTCCCCTTGGTTCCTGTGAGGTCACGTGACTCTTCGGATGTGGCACTGGGAGGGGAGGGGAGGGGAGGGGAGGGTCAGAGGGGTGGGACATGTGATCCAGGTAACATTCCAGCATCTCCCTCTTGAGCCTCCCCTTCATTTGCATATTCTCTATTTTCTTTTTCTTTTTGTTTTTTTCCCTTTCTTCCGGCCTTATTCTCGTCCGTTTCTCCTGCCTTTCAAATTATCTCTTATCCATTTTCTCTCTCTCTCTCTCTCTCTCTCTCTCTCTCTCTCTCTCTCTCTCTCTCTCTCTCTCTCTCTCTCTCTCTCTCTCTCTCTCCATCCCTCTCTCAATTAACTCAAGCCAGCCTGGTCGTCACGTGACCCACGCACAAGCAAGGAACAAACACCTGTGTGCCCGCGCCTTTTGATGACGGCATCGTTTTAGTGTTTTGAGGAAAGGAAAGGAAGGGGAAGAGAAGGGAGGGGAGGGGAAGGGAAGGGAGGGATGGGGTGGGGAGGGGATGGGATAGGAGGGGATGGGAGGGGAGGGGAGGGGAGGGGAGGGGAGGGAAGGGAAGGGAAGGGAAGGGAAGGGAAGGGAAGGGAAGGGAAGGGAAGAGAAGGGAAGGGAAGGGAAGGGAAGGGAAGGGAAGGGAAGGGAAGGGAAGAGAAGAGAAGGGAGGGGAAAGATAGGGAATGGAAGGAACGGGAAGAGAAGAGAAGAGAAGAGAAGGGAATGGAAAGTAAGGGAAGGGAAGAGAGGGGAGGGAAAGGGAAGGGAAGGGAAGAGAAAGGAAGGAAAGGGGAAGAAAGGGGAGTGAAAGAGTGGGATGTAATGAGAAGGGAAGAAAACTAAAGGGAAATGAAAAGAAGAGAAGATATAAGAAGAAAAGAGATAAAAAGAGAATAGAAAACAAGACAAGACTAAGGGGAAAACGAGAGATAACGGAGAGGGATAGGGAGTGGGGGCGAGAAAGAGGTAAACGTCAACCTCCTCCTCCACCTCCACCTCCACCTCCACCTCCACCTCTACCTCTACCTCCACCTCCTCCACCTCTATCTCTACCTCCACCTCCACTTCCACCTCTTCCTTCCTTTCATCTCGTGACCGGGTACGCGTCGTGAAGTTTCGAGAGGGAGACAGAGACCGATTTTTATGGATTAGTTCCTGCGCCATAGGGGGGAGGGGAGCGACGGCTAACAATAACTATGTGCTAGCCATCAGCACCAACAGCACACCTCAGCCACCCACCCCCCCCCCCCCTTCCCCCCCCCCCTCCATTTCACCTCGTCCTTCTCTTCCCCCCCCCCCCTCTTCCTTCACCTTCTCCTCCCTTCTCTCATCTACGCTACGTTATCCTACACTCTAACGCTCTCTTTCTATTTCCTCTAACTGTCCACAGAGCGCAGCACCTTGCGCGCCCCCTCCTCCCCTCTTCTCCACCCTCCCCTCTCCTCCTTTATCCTCTCTTCTTGTACCTCTCCCTCTTCCCTCTTCCTATCTTTCCCCTTTCCCCCTCCTTTTACCCTTCCCATCTTCCCTCCCCTGTTTCCCCACCCCTCCCCCCTCCTCTGGCACTTCTCCCCTCTCCTCCATTCTCCTCTCTTCTTACACCTCTCCCCACCTCCCTCTTCCCTCTTCCTATCTTTCCCCTTTCCCCTTCCTCTTACCCTTCCCATCTTCCCTCCCCTGTTCCCCCACCCCTCCCCCCTCCCCCCTCCCCTAGCACTGCGCGTTGGCACTGCGGGAACAACACGTGGCCACGCGGGAGTCGTCAGAAGGGCGTGTGAAAAACGTTACTTGTTATTTGTTATTGAGACATGGGCGGAAACACGAGAACAGAGAGGTGGTGTGGGGGGAATACGGAGGGTAATAAAAAAAGAAGAAAAGAAAACAGAACGAAACAAGAATAAGAATAAGACGCAAAAGGGTAAGAAATATACAAAATCACAGAAAACACACAACAAACAAAATAACAATAACAAAAGAAAAAGAGCTTACAAAGAAAAGAACAAGAACTTACAAAGAAAAGAAGTCGATAAAGTAAAAGAAGAAGGAAGTGAGAGAAAAAAAGAATCGATAAAGTAAAAGAAGAAGGAAGAGAGAGAAAAAAAGAAGATAAAAAGGAGCGAGACAGAAAGTGAAAGTGCGAGGCGGCCGCCGCACATATTTCAGCGTAAAGGCTTGCCCTACAAAAGCTTCCTGGCTCGGCGTAGTTCCTGGGGGGGGGGGGGGCAAGCACGCACTCGCAAGCAGCTGTCTCGCCTCCCCTCGCCTCGCCTTTGCCACAGAGCCTTGCATCCTCGACTGACTGACATCCTCGTTGACATCCGTATTGGTATTATTCCTGACATCATCACTGGCATGCTCATTATCCTTCTCGTCGACGTATGCATTGACATCCACATGGATATTTTCAGTGACATTCTGAATGACATCAGCACCGACATCATCATTAATAGTCCAACTGACGGATTCATTGACATCCTCATCAGCATTTTCACTTGATATCCTCACTATTAGTCTCCTATTGCCTAAAGCCACTCTATTCATCTGCGTGTTGTGTGTGTATTGCGTGTGCGTATGCGTGCGCGTGTGTGTGCGTGTGTACGTGCATGTGCATGTGCACGTGTGTGTGCGTGCACGTGTGTGCGTGCACGTGTGTGCGTGCACGTGTGTGCATGCATGTGCGCGTGCGTGCGTGTATGTACGCACGGAAACCGTGTACGTAAATACAAGTAAAACACACACAAACACACGCAAATGCCCACATGAATCCACATACCCCCGCCCCAGTGTAGCCGAATCATCCATGCCGTGTCGTCCGCATAATCCCGCGTCAAGTGGAGCAAGGCTAAGCGTCTCATTGCAAGGGACTCCTTCAAGGGGTGGCGCGGGAAACCATTGATGTTGAAATCGACGTTGCATAAACAGGAGGGGAAAAAAAGCGGTGTTGCATAAAACATGGTGTTGAGAATGCACACACGCGGCTCGATTGAAGCTATCGAAATGCAATATGATAATGATGTTCATTGTTACAAGGCTTCCCGTCCGTAAAATCTATATTTGATAATTAATAAGAACACACAAAAAAGCTACATGTAATTCCAACAAAATTCTAAACAAACAAAAGTCCAGAAGAAAAAATCTTATTCATATTTGAGTAAAAAAAAAAATAATAATAATAATAAAAATAATAATAATTAACAAAGAAAATAGAAAGAAAAAAGAAACTACTTTACAGGCTAGAAATAATTACTCAGCTATACAGGTCCTCAAAAGAACATAAAGAATAAGAAAGCAAAGAAAAAAATCATCCCAATTCGAAAGAAAACGGGAAACATAAGTCGAAAGAAAACGAAAACCAACAGACTAAACAACACGCGACCGCTCTTTACAAAGTCATCCAAGATATCCGTATTATTCTCAAAGCTTATATCTTCTGTACCTATAATGTATTTATACCAATACAGTATCAATTTTCAACCCCAAGAAGGTCTGATGCATTATGCTGTAAAGGGAGAGAACCGAGAGGGGGATATTCAGAAATAAAAACATCCGCCATCGACTGATATAACCCCTAATGATAACATGTCGATGCTTATTTAACCCCTCCCCCCACCACCACCATTTTTGAAGGGAGATGGAAAAGGGGCAAGATAATTCTATAAAATATAACGCAAAAGCAGTCTGGGCAATACTCGAGTTAAATAAAATACTTTCAATGAAGAAAAAAAAAGAAAAAGAATCGAGCTTCCTCCCTTTACTATGACTCCAATTACGACAGCAAAATGTTGGAAAGTTGTCGAAAGACGAAAAGGCGTTGGGGAAAAAAAAAAATTCGAGGCCCAATCGAAGGATACGATTGTGCGTCACGAGGAACCCACAAAAGAAAAAAAAATGTTCATATGAATGGCATTGCCCCAGCCTCACTTCCGCAAGACGAACAAGAAAAAAAAAAAAGAAAAAAGAAAAAAAAAAGAGAACTATAATCTCTGCTAAATCCCCCCCTCCCCCCACCCTAAAAAAGAAGCTCCATACTAATTTCACCCGCAAATAGGGAGGCGACGGTGTTAGCCTGCGTGTGTTTGCTTAGTTTATTTGTGCTTGCTTGCGTTAGAGATTCCATTATCTATGTCCTTTGTAAATATATAAGAAAATAAGAAATATAATAAAACAAAATGATTCAATTGCACTATGACTGAGCGATTTTTTTTTTTTTTTATATACAACCTATTTTTTTCCGAAGGTCTTTCGTACCTTGCTTCCTCCTTTACCTTTTCATTTCCGTCGCTTTTTGTTCCTCTTTTATTCCTTTCTTTTAATTATAGCAAAAAAATAAATAAATAAATAAATAAATAAAGATAAAAAATACAACAAAAATAAAGAAAATAAACAATAAAGAAAAAAATGAAAAGGAGGAAAGGGGATAAATAAGCTTCATAAGATCAGACAATAATAAAATATGTATTATGGGATCGATCCATGTAAAAGAAAAAAGAATACTGACCTATTTATCTACCTATCTACTTATTTATATATATCTATTTGCAACATACAGTAATCAATCAATCAAGACACTCACCCCCCCCGCAAAAAAAAAAAAAAAAAAAAAAAAAAAAAAACCGGGAGAGAGGGAATATGGGGGGGGGGGGGCACGTTAACAAGGGACTATCTCAAACATGAACATGGGGCGTAATGCTGCAAGATTGAGGGCGGGTCTTTATATCTTGAGATATCTTCTACTCTTATTTAATTTTTGTATAACTAAAGATATATGTTATTATGATCGATATATATATTGTTTTATATATATATATATACATGAACTGATATAGATAGACAGCACTATATCTAAGAGAAGATAGAGAGGGAGAGTGGAGTAGAGTGAGAGAGGAGATGGTGAGAAGAGAAGAGAGAGGGAGAGAGAGATGAGAGATGAGATGAGCAGAAGAGAGAGAGAGAAAGGAGAGAGAGAAGACCGAAGGGAGAGATGAGAGAGAGATAGAAGAGAGAGAGAGAGAGAGAGAGAGAGATGAGAGAGGAGAGGAGAGAGAGAGAGAGAAGAGAGAGAGAGAGTGAAAGAGAGAGAGAGAGACAGAGAGAGAGAGTGCAAGAAAAAAAAAAAAAAGAGAGAGTGTCGGTGAGAGAGGAGAGAGAGGATAGAGAGAGGATAGAGAGAGGAGAAGAGAGAGAGAGGGGAATCCCGCCCAGCCCGGAGATGTGAGAGAGAGAGAGGAGAGAAATAGATTGAGAGAGATTATTTTATTTTGAAGAGAGGTTGATTGAGAGGAGAGAAGAAAGAAGAGATCTGCGCAGCGAGAGAGGAGAGGGAAGAGGGAAGAGAGAAGAGAGGAGAGAGAGAGAGAGAGAGAGAGAGAAAGAGAGAGAGAGAGGAGGAGAAGAGAGAGAGAGAGAGAGAGAGAGGAGGGAGGAGAGAGGAGAGAGAAGAGAGAGGAAAGATGAGGATGAGAGAGAGATGGACGAAGATGAGATGGAGATAGATTGAGAGAGATAGTGAGTGGTGGAGAGAGAGAGAGAGAGAGAGAGAAAGAGAGAGAGAAAGAGAAAGAGAGAGAGAAAGAGAAAGAGAAAGAGAGAGAGAGAGAGAGAATAAAAAATAAAAATAGAAACAAGAGAAAAGATTCAGTTTCATTTCCTGCTTCGAGTGTGTCATGGCCGGTAGCGAGGCAGACCGAGGGAGGGAGAGGGGGAGAGGGGGAGAGGGAGAGAGGGGGAGAGGGAGAGAGGGGGAGTGGAGGGAGGTGAGGCGGGGCGAGAGGGAGTAGAGGGAGGGAGGGAGAGAAGGAGAGAGGGGGAGAGGGGGAGAGGGGGAGAGGGGGAGAGGGAGAGATGGGGAGTGGAGGGAGGTAAGGCGAGGCGAGAGGGAAAAGGAGAGAAGGAGAGAAGGAGAGAAGGAGAGAGGGAGAGAAGGAGAGAGGGAGAAGAGGGGGAGAGGAAGAGAGGGAGGTGGAGGGAGGCTAGGTGGAAGAGCCTTTGTGCCTCTCCCTCTCCCTCCCTCACTCACTCACTCCCCTCTTCATTCACTCCCTCACTCACTCCCCTCTTCATTCACTTACTCACCCACTCACTCAGTCTCAATTTAATGAAACAGCTTCCCGCCAGCCAAATGGATTTTGAGATTTGATGCTAAACTAGGATTAACAAAGTTATATGTTATGATCACTAGCTCCACTTAACATGCAGAGCACTTCATGCACTTGCAAGGATAAATGTGAATTATTGAGTGAGCTCTTATCTGCTATCCATCACCTGCTGACAAACAAACGCGTGCAGGCTCTCTCTCTCTCTCCGCTTCTCTACTCTCTCTCTCTCGTTCCCTTACACTCAAACTGACTCTCACTCTGTTTAATTCCTCTCTTTCTCTTTCTCTTTCTCTCTCTCTCTCTCTCTCTCTCTCTCTCTCTCTCTCTCTCTCTCTCTCTCTCTCTCTCTCTCTCTCTCTCTCTATCTCTCTCTCTCTCTCTTGTCCCTATCCCTATCCCTATCCCTATCCCTGTCCTTATCCCTGTCAGAGTCCCTCTCCCACTCCTCCCCCTCGCACTCAAACACAAAACACACGCCCACCCTCCCCCACCCCCACTCTCCCCACCCCCACCACTCCCCATCCACCGACCCCCACCCCCACCCCCTCTCCCTCTCCCCAGCACAACCACTCCCATTCGCAGCACACATCGCCTCGGGCCATTTCCCCCGCAGGTAGACCGACGTAAGTCCGCTCGCGTCGCGTCGCGTCTCGTCTGCTCGCTGCCGCGCCGCCATCCATCTTGCAAGCGCAACGTCCTCTGCAACACCTGATGTCTAATGCATGACTCTCGGAGCGCGCAAGACGGGCGTTGGGGAACATCTTGAACATCTGTCTTGGGCTGAGCTGCATGCCTCTTCTAGATGCTAATTGGTCGGGGTGGGGGGAGGGGAGGGGGGATGTGGTGCGCGGGTTTGGTTTCGCTGTCTTTGTGCCGCAGTTTTCCTTCTCTTCTGTTTTTGTTTTTTTCTTTATCTACATGTCCATTACTTTCTTTGTCGTTCTTTGTTCATTTTTATATTTCCTTATTTCTAGATTCATCACTCTTTTTCTATCTATTCGTTGCTTTCCTTCTTCATGGCTTTTCTATCTTCCTCTTTTTTCCTTCACATATTTTTGAAAACTTAGGAAGGAAAAATTCGTCTCGCCAATAATCATTCGAAATGTTCACTTTAAGATGTTTTTACTCCCTAAAAAAATGTGGAGGAACAACAAACTTACCAACAAACATGAAAAATCCTCCCAAATACGTAAAAACTTAAAACTTAAAACCAACCACTTACCCGTAATTTCCACTTACAGACTAAAAAACTCGAAGAAAATAACTTAAAACAGACCTTAAAAACAACCAACTTACAACAAATTCCTTTCCACTCCATCTTGAAACTCCACGATACGTTCTGTACTCCCATTACTCTAAAAAAAAGTCACTTACTGCACGCGAGGACCGCATCCGGCAGTTGCACGACTCTTACCTGCAATGAAAGAGAAAGGATGCAACACGTTAGAGGACGAATGGGAAAAAAATATTTTTTTTTTGTGGTTTGGGGAAAAAAAGGGAAAATTCGACAAGAGAAAACAACAAATACAATGTTGTTATAACAAAAACATAAGAAGGAAATACACTATGCCGTATTTTTGCAACGTTGCATGTTGTCTATTCTGAAAGGCTTTCTCAAAAATCAACAAAAAATTACACGCTACATTTCCAAACGAATTGAAAATAACGTACAACGTATTAAAAAAAAAACAATATCCAAATTCTAAACAGGTTATAACAAAGATCACAAGGGGAAACAAGGAAAAATGCTGTGCTTTATGACTTTGAATAACGACAAAATGAAAAATATAATTCATTGAATTACTTCCTCTTCAAACCTTCGAGTAGTGTTGCACGGGGATGAAATACTAGACCTAGAAAGTTAATTAAAAAACGAAAAACCATTCAGGTTTCACTCGGCACTTGATCACTAGATGGTGTCAGCGCACCATACAGACAAAGAAAAGAAAAGGAAAACAACAGTAGTGAGTAATGATGATAGTGATGGTGATGATAGTGATGATGATAGTGATGATGGTAATGGTGATGATGATGATAGTGATGATGATGATGGTGATGATTGATGATGATAATACAAATAATATATATAAAAATAATAGCAATAAAAATATATCTATGATAATAATAGTGTAAATAATGATAAAAAGACGAATAATGATAGTAATAAAATATAATAAAAATAATTACACAATACTCTCAATAACATCAAACAATACATGTAATCAAAACTCTCAATGAAACCTTTACAAGGGGAATTAAAAACCAAGATACAAATCCACAAACAAAATTTATCTTAAATAAAACAAACAAGCAAACAAACCACCTTACTCATATTCAATCAAATATACTAAAAAAATGAAAAAAATGAATAAAATGTAAAAACAAGCAAAAAAATAATAACCATCATAACAAAGAAATAACAGAAAATAAATGACTCATAATATCAAAGAGATATTGACATCCCCCTTCCTCCCTTCCCCCCTCCTCCTCTCCCTCTCCCGACTTACGTGGAAATACCAAGGAAACTAATCCTCTCCCCCCCTCCCCATCCTAATCCCTTCCCTGCCACCCCCACCCCCACCCCTACTCAGAAAATACGATAAAAAAATACTTGTGGTGTAGAGAGCCAACCCCCCCCCCCCACCACCACCACCCAACACCATACATATACCATATATAGTGAAGATACGAAAGAAATTACCTTTACTTACTTATCTCCCCTTCCATCTTCTTCCCAATATTCTTCCCCTTCCCCTTCCCCTTCCATTTTCCTGTCCCCTTTCCACCTTCCTC
>NW_028234429.1:16754005-16756505 GCF_977035675.1 Penaeus japonicus | reverse complement strand
CTCTCTCCCTCTCCCTCTCCCTCTCCATCTCCCTCTCCCTCCCTCACCCCACCCTCCCCTCTCACCACCCAAACTCAACAAACAAACAACCCAAAACCTCTAACCCTCCTAACAAACAAACAAATTCCCACAAACAAACACCCCCTTCCCCTTCCCCTTCCCCCTCCCCCCCCTCCCCCCACACTCCCGCCAGAACACCTGCGATTACCTAACAACACTCAAGGTCCCGAGACCATTTCACAGACCCGAGTTTTACCTACGGGGTTACCGGGCGTTATTACGAGGCCGAAGCGACAGGGAGTGGAGTGGAGACAAACGAAATACGAATGACCAAGGTGATGTATCGTGATATCTTGAGGTAAATTGGGGAGGGGAGGGGGAGGAGGAGGGGGGGAATTGTGCTTCGTGGCTGATACGAAGAGGTGGGTAAGTCGGTGCGATGGGAAATGTGTGAGGAATTATTTTTTTTATGAGAAATTAAAGAAAAAAAATAGTCGACCGTTGCCAGTTAGTTACACATGCTCTCGCTAGATGGCGTTTGTAGCCAATGGGAGGGAGCAGGAATTCACTCTAATTATTTCTCCCTCTCTATTTCTATTTATATTTCTACTTCTATTTTTCTTTCCCTTTCTCTCTTTGTCTCCATCCTTTCCCCTCCCCCTCCTCCTTCTCCCTGTCCCTCTCCCTTTCCCCATGTCCCTCTCCTTCTCCCCATGTCCCTCTCCTATACCCCTCTCCCTCATCCTCTCCTGTCCTTCCCCCTCTCCCTCCTCACCTCCCCTGTCCGTCCTCACCCCTCTCCCTCTCTTTAACCTCGTTTCATGATTTTTTTCCTCTTAACCTTGTCCTCAATCTAGATTTTTTTCTCACCATCCCAACGCTTATCTCGAATAAAAAATGACAAATACAAACGAAAAATGATCGATATGAATGCGGTAGAGCAGATAAAAGATGAAGACAAAATCAATACGAGAGTTAAATGTAAATGATAATACTGAATGTACTTGTACTTGAATGTATGTTTTATCACCAGTATAAAAAATGATCTTGAACTACTATTACTACAACTACTACTTCTACTACTATTACTATTATTACAATTACTACTATTATTATTACTACTGCTATTACTACAACTACTATATAGTATTACCATCACTACTACTACTTATCAATAACAATAACAATAATAATAATAATAATAACAATATTCCTATTACTACTACTACTACTACTAATAATAATAATAATAACTAAAATAATAAAGAATTATTGCAAAGAAACTAATCTATTGATGACTTAGATGAAACTTTAAACTAGATATCTAATTGCTAAACACATAATTGACATCTATATCAAAGATCAAAAACAAACACAATAGTAACGATACATAAACCATAAATGACACATTTACGATAAACATACTTTCCAGAGCGAATACGATCATCAAAGTAACACTTAGCATAAAGTGTCATACCAATCCGATCCGCTGCAGCATCATAATCACCAGGTTCAAAGCTTAAATTAACTTGATTATCGGGGACTAATTTGCACTCTCTTAATGAAGAACCTTTTTTCCCTCGCTAATTTGCATCAATTAAAGAGAATCGTATAATATCGCGGTATAATTAGAAGACGTTATGCAACTGAGATGAGATGCAGTTGAGATGTAGTTGCAATTATCTGTCGAATTTACTGACGTGTTAATCTTCTATAAATAATGCTTTGCTAATCGAACCGTTTCTTTAAATTCTGCGAAATATCAGTCATCAAGGAGAGGTGATGATGATGGTGATGATGATGATGGTGGTGGCGGTGATGATGATGGTGATGGTGGTGATAATGATTAAATATAATATAATATATGATATGAAATGATGATAAATGATGATATATTATATTATGTGATGATGATGATGATGGTGATGATTCGTCAAGAAACGAATAATAATCAGATAAAAAACAGCAAACTATTCCCACAACATAAATATCCTAACATTCATATTAATAATAATAATAATAATAATAATAATAATAAAAATGTCATAAAGATAAGAAAAAAAATCAATAAACAGAGATAAAATAAGAGATAAAATAAATATCCTAAAATTCATAACAATGATAAAAAAATAAAATGACATAAAAAAAATCTGAAGAAAAAAAATCAAATAAACAGAGAGAGAAATCAGTTTTAAAAAATATTCATCGTTTTCGTAACGCGCTGGCAGACGGTCTTACGCGAACCGACCGCTATATTAGGACTCCCTCGCGTTCTCTGCACCCCCCCCCCCGCGCCAACTATGTGCACAAACCCTCCCCCACTCCTCCCTTCATCGCTCCATTCATAGAGAAAAAGATTGCAATAAAAAAAACACACTGTCTACATGCACGATGACTCAGCTTCCCCCCTCCCTCCCCCCTCCCCCTTGCACATCCTGCATTCTACTCCCCACCTCTGAGCTTCCCCCCCTCTCTCCCCCCCATAAAACTCACCTCTTAC
>NW_028234429.1:16750745-16753905 GCF_977035675.1 Penaeus japonicus | reverse complement strand
AGAAGACAAAGAAGAAGACGACGACGAAAGAAAAACAAAAGCAAAAGGAGAACATGAAAACAAGATATAAAAAAAGAGATGAGAAACACAAACAAACAAGAAAATAAAAGAAAAGAAAGAACAAAATTTTCCCAATAGCAATCCAAGAAAAGAAAAGAAAAAATCATGATAGAAGAAGAAGAAGAAGAAGAAGAAGAAGAAGAAAGGAAGAAGAAGGAAAGAAGAAGAAAAGAAGAAGAAGGAAAAAAAAGTACACACAAAAAAACGGAAAAGTGAAATGCTTCAAAAATCCCGCTAAGTTTCCCACGCTCAAGTACCTTCCCGATTTCATCCTCCACAGATTCCCCTTCCCAAACGGTGAGTCATCTGGCGGAGCCGAACAAGGTCATCATCTCGAGATGAAGTTATCTGAGGCAAGAGTGAATGTAGCCGTCCAACAGTCACCCAAAGAAAGTCATTCATTAAAGTCATCCGTGAAAAAAAGTCATCCATAGAAAAATCATCCAATAAAGACTTCGGTGAGAAAAAAAACTCATCCAATAAAGTCATACGCGGTAATAGATAATCCAGTAAGTCTTCGGTGGAAAAAGAAGTCATCCAACGAAGTCATCATCCAAAGAAGTCATCCAAGTAAGACTTCATGGTGGATTTTACCTCACCTCGACCTTGATAGTTAGTCGCGAGGGAGGGAGCAGTGAAGGGATGGAGGCGATGGAGAGGGAGAGGGGGAGGGGGAAAGGGAGAGGGAGGGGGAGAGGGAGGGGGAGAGGGAGGGGAGAGAGATAGAGATAGGGAAGACGAGAGATAGGGAAGGGAGAGGGAGAGAGGGGAGAGAAAAAGAGGATAGGGGAGAGAGAGGGGCAGAAGGGAGAAAGATGGAATGGAGAGGAAGAGAGAAAAAGAGGGTGAGATGGAGAGAGGAAAGGGAGAGAGGAAAAGAGGGAAGGAAAGGAGAAAGGGAAACAGAAGTAGGTAGAGAGAGGGGGAAACAGAAGGAAGGAGAGAGGGAGGAAGACAGAAGGAGGGAGAGAGGGGAGAGAGGGAGGGAAAGGGATGGAAGTAGAGATAGAGAGAGACAGAAGAAGGGAGAAAGGGGAGAGAGGGAGGGAAAGGGATGGAGGTAGAGATAGAGAGAGACAGAAGAAGGGAGAAAGGGGAGAGAGGGAGGGAAAAGGATGGAGGTAGAGATAGAGAGAGACAGAAGAAGGGAGAAAGGAGAGAGAGGGAGGGAGACAGAAGGAGAGAAAGAGAGAGGGAAAGTGAGGGAGGGAGAAAGAAGGAGGTAGAGATAGAGAGACAGAAGAAGGGAGAGAGGAGAAAGAGGAAGGGAGACAGAAGGAAGGAGAAAGGGAGGGAGACAAGAGCGGCTGGTAAAACGGACTTTCCAAATGAGCTCCGTCCACCACATGCTGCTCCTCACCTGTCGCGAATAAGGCGGGCACAGGGAAATAGTCATATGGGGAACCTTTTCGTTTTATTTCTTTCTTTTTTTGCATGTCTGCCTCCACGTCTACCTGTCTGCATTTCCATTTATCCCTATCTGTCTACCTGTCGCTATCTCTCATTCAGACAGATAGACAGACACTCTCTCTCACACTCACACACACTCACACTCACACTCACACTCACACTGTCACACACACACACACACACTCTCAATCTCTCTCTCTCTCTCTCTCTCTCTTTCTCTTACTTACTTACTCACACCCAGACACACTGATTACCCCCCTCCCCCCCACCATCTAATGACGAAATATTACGGACCTCCGCTCCCGCTCACGAATATGTCACAATGACGTAATGGTACATCAATTTCACATCGGCCTCTGCGCGTCCCAAGGTTAAATAACGTTTCCTTGTAATTCTGAAATTACAGTTGAATGCCATGAACCGATGACAAATGACATACAACAATCGTAGCATAACATGGAAGGCTTTTTTCGATATTTCTTCTTTTCTCTCTTCTCTTCTCTTTTCTTTTCGTCTCTTATCACCTCTTTCTCTTCCTCATTCTATTCTTCTTTTCCATCTTCTCTTCCTCATTCTATTCTTCTTTTCCTGATTCTCTTCTCCTGCTCCTTCTCCTTCTCCTCCTTATCTCCCCTCCTCCTTTTTCCCTATAACTTTATCTTCCTCCATGAAAAAAAATCTCGCTTACACACAAGATTCTACAAGAAATGCACAACCTTCATACCATCCGTCCGAGGAACAGACCACACTCCTCTTATCAGTCAATGTTATCTTATCAAAACTTCTCAAGACGAAATTGAAAAAAAAATCTAATAATAAAAAAAAATAAATAAAAAAAACGCGGAAGGTACTTTCGGGACTGATAAAAGAAAAAGAACGCACTTGCTTCAACAGCCGTTTAAGATAAATATATTTATGAGAGACTTTGACATTTACAGATCACTTCCTTCACTTAAGTAGGTCTCTCAGCCTGTTTTTAATCTCCATAATTAGTGCACGAGAGAAAAGTTTAGTGGGTAGATATAACATTAATAATAAAAAAAATCAGATAACAGTTCTGAGCGAGTGTTAATGAATAATTATCTACCAACATAGGAATGTATTTATAAATGTTACTCTTTTGCTCTTGATATTGCACTTGCAACACAAAACTGATAATATAGTTAAACCTTATTTAGGAAGTTGATTTTTTCATATCACAATAATTATCAATCAACATATATCTATACAGATACATATATACAAGACGAAATTCCAATGATCATTTCGTGATAAACTTTCTGCAGTGTAATACAGAAAAAAATCGTACATATAATAAATTAGTGCATGGCTTGACACATCTGCGGTTTACGTAAGGTTCCCAGTCACCAACTGTAGCGCTGGTATTGAAAATGAGTAAGCAAGCTGAGATCGAGGGAAAGATAAAAGATTTAAAGACAGATAATGAGATAAACACCAAGAAAATTGCACACGCATACGGAAAAAAACATGGACACGCACAAACACATACATATAAATAAGTAACATATACAGAAACAAACACACATAACACAGCATAACACAATAAACACACACTCAAACACACACTCACTCTTATCCATTCCCCCTCTTCTTCCTTCTCCCTCTCTCCCTTCTCCTTTACTTCTTCTTCCTCTCTCTCTGTCCACACGAGACCAAGCGTGACCACACA
>NW_028234429.1:16730745-16743245 GCF_977035675.1 Penaeus japonicus | reverse complement strand
GGGGAAGGGGGAAGGGGGAAGGGAGAAGGGGAATGGGGAAGGGGAAGCAGGGAGTGGGGATTCGGGGTAGGGGAAAGGGGGAGTGCCGATTGGGGGTATGAGGATGGGGGGGAGTGGGGGATGATGATGATGATGATAATGATGATAACCAGCTTCCCATCTCCGGCCTCATCGCTCCCCTACAAGAAGATAATGACATGGCAATAATCATAAAAAAATCCCACGAAGCCACAGCCATTAGAGACACAGAGGAAGACCAGCCATCCCGCACCGCAAGCTAACTACATTGTCACCACGACGCCTGACCGCGATTTTCTCCGTTTGCCAGCCAGCTGCGAGATGCCAAACCTCAGCCTCCTCCTCTTCCCCTCCTACGCCTCCTCCTCCTCCTCCTCTTTCCCTCATACACCTCCTCCTCCTTCTCTTTCCCTCCTACGCCGCCGCCGCCGCAGCCTCCTCCTTCTCTCTATCCGCCTCCTCCTCCTCCCCCTTCTCTCTATCCACCTCCTCCTCTTCCTCTTTCTCCGCTTCCTCTTCCTCCTATTTCCCGCTATCCGCCTCCTCCTCCCCCTTCCTCTCCATCACACCCTTCCACCGACTACACCTTCATTACTTACTTACTTATTTCCTTCCTTACTTCTTTCCTACCACCCAACCACCCACCCTCTCTCCTTTACTTATTCTTTCCTTCCTTCTTTCCCTCATTCCTTTCTTCGTTCCTTCCTTCTTTTCTCATTCATTCATTCATTCATTCATTCATTCCTCCCCTCCCTCCATCCCTCCTTCCTTCTTCCCTACCTACCTTCCTTCCTTCCTTCTCTCCTCCACCAGTGATTTCTTGGGACCGAAATAGAAAAAGAAAAAGAAAAAAAAAAAAAATGCAATCAAATCTCCATATCTAAGTGACGAGAAATCTTTCCCTTCCGCGTCTAGAGGTTCAGAAAGGGGAAGAAGGGGGAGAGGGGGAGAAAGAAGGGGGAAGAGGGGGAGAAAGAAGGGGGAAGAGGGGGAGAAGGAAGAGGGGGAGAGGGGAAGAAGGAAGGGGGGAGAGGGGAAGAAGGAAGGGGGAGAGGGGGAGAAGGAAGGGGGGAGAGGGGGAGAAGGAAGGGGGGAGAGGGGAAGAAGGAAGGGGGATAAGGGGAGAAGGAAGGGGGGAGAGGGGAAGAAGGAAGGTGGGAGAGGGGAAGAAGGAAGGGGGAAGGGAGAGTGGGGAGGTTTAGAAGGAGGAATGGGGAGAGGAGGGGAAGGAAGAGGAGGTTTAGAAGGGGAAAGAGGGGAAGGAGGAGGGGGTCTAGAAGGGGAAATGAGGTGGGGGAGGGGGGAGGGGGAAAGGGGAAGGGAGAAGGGGAAAGTGACTAAAGAGAGGGGGAAGTTGGTAGGGGAGATAGAGAAAGAAGAAGGATAAGGGGAGGGGGAAAGAGAAAGGGGGCGGAAGGAGGAGCAGGAAGAGGGGGCGGGAAGAGGGAAGAAAGGAGTCGGAGTCGGAGTCGGAGTCGGAGTCGGAGTAGGAGGGGAGGGGGAGGGGAAGGGGAGGAGGAGGTGGAAGAAGAAGAAGAAGGAGAAAAAGAATAGAAAGGAGAAGAAGAAGAAGAAGAAGAAAGAAAAAGAAGAAAACAGAAGGACGAGGAGGAAACGAAGAACCAAAAAAAGGAGGGGAAGGAAAAAAAAGGAGAACCATAATAAAAAAAATAAAAAAAATCAAAAAAAAATCAAACAGAGAATCCAAAGAGCAAGAGAAACGAGCCCCCATCCGGCGGGGCAAGGCAGCCTGGAGGTAGGTCTCAGATCCACGGAAACCTCCTCCTGCGGCCAGACTTCCCACACTAATGCGTTCCGGAAAGAGAAAAAGAAATCACGGCGGTCGAGCCACCACTTTTTTGTGTGTGCACTTATTCTACTTGTAATGTAGTAGCCAGGCTAGTCCTCTATTCATTCTGCACTTGTGGGATGAGCTAAGTTTATTTACTTACATACTTGTGGGTATATTATATATTCTTGTCACTCATCTTCATACTGTATACTTATGTAATATACTTACACTACGCTTACAATGGTCAAATACGTTCGTTTTATATACTTGTACATAAATAATATAGTGATCGTGCTGACACTACTTTTACATCCATATTACTTATAAACTTGCCCTTCCAAGTGTTAAATCAAAACTTGAGCGAAAAAAGGGACATTTCTGGAAATTGAATCTTGACAAACTTTAATCAAGGACACAGTTATAATTAGAACTTTACATTCCGTTTCGCCAAAAAAAAAAAAAAAAAAAAGTTGCAGAGACATAAAATGCATAGTTGGGGAATCACTGCAATTGGACCGAAGACAGCCAGCCTCTAAAGTAAAATTAACAAATTAATAAGTTGACTGATTAATGAAATAAAAATCGATATTTCTTTTCGTGAAGAAATCAGCGTCGAAGGACCTCTCCCTGACACCAGCTTTTCACCATCATTCTTCCTCCCTTTTTCTTCTCCTTCCCTTTCCTCGAATTTTCTTCCCTTCACTTTTTACCCTTCTCTTCCTCTTCCACTTTCCCTTTTCTTCACCTCCCCTTCCCCCTTTTCCTCCCTCTTCCTCTTACCCCACCCTGTCCCCTCTTCCCTTCCCTTCCCTTCCCTTCTCTTCCCTTCCCTTATCATCCTCCCTCCCCCTCTATCTCTTCCTCCCTTCAGCCCTCCCCTCCACCATCCTCCTCCTCTTCCCCTTCCTGCCTTAACCCGCCCCCTCCCATCTGATCCCCCCTCCCCCCTCCCCCTGTCTCCATCTCGACCCCGTTATCAGCATCCCGTTTGCGAAACAGTGATCTCGGGACCAAATACGAACAAGAGGATTGTCCGAGGTCCTTTTGCGAACGGATAACGTTAGCGCAGGCACGCACATGCATGCATACGTTCATACACACATGCATATATACATACATCCATACATATATAAATACATACATACATGTACATGTCTGTTTGTGTGTATGTATGTATGTATGTATGTATGTATGTATGTATAGGTATATGTATATATGTATGTGTATGTGTATGTGTGTGTGTGTGTGTGTGTGTGTATGCTTGTGCTTGTGCTTGTGCTTGCGCATGTGCGTGTGCATGTGCGCGTGCATGTGCGTGTGCGTGTACGTGTGCGTGTGCGTGTGTTTATAAAGAAAACGTGTTCATGTCCACGAACAGGTGCATCTTCCCACGTCACAGAAAGGTACGACTGTCTCCAGAGAAACTAGTCCACAGATTCTAAACTTAATTTATAGGGAAGATACAGATCTCCAGGACGAAAAAAAAGAGAGTAAAAACTGCCAGGCGACATCTCCACGCAAGTCTTTAATTGGGTCTCCGTTTTCTTTTGTTTTTCGAGTGGCATTATTCAGCATAAACTAAAGTAAAAAAAGAAAATCAACATCTGTTCCCTGTATTTTCTCTTCTTTCCGTTTCTCTGACAATACAATTTCTTTTGATCTCTTCTATCGATATCATTATCCTCAACTGATTTTCTCTCGTCTATTTTCTGTGTTCTGTTCGCTTCGGATTCCCCCTTGTCTGGAAGATTATTCCCCATAAATTCTTCTAGGCAAAGGAACTTCTGAAAAAAATGAGATTGGCAAATGAGAAGAAAAGGAAAGGGTGATAACATGACGGTGACAGAAGAGGGAAAAAAATAAGATACGTAAACAAACAAACAAAAAACTCGATTTTTACTTCTTTACACCCATGTTTTTTTTATTTGTTTGTTTGTTTGTCATCTCCCCCTCCATCTCTCTTGCTCTCCGTCTCCCTTCTTTTTTCCCTCTCTGTCTCCAATTTTCGTTCCCTCTCCGTTCTACTTCCTCACCCCTTCTCCGTCTCCCTTTCTCCCTTTCTCCCTCCCTCCATTCCTTCATTCATTTCTTTTTTTCTTCCCTCCTCTTCCTCTCCCTTTCTCATCTATCCTTTCACATCACCGGTCCCCCCCCTCTCCTACCCCTGACCCCCTATAACCCCAATCCTTTGCTCTCCATCACCGTGCCTTTTGTCTCTCACTCCCTCACTCTGGCACTTCCCTTTGTCCTGCGCGTCGGCTGGCACTAAATGGCACTCCTCCAGTCATAGAGGTAGACACTCTCACTGCCTTCCCTCCTTCCTAACCTCTCTTCCTAACTCTCTCCTCCTCCTTCCTCCCTCTCCTATCTACGCTGTCTTACAGCCATTCTTTCTTTCTTTCTTTCTTCTTTTCCTCTTTCCTTCCTTCCTTCCTTCCTGCCCTCCTTCTCTTCCTAACCCTTTCCCCCTTCTACCTCCGCCCCTCCTCCTTTCTATATTTAATTTGGTGTAATGTACAATGTAGGTTTAACTACGTTAGCCTTCAACTGTAGTGAGAGAGAGAGGGGGAGGGAGAGAGGGGGAGGGAGAGAGAGGGAGGGAGGGGGAGGGAGAGAGAGGGAGGGAGGGGGGAGGGAGAGAGAGGGAGGAGGGGGGGGAGAGAGAGAGAGAGAGAGGGGGGGGAGAGAGAGAGAGAGAGAGAGAGAGAGAGAGAGAGAGAGAGAGAGAGAGAGAGAGAGAGAGAGAGAGAGAGAGAGAGAGAGAGAGAGAGAGAGGAGAGGCAAGTGGGCAAACAAAATGAAAATGAACAAAAAAAAAAAAAAAAAAAAAAAAAAAAAAAACATACAAAGGATGAGGCAGAAGAAGATAAAAAAGATAGACCGAGAGAAAAACACAGATAGAAAGAAAAAAAAAAGTAAACAAAAACGCGACACAAGAATCCAATTTCCCAAACGGCCTAGACTTATATTTGTTAACAATCAAGAAATCAAAGGCTAAGGGAATCAAATGCAAACACACCCACGTCACAGAGCTTGCATGAACAAAAGGAAGGGTAATCAAAGGTAGAAATCGAGTCCAAAGAGATGTTGAGAAGAGAAGAAAGGAGATAAGAGAAGAATAAAAAGAAAATAAGAAATAAAAAGATAAAGGAACCACAAGAGCAAACTAATGACAATAATAATAATAATGATAATAATAATAATAAAACAATTATTTCTAAACAATCTACAAGAAAATAAAAGGTAGAATATGAACCATGTCTCCAGCAAGTTTTCAGACATAGAAAAAAACACAAAAAAACGCGCAGTTGAAATGAGAAAATACCAAATTACCATTGAATTACGAAACAAAGTGGAATACGGGAATACCCAAATAAAATTAAATGAAAAATAATGCCAAGGTGAAATAAAAACAAACAAAAGTGAACTACGAAAATGCGAAACATAAATACGAGGTGAGAAAGTGACATACCAAAAATAAAAATGACACAACATATAGGCCTACACGCCAAACACATTACGCCAAACGTGTGCCAACGACGAACCAATCAACACCGAATCAGAAAGCCAAATAAAATACAGACCTATGAAACAAAACATGTAAAAATGCACATTAATAAAAACTTCCATCTTAATCATTCCGAATAAAAAAAAAATAAAGAGAGAGAGAGCCGCATCGAATCCTAATCACAATGAATAATGCAATAATCAATATCCTGTGACAGACAACAACAACAAAAACACGCTCGTAATCCTTGCAACAAAAGAACCGCTGATGAAAAGCCATTGACGGTAACAGCCGCATCGAACCTTAATTGAAATTTTAAAAAAATTTATTAATAAATCCAATTGAATCAAATAAACAAAAACAACAACAACAACAACTACAAAATACTCCTCTCACATTCCTAAAATAACACTAATGAAAATCCATCAATAATGACAGCCAAAATGTATCAATCAAGTCATGACACATTGATCAGGCGAAATGACAGCTGACATGAGGGGTGTGTGTGTGTGGGGGGGGGGAGAGTTGAGAGGGAGGAGTGGGAAAGAGTGGGGGAGAGGGGGAAAGAGTGAATGAGAGAGGAGAGGAGAGGAGAGGGGTGAAAAGAGAGAGGGGAGAGAGAGAGGAGAGAGAGAGGAGAGAGAGAGGAGAGAGAAGGGGAAGGTGAGAGGGAAGAGTGAAGAAAAGGAGAGAGAGGAGAGAGAAGAGAGAGAAGGGAGAGAGAAGAAAGAGAAGGGAGAGAGAAGAAAGAGAAGGAAAAGAGAAGAAAGAGAAGGAAAAGAGAAGAAAGAGAAGGGAGAGAGAAGAAAGAGAAGGAAAAGAGATGGAAAAGAGAAGAAAGAGAAGGGAGAGAGAAGAAAGAGAAGGGAGAGAGAAGAAAGAGAAGGAAAAGAGATGGAAAAGAGAAGAAAGAGAAGGGAGAGAGAAGAAAGAGAAGGAAAAGAGATGGAAAAGAGAGGAAAGAGAAGGGAGAGAGAAGAAAGAGAAGGGAGAGAGAAGAAAGAGAAGGGAGAGAGAAGAAAGAGAAGGGAGAGAGAGGAAAGAGAAGGAAAAGAGAAGAAAGAGAAGGGAGAGAGAAGAAAGAGAAGGAAAAGAGATGGAAAAGAGAAGAAAGAGAAGGGAGAGAGAAGAAAGAGAAGGAAAAGAGAAGAAAGAGAAGGGAGAGAGAAGAAAGAGAAGGAAAAGAGATGGAAAAGAGAAGAAAGAGAAGGGAGAGAGAAGAAAGAGAAGGGAGAGAGAAGAAAGAGAAGGGAGAGAGAAGAAAGAGAAGGGAGAGAGAAGAAAGAGAAGGAAAAGAGAAGAAAGAGAAGGGAGAGAGAAGAAAGAGAAGGAAAAGAGATGGAAAAGAGAAGAAAGAGTAGGGAGAGAGAAGAAAGAGAAGGGAGAGAGAAGAAAGAGAAGAAAGAGAAGGGAGAGAGAAGAAAGAGAAGGAAAAGAGATGGAAAAGAGAAGAAAGAGAAGGGAGAGAGAAGAAAGAGAAGGGAGAGAGAAGAAAGAGAAGGGAGAGAGAAGAAAGAGAAGGAAAAGAGATGGAAAAGAGAAGAAAGAGAAGGGAGAGAGAAGAAAGAGAAGGGAGAGAGAAGAAAGAGAAGGAAAAGAGAAGAAAGAGAAGGGAGAGAGAAGAAAGAGAAGGAAAAGAGATGGAAAAGAGAAGAAAGAGAAGGGAGAGAGAAGAAAGAGAAGGGAGAGAGAAGAAAGAGAAGGAAAAGAGAAGAAAGAGAAGGGAGAGAGAAGAAAGAGAAGGAAAAGAGATGGAAAAGAGAAGAAAGAGAAGGGAGAGAGAAGAAAGAGAAGGGAGAGAGAAGAAAGAGAAGGGAGAGAGAAGAAAGAGAAGGGAGAGAGAAGAAAGAGAAAGAAAAGAGAAGAAAGAGAAGGGAGAGAGAAGAAAGAGAAGGAAAAGAGAAGGAAAAGAGAAGAAAGAGAAGGGAGAGAGAAGAAAGAGAAGGGAGAGAGAAGAAAGATAAGGAAAAGAGAAGAAAGAGAAGAAAGAGAAGGGAGAGAGAAGAAAGAGAAGAAAGAGAAGGGAGAGAGAAGAAAGAGAAGGAAAAGAGATGGAAAAGAGAAGAAAGAGAAGGGAGAGAGAAAAAAGAGAAGGGAGAGAGAAGAAAGAGAAGGGAAAGCAGAGTAATAAGAGGGGAAGAGCGATGTCCTCATTCCTATGCCAGGACGCGCACATTCATCCCGTGAAGACGAACCAGACACGGCTCATCATATTTATATCCATCTTGCTCTATTCTCAGCGACAGGTTGGCGACGATAATTAAGAAAAAAAAAAGGACAGCCTCGGCATTATAATTATTAGCAACACGACGAAGCTATTCGAAATTAGTTTCATTCAGCCAGTCAACATGAAACTCTTAAAAAGTATCGAAAGTGCATTTATCTAACTACATATATAGCGTATAATATGGTAATATAGCAAATAGTGAAGCAATCTCTGTAGAGGTATGATCTGTTACCATGTCATATAACGTTCTGTCATTATCTTGATCTGTTACTCTCTTCCCGTATTCTCCTCCTTCTTCTCCTCCTTTTCTTTTATACCTTCTTCGCCTATGCTCCCAACGGGGCTTTCAAATAAGGTATATCAACCACATATAATTAAGGGTAAAATAGCATAGCGTGCTAAGAGTATATTCAACGGGAGGGGGGTGAAAGGGGGGGGGGAAGGGTATATTATGCGGGGGAGAAAAGTGGGAGGGCGTGTTTACGGCCGTAAGTGATGGGCGAGAGAGAGAGAGAGAGAGAGAGAGAGAGAGAGAGAGAGAGAGAGAGAGAGAGAGAGAGAGAGAGAGAGAGAGAGAGAGAGAGAGAGAGAGAGAGAGAGAGAGAGAGAGAGAGAGTTAAGGAGAGAGAGAGAGAGAAAAAAAGGAAAGAAAAAAAAATAGAGAGATAGAGAGGTAACAAGAACACAGAGAAAAACGCAAAACGAATAATCTGCCCTTTTTATTTCCTGCCTTTCCCCAATTGCTGCAGAAAATGGTTTCGCCGCCGCACATTACATTAATAAACTTGCAGCCAACCATAACCATTCATATACAGAAACTCAATTACAATTTCAGGAGAGCTTTGTTTCCCTCTTCTCTACATCATCCTTGTTTCTTCATTCCGATCTCTCTCTCTCTCCTCTCTCGCTCCTTCTCCTTCTCCCTTTCACTTTCCCTTTCCCTCTCCTTTTTTCATTTTCTCCCTTTTCCTCTCTCACTCTCTTTCATTCTCTCTCTCACTTTCTCCCTTTCCATCTTTCTCTCACTTTCTCCCTTTCCATCTCTCACTTTCTCTCACTCCCCCTCTCCCCTTCCCTTTCCCGCTTACCCTCCTTTTCCCCCTTACTCTCGCTCTCCTACTCCCTCTCCCTTCCTCTCTCCTTCTCCCTCTCCCTTCCTTCTTCTTCCTACTCCTCCCGTTCCGTCCCAAGTCCACGTCTCGAAGACATAGCAGACGCGTGATTGGCCAAAGATGCAGAGAAATTCTTGCAAGTTAGCACTGCAGTTCTTAAGAGTTTCTTTCAGCGATTCGAAAAAGAAATGTTTGCTTTTTCCTTCAGTCCTCGAAACTCAAATGTCGGTGGGAGCTCAGAGGGTATATCAATCTCTCTATGAGTCTGTTTGTCTGTCTGTCTGTCTGTATGTATGTATGTATGTATGTATGTCTATTCATCTAATTATCTATCTATCTGTCTTCGAAAAGTGCAGATTTCCCGAATTCTGATGATGGCAATACTGCCCTGCCGCATTCGTACAACGTGCCTTTAATTTCTTCAACATCTATTTGTTTGTTCTATAATTCCAATTTCAATTTTAAAATGCAATTTCCTCCGCATAAAAATATACTCCGACACCATTCCTCGCTTCCCTAAAGCACTCTACAATATCACATTATCTGGAAAACTTCTTCATCGCTCACTATCTTTAGCACACATACAAAAAAATAATACCACATATTCCTTTTCTTTCTTTTTTCGCCTCTCTTTATCTCCCTCACTCTCTTTACCACAGAACAAAAAAATCACACATTCCTCCCACTTCCTTCTACACGTATAAATAACATCCTCCGTCTACCCACAATCCCCTTCGTATTTCTTCGAGAAGAATCCGTATCGAAGACTATTTTCTCTTCCAAGATGGCCGCCCTACCCCGCGCACATTACCGTGATCGCTTCCGGGAAAAAAAAGAAAAGAAAAGAAAAAACTAATTTATTTTTTTTAAGGAAGGAAAACACTGACGCTAGAATCCCTTAATTTAAGGAAGGAAAGAAAACCTTACCTTTTCTTAAAAAACAAAACAAGAAAACTCATTTCTTTTTTTAAGGACGGAAAACACTGACGCTAGAATCCCTTAATTTAAGGAAGGAAAGAAAACCTTACCTTTTCCTAAAAAAAAGAAAAAACTAATTTATTTTTTAAAGGAAGGAAAACACTGACGCTAGAATCCCTTAATTTAAGGAAGGAAAGAAAACCTTACCTTTTCCTAAAAAAAAAGGAAAAAACTCATTTATTTTTTAAAGGAAGGAAAACACTGACGCTAGAATCCTTTAATTTAAGGAAAGAAGGAACACCTTACCTTTTCCTTTTGCCAACGCGATGATAAAAAAAATCTTCTCAGATTAACGAAGCTTACCTGGAACGAAAGAGAATGGGAATTAGTACGGTCGGTTTGTGGCAAATGAGAAAGAAATGGTAATACAGGGTGAACATGGCTAGTCCGGCATTCACTAATCCGGCGCGGCTTGGATGGTTCGGCAGAGTGATTTGAATCTTAATGAGAACCTTAAAAAAAGGAAGAGTATTTTCAAATAACAATGTTTGGACAAAGCAAATCTTTTCTTCCTCCATAAAAAAAAATATATCAATTTACTGAACCACCCCCCCCCCAAAAAAAAAAAAAAAAAAAAAAAAAAACTCCATATCTCACACAATAAATAGATAAATATATAATATTAAAAAAATATTGATGATGATAACAGAGTACTAGCACAAACATCATCACATCTCGAGACGCGAGTTCCGCCGCCCTTGCAATAACGCTTGCACGTTGCAGCCAAAACTTGCAATCCGACTTAGTGATAATAATCCACCAACTTGGCGTCTCTCCCTCCGTGTCTCCACATCTTTGGGAATGATGGCGTCTCTTTTTCCCTTTTGTCTCCTCCTCTCTCCGTGTGTGTATTTCCCTTTTCCACCCCTCTCTCTCTGTTTCATTGTATCACTCGTGTGGCTTTCTCACTCTGTCTGCCATTCTCTTTTCATCTTCCCTCATAGCTCCCCCTCCCCCTTTTTTTCTTCTTCTTCTTCTTTTTCTTCTTCCATTCCTCCCCCACCCCTCTCTCTCTCCCTCCCCCTCTATCTCTCCTTCTCCAGCCGTCAGGATAGTACAGTGGTAGCGCGCCGGTCTCACATCCCCGTGGTCAGCAGATCGAGCCCCATCCAAGCTCCTGAGTTTCCACTGTCGCCCAGCGGTCACTCTTGTGGCTGGGTACCACGGTGGGTAAGGACCAAGGTCAGGTCGAGTCAACACCGGTTGGCACACTCTCTCACGAGTCAACACTCGCTGCCACAGACGGGATCGCCAAAGTGCATATAAGCTCGGCGAAGCATCTGCTCCACAAATCTGGCTTATCCTTACATCCTTCTCCCCCTACCCTCACACCTCACCTTCCCCTCCCTCTTCCTCCCCCCTCCACTCCCCTTCCCTTCCCTTCCCTCTAATTCCCTTTCCTTTCCTTTCCTTCCCTTCCCTTCCCTTCCCTTCCTCCCTTCCCTTCCCTTTCTTTTCCTCCCCTCCCTCTTCCTTCCCTTCCCTCTCCTTCCGTTCCCCCTCCCCTTCCCTCTCCTTCCGTTCCCCCTCCCCTCTCTCTCCTTCCCTTCCCTTCCCCTTCCTTCCCCATCCCCTCCCTCTCCTTCCCTTCCCTTCCCCATCCCCTCCCTCTCCTTCCCTTCCCTTCCCTTCCCCATCCCCTCCCTCTCCTTCCCTTCCCTTCCCCATCCCCTCCCTCTCCTTCCCTTCCCTTCCCTTCCCCCTCTCCTTCCCTTCCCTTCCCTTCCCCCTCTCCTTCCCTTCCCTTCCCTTCCCCCTCTCCTTCCCTTCCCTTCCCTCTCATTTCCTTCCCTTCCCTCCCCTCCCTCTTCCTTCCCCCTCCCCTCCCTTTCCCCTTCTCTACCAAAGAAAAATACCAACGGTACACATTCCCCCGAAGCGCGAGTAGATCCATCCCGACCAAAAAGCCATCGACGCAAACGGAACTATTAAAGAATTAAAAGAATAAGAAAAAAAGGATTCACGGAAAACTAGAAATAGAATCGACCAAACCATTCCCAGTAACTTTGCAGTCTCCATAATTGCAAAGCAGATGATCTATTGAAACAAATATATATTATACATATTGGAAAGTAAAACGAAATAAATAAAAAAAAGTAAAACAAAATAAAAATAAAAGAGCAACCCAGCATTCTGCAACAATTCAATTACCACGTATAACCCCCCCCCCCCCGACCCCTTGCTCCCCCCACGAACGTCCGAGAGTCATGCCTCCCTTTCACTACTCCCCACCTCCCCCCATCCTCCTTCTCCTACCCCCCCTCCCATTCTATTACCCCACTCTCATTATCTCCTCCTCCTCCTCCCTCCCTCTGCCCCCCACCCCCTCTTCATACCCCCTCCCTCCGGCATTCCTAGTTATCCTTCCCCCCTTTCTCCCTCCCCCACACCCAGTCCAATACCCGATGACGTTCCCTGTGACCTCGTCCCGAACGCCCCCTCTGTCCCCCCTTCCTCCCATCCTCCGCCCCCTCCCTCCCTCCCTCCCTCCTACCGCTCAAGCACGCTTCCCCTTCCTGTTTCTCCCAAATTTTATTCCCTCTTCCTCCTCAGGCAATAGTCTTCGCGGATTCTCCTCCTTCCCTCCATTTACTCTTTCCTCTTCCCTCTTCCCTCTCCCTTTACAAACTGCCAACGCCCCTTACTACACCGCCCCTCTGCTAATCCCGCCTTCCTACCGGATCCCCTACCTCTCCTCTCCCCTTCTCCCTCACTCACACTCCCCCTCTCCACCTCCCCTCTCCCACACCTCCCATTCTCCTCCCCCTTCCCTGGTCCTTCAACCCTCCGCCCCCATGCCTACCCTCCCTCCCCCTCCCTCCCTTCTGCTCATCCCCCCTCCCAACTCCCACCTTACCACCAAAA
>NW_028234429.1:16713245-16718245 GCF_977035675.1 Penaeus japonicus | reverse complement strand
CAACCAGAGAATCACCACCCATAAAACCCTCATTAATAATGCGTGCCACTCTGTGTCACGCCTCTGTAACTTTGCAGGGGGTCAAGGCAATTGCAGTGACGTAATAATGCAATTTGGTGATGAGCGCTAATGAACGTCAAGGGTGAGTGATGCTGTGGCTAGGTCGGTGATGCGGTGTTGGTGGTGGTGGTGATGGTGGTGATGGTGGTGATGATGATTATGATGATTTTGGTGGTGGTGGTGGTGATGATGATTATGATGATTTTGGTAGTGGTGGTGGAGGGGTGGTAGTGCTGATAATGATGATCATAATCAATAATAATACAACTGTTATCATCATTCCCATCATCATAACTACAATAATAACAAACACAGAAACAAAAAAAACGAAAAACGACAAAACAAACGAAAACCAATCAAAATAACAGTAAAAAAAAAAGAAAAAAAAAACGCCAATAAGACCAGAATACGGTGAGACTGAGGGAGTGTCAGCCCCTGCGATGCGTCAGCGTGGGGGTCGCCACCTGACATGCACTTGACGCCCTTAATCGCGTCTGACGGCCTGGCTGACGGTTAGCTGTCAATCGCAAACGCTCCTTTATAAATGTCAAAGGGAAGGCAGAGCGATAGTAGTCATGACATACTATGAATAATAATGAAAATGAATGATAATGAATGATAATGAATGATACTGAATATACCAGCTGTGGTGACGATGGTGATGATGACGATGATGTAACAACAATCACAGCAACGAAAGCAACACTGGCATTAAATGTAACAACAACAACAACAATAATAATAATAACGACAATCCCAATACCTTAACACAAAAAAATGCAACAAAAATACACCTCCGAAAGCAACAACAGTGATAAACAACGACAACAACAACAACAAAAACAACAACCATGAACACAGATCAAAGCAAGCAGCCCAATAAACAAGCCAATCGAGGTCCAATCAAAACAAATCAATAAATATTAAAACAAAAAGCACATCAATTGATATCAAATTTAACACGCACCGTCACGGATAAGGATACACGTGAATAAAATAATTATTCTATAATAATAATTAATAGTCTTACTGTAATAACTAATCCTATGAAAGTAAATCAATAACATTATAACCATTACCAAAATGGTAATTAATACCAAAATTTAACTTGATAGTAATTAACAGCATTTAGTAATGATGATAACTAATACCAAATTTAATTTGATAATGATAAAAGTAACTATTAATAATGATAATAAATACCATAAAAATCAATTTCATAATAACGGTTAACGATGCCACTATACTATCATAATTATAAAATTAATATTAATGTTGACAGTTCAGTCGCAAGCACTCGGCATCCTTGCTTCCGACCTAGGTCAAGTGACGGCGCCGAAAACAGGTCAGTCGACTATATACACTTCATTTTACTTATCTCTCAGTTTGTCTATCTATCTGTTTATCTTTCTATCAATCTATCTATTCATCTATCTATCTATCTATCTATCTATCTATCTATCTATCTATCTATCTATCTATCTATCTACCTATCTATCTGTCTATCGACCTATCTATCTGTCTATCGACCTATCTGCCTCTCTACTAATGTATTTAATATATTTTTTTTTTCTCTCTATTTATCTTTTATTCTCTGTATGCTTTACCATTGTGGTCTCTTCAAAATCACTACCTTATTTTCCTTTATTTCCTTATTGATATATACATATATTTTTTTTTTTCTTTCTTTCTTTCTTTCTTTCTTTCTATTCTTTTCTTTTCTTTCCTGTTCGTCAAGCCCAAAAGAGTAAACAATTTATGCACCTTCATTTCACAACAACGCATTCTAGAGCACAACGCACTGTGTCTCCTACCCCCATCCCTCCCTCTCTCCCTCTTGCCTTCTTTCTTTCCCTCTCGCTCTCTTTCTCTTTCTCTTTTCTCTGTCTGTTGGTCTCTCTCTCTCTCTCTCTCTCTCTCTCTTTCTCTGTCTTTCTCTCTCTCTCTCTCTCTCTTTTCTTTTATCTATCCTCTCTCCCCCTTCCATTGCAACCTGCAACACCTGCCAGTTGTAGCATGCGCGTAGGCGGGCACAGATCAGGCGAAGCAATGCGGTAGTGTGTGAGCAAGGGGAGAGAATGAGAGAGAGAGAGAGAGAGAGAGAGAGAGAGAGAGAGAGAGAGAGAGAGAGAGAGAGAGAGAGAGGGGGGGGAGAGAGGAAGAGGGAAAGAGGAAAAGGGAAAGAGAAAGAGAAAGAGAAAGAAGAGAGAGAGACAGAGAGAGAGAGAAGAGAGGAGAGAGAGAGAGAGAGAGAGAGAGAGAGAGAGAGAGAGAGAGAGAGAGAGAGAGAGAGATGCCGCTGGGTGCCTGCCCGGGGGTGTCGGACCTTGGCACCTTGGCACTGAATATAACGCCTGGCACGGCCCCTGGCACTGCAGGCACCCCCGGGGACTTAATCCGAGCACGATGTACTGACAAGGAAATGAAAAGGAATGGAAAAGAGAAGAAGAGAGAACGAGGGAGAGCGAATGAAAGAGCGAAATGAGAGACAGGGAAGTGAAAGAGGGAGAGGGAGAGCGACCAAGTGAGAGAGAACGAAAGATTGAAATGGCAAAGAAGGATAGAGAATGGAATAGGGAGAGTGAGAGAGTGAGCACGAATGAAACAAAGAGGGAAAGAGTAAGAGAAAGAACATGTGATGAAAAGGAGACGAAGGCTGGACGAGGAAAAGATAATGAAAGAGGGAGTGAGAGAGAGTGACCGAGGAAGAGGGACCTTGAGAGTGAGAAAAAAACTACATACAGACAGAGAGAAAGGGGAAAGTGAAAGAGAGGAAATTGAAAGAGAGAAAGAAAGTGAGATAGATAGATAGAGAGTTAAAGAGAGAACGAGAAAGGAAGAAAGAGAGAAAGAAAGAGAAATAGGTAGATGAATAGAGAGAGAGAGAGAGAGAGAGAGAGAGAGAGAGAGAGAGAGAGAGAGAGAGAGAGAGAGAGAGAGAGAGAGAGAGAGAGAGAGAGAGAGAAAGAGAGAAAGAGAGAAAGAGAAAAAGAGAAAGAGAAAGAGAAAGAGAGAAGGGAGAAAGACACAACTCCTTTCAGGCCAAAACACGAAGGACACACAAAGCAACAGCACCTCACTTTATCCCCCGTGACAAGACAACTGAAGTCCCGAGGAAATCGTTTTTGGGCGGAGGGGGGGAGGGGGTAAAGGAAAGGGGGGAGAGGGGAAGGAAGGAAAGGGGGGAGGGGGAGAGGGGAAGGGGAGGAGAGGGGAAGGTGAGGAGGAGGGGGAGGAAGGGAAGGAGAGAGAGGAGAGGAAGTAAAGATGAGGGAATGAAAAGAAAAAAGAGGGGAGAGTAAGGGAAGGGAATGGGGATCTCTCAATCACATTCAACCTCATCCATCCCCAAGTCGTAGCCTAACTACCCCCCCCCCCCCTACACACACCCTCCTCTTACTTCGACCTACTTCTTGGTCCCTCTTTCCTTCTCCTCTCTTTCTCTTAGCCCTGCTTACTCTTTCTCCTCTTCTTCTTTTTAACCCTCCCCCTCCCCCTTCCCTCTCCTTCTCCCCCCTAACCCGCTGATCATGTCTAATACATATTCTTTCTACTTGGGGGGGGAGAGTGAGAGAGAGAGAGAGAGAGAGAGAGAGAGAGAGAGAGAGAGAGAGAGAGAGAGAGAGAGAGAGAGAGAGAGAGAGAGAGAGAGAGAGAGAGAGAGAGGAGGGGGGGGGGGGGGGAGAGAGGGAGAGGGAGAGGGAGGGAGAGAGAGAGAGAAAGAGAGAAAGAGAGAAAGAGAGAAAGAGAGAAAGAAAGAAAGAAAGAGAGAGAAAGGGGGGAAAAGGAGAGGCAAAACTAAGAGAGAAAAAAATATATATTAAAGAGCACACCCACTCATTTAAGTTCCCCTTCCTTCCTTCCTTCCTTCCTTTCTCTCTTTCTTTCTTTTTCCCTTTCTTTCACCCCGAGCGTTCCACGAAATGCAAATCAGCCTCGAATCAAGCGACATCTCCTCGACTTGAATTCCTCGTCCCACTCAAGAAGGAGCTCTTCCTCTCGACTCCAGGACCCGAGGCGGGAGCGGAGGCTTGGGTGAAGGAGGGGGGGGGGTGAGAGAGAGAGAGGAGCGGAGGCAGGGGGGGGAGGGAGGGGGGAATGGGGGTGCGAAGGGATGGAGATGGCGTAAGCACTTACAAGGGCTTTTTGGTCATTTACTTCTTTAATTAATGAGTTATAAGATAATTCTCTTTCCTATCTCCTACTCCTTACTACTTTCCATCATCATGATCATCGTTGTCATTATAATCACTGCTATCATTATCATCACCCCCAATATTAATTAACACCATCATTATCACCAATAATAACTAGTAGTCACCACTAACATCATCATCATCTTCACCATCTATATCCTTATCCTCATTATCATCACCACCAACATCTTCATCACCATCATCATCACTACTATTTCCACGTCCTACGGTTTTCTCAAGGATCGGCGACGTGAAAGAAGATATGAGAAGGGGAGAAGGGGAAGGGAGGAAGGGGGAAGGAGGAGGAGAGGAGAGGAGGGGAGGGGGAGAGGAGAGGAAGGAAGGGGAGAGGAGAGGAGGGGAAGGTGAGGAGAAGGGCGAGGGGGAGGAGAATGAGGAGGAGAAGGGGGAGGGGGAGGGGAGGGGAGCATGGGGAGGGGAGAAGGGGGAGAGGGGGAGGGGGAAAGGAGGTGACAAGAAGGAAAATGGAAATTGAACTTCAGAATGAGAATGGAAAGAGGAAATTGACAAGAACCAAGAATAAGATCGGGAAAAGTCCTTGGAATGAGAATGAGAGGGAAAATCAAAAGGGAAAATGTGATGATCATAAAAATAGTAACAATAATAATAATGATAATGATAATAATGACAAAAATAATCACATTAACAATGCTATCAATAACGCTAATAATACACACAATAACAATGACAACAAAAAATAACAAGAATTACACTAAATGAACG
>NW_028234429.1:16698174-16700645 GCF_977035675.1 Penaeus japonicus | reverse complement strand
TCCTCCCTTCCTACTTCCTTACTCCCATCCCTGACCCCTTCCTTAGTCCTACCCTTCCCTTCCCCCTATCCTCACTCCCTACCCCTCTCTCTATCCTCACCCCTTACCCTTCCCCCCTTCCTTATTCTCTCTCCTCCCCCTCCCCTTTCTCATTCCTTCCCTCCCCTCCCCCCACATCGCAGTTTCCCCTCTAATCCGATTAAGTCTCCGATAAGTCTCCCTTGGTTTTATCTCCCAGAATCTTCTTCTGTTTATCTTCTCCTCCTTCCTGTTCCCTCCCTCCCCCCCTTCCTCCCTCTCTCCCTCCCTCCCTCTCCCTCTTCCTCCCTCCCTCCCTCTCCCCCTTCCTCCCTCTCTCCCCTTCCTCCCTCTCTCCCTTTCCTTCTTCTCCTCCCCCCTTCCTCCCTTCTCCTCCCCCCCTTCCCCCTCTCCCTCTCCCTCTCCCCCTTCCCTCCCCCCTCTCCCTCTCCCTCTCCCTCCCTCCCCACCCCCAACAGGGAGCGAGAGAAAATACACATGGGCGGAAAGAGCTCTGGTCAATAAGGCTGCGCTCTCTGCACACTGCGACTCCCGCGCCCCTCTTTCACCTCGCTTTGTTTTACTTTCTTGGAATGAAAAAATAAATAAAAAAAAATAAAAAATAAAAAGATGAATAATAATAATGACAAAACAAATAATGTTCTATTTTTTCGAATGCTTTCTTTCTAAAAAAAAATAAAAAAAAGTTATAGTTTGGTGTTCGTTTATGTGAGTCTACTTTAAAGAATAATGATAAATGGAGAATAAGTAAATCTAAAGCAGTCAAATGCAGATGCCCGGTCCGCGCCTTGGCCCGAGCCGAGAACGTGCTGGTGCGCCATGACCTTTGTTGACCTCGCGGGCGTCGACTGCCAGGGAAGGGCGGCGTACCTGCTTTCTGCCTGAGGCGCCCGCGGGGGTGGGCGGCGAGCCCAGGGGCGAGAAGAGCGGCGACTGGCAGGAGGCCTCGCGGTCCTCGGGGATGCGGATGGGGAGCGGCATCGAAGTCTTCCGCTTCCTGTAGATGACCCTCGAGCGCGCGGGGCTCAAGGTCGACCTGGTGGAGGCCCTGGACGGGCTGGGCGAGGCGCAGCGGCCGGGGCTCGGGAGGCTGGGCGGCGGGCTGGTGGAGCGCGAGGGGCTGACGGGGGCGGAGGGCGTCGCGCTGGGGTCGGGCGTCGTCACCGCCGACGTGGCCTCCGACGACGCCGCCTCGGGCCCGGTCGCCGCGCCCTCCAGGTACAGCGGCACGTCGTCGTCGTCGTCGTCGTCCCTGTTGGAGATGCAGCTGAGGGGACGCGGCGCGGCGGACGCCTCCTGCTCGTCGAACTCGCGCGCGGACACGCAGCTGCGCGGGCGCGGGCGGGACTGCTTCTGGCGGGCGTGCGGGCGGAGGCCGACGGCGCTCGCGGCGTTCGCGGCGCCCTCGGGGGGCGACTCCGCCTCCTCGGGGTTGAAGCAGGGCGTGGACCACGAGTGCCGAATCATGTTGATCCGCGACTCGACGCGTTCCAGACTCCACACGCACTCACGAAGGTATTTGATCAGGGTGTGCTCCTTCAGCTCCCATCGCGGCCGCATCCCTGCGCCCTCGGCCGGCCTCCTCCGCCTCCGCCTCCGCCCACAGTCCTCTCGCGCACGACGATCTACGCGGTCCTGCGATCCTGCCCAGTAGCCGCAAGCCCATCCTAGTCCCGGCTGACCACTCGCGTCGCACGGTCTCACACACACACACACACAACCGCCCCGGCACTGCGACTGTCTATTACCTCGAGTCAACTCTCTAGTATAATCAAAATGACCAATATCATCAACGAACAAACAAACAAACAAACAACAATTTCCTTTACTTCCGTAGCGTCACTTCACACCGGCGCACACAAATCACCGCCACGGGTAAGCCACGGTTCGCCGCGACGGGACACTAAGTCTGCATGTCAACAAGAGTTGCGGAAAAGATCCAGCGGGAGAGCGCAACGTTTCGCCGTCACCATGAGGCGGTCGGACGGGCACTAGAGGGCCAGAAACAGACTCCGAGCCGGGTCGGGCCGGGCACAGGCGGCCACCAGCTGAGGGGCACGAGGGAGTCGCCACCAGCGGCACTCTGGCTGTTGGCACCGGCCGGGCACCACATACCGACTCGTGCTCGACGCTCCTACATGAGCACAATGTAAATACTCCCGAGATGAAACCGAGGCCTCGTCACTGCGACGAATCTTCCCTCCATAAATAATATTTCCTTCTCTCTCTCTCTCTCTCTCTCTCTCTCTCTCTCTCTCTCTCTCTCTCTCTCTCTCTCTCTCTCTCTCTCACTCTCTGTGTGTGTCTGTATCTCTCTGTTTCTCTCTCTGTGTCTCTCTTTGTCTGCATGTATATGTTTTTCTCTCCCTATCTCTTTCTCTCTCCCTTTCCTTTTCCTTCTTTCTCCTTTTCCCTTTTCCTTCTTTCTCCTT
>NW_028234429.1:16680674-16690674 GCF_977035675.1 Penaeus japonicus | reverse complement strand
AAGGAAAAAAAAAAACGCCAATACTGCAAATTACTTTTACGGTTGCAGTGTGGTTGTTCCGCTTCCCGAGAACTGTTCTTGCTTTCAAAAGGAAATTCCCTTGACGTCGTGAACAAGCAACTGTTTGCGTGTCTGTTTGTGTGTGGGTGTCTGTGGGGGTGAGGGTATAAAATGAATGTATACAATACAAACATATACATACACACACACACACACACACATACACACATTATATATATATATATATATATATAAGTATATATATATATATATATATATATATATATATATATATATATATATATATATATATATAAATGCAAGAAAGTCAAGATGAATGTCTGGCTGGCTGGCTGTATGCGTGTATGTAAGGGGTGGAGGGAGCGTGCGTTTCGGGGGTCCTCCAAAATCCAGTTCTCCCCCTCCCTCTCCTCCCCCTCTTCCTCTTCTTCCTCCCTCCTCTTCTTCTTCCTCCATCCTCTTCTTCTTCCTCCTTCCTCCTCCTCTTCTTCTTCTTCTTCCTCCTTCCTCCTTCCTCCTCCTCCTCCTCTTCTTTTTCTTCTTCCTATCTTTTTCTTCTTCCTCATCCTCTTCCTCTTCCTCCGCCCCCCTACCCCGTCCCCTCCTCCTCTTCTTTTTCTTTTTCATCTTCTTCTTATTATTATTATTATTTCTCCTCCGCCCACCTCCCCCGTCCCCTCCTCCTCTTCTTCTTTTTCTTTTACAACTTCTTATTATTCTTTTTCATCTTATTAATCTTTTTCTTCTTCCTCTTCCTCCGCTACCCTCCCCATTCCCCTCCTCCTCCTCTTTCCCTTCTTCATCAATCTCCCTCCCAGCCTACCTATGCATCTCCCTGTCTCTGCATCTCTCTCCCTGTCACCGACAACTCCCTCAGACACGCCTCAACAAGCACGCACTTATGCCCGAAGTCTCGCCTAGAACTGTGCAAATTATCAATGCCAAGTTCTGTGCACAACCGCCTGCAATAACTTCATCATTACGAAAAGCACTTTGCAAACGAATGCATAATAGTTGTTAATAGCGTTACGATGTATTTGATTCACCGATAAAATGCCTAATAAAAAAAAATCCAATATATATAATTTCTAATAATTATTTTTCTCTCATTCAAATTCTTCATGCTCATCCAAAATATATCTGTCTCTTCGCCAAAGCCAAACTTTAACTGGATATTTTTTCTTAAGGGCTGCATTTGCGATCTCTGCCACGAATATCCATCATTTTCTTTACGTATTCATTCTATATGTTACTTAACAAATAGAGAGAGAGAGAGAGAGAGAGAGAGAGAGAGAGAGAGAGAGAGAGAGAGAGAGAGAGAGAGAGAGAGAGAGAGAGAGAGAGAGAGAGAGAGAGAGAGAGAGAGAAGAAGAGAAAAAGAGAGAGAGAGAGAGAGAGAAGAGAGAGAGAGAGAGAGAGAGAGAGAGAGAGAGAGGAGGGAGAGAGAGAGAGAGAGGAGAGAGAGAGAGAGAGAGAGAGGAGAAGAGAAAGAGAGAAGAGAGAGAGAGAGAGAGAGAGAGAGAGAGAGAGAGAGAGAGAGAGAGAGAGAGAGAGAGAGAGAGAGAGAGAGAGAGAGAGAGAGAGAGAGAGAGAGAGAGAAAGAAATAGAAAGAGAAAGAGAAAGAAAGAGAGAGAAAGAGAGAGAAAGAAAGAGAAAGAGAGAGAAAGAAAGAGAAAGAGAGAGAAAGAAAGAGAAAGAGAAAAAGAAAAAGAGAGAGAAAGAGAAAGAGAAAGGGAGAGAGAGAGAGAGAGAGAGAAAGAAAATAAAGAAAATTGAAAAAACTTCTCGACACTTGCATTATTCACTCCCACCAGAAAACTCTCTCCCACTCATTTCAACTCTTTCTAACACAAGCTTTCCAACTCCCCCCCTCCCCCCCCTAAAAGAGAGTCTTCCTCACATACGCATTATCATAGAAAGCGTTAAATACTGCAAGCATTCCACAAGCTAACGGTTCAGGGCGCAAAGGACCTCCGCAGCGGAACGGGAATTTTTATGTCCGATATTTACGTCTGAAAGTCCCAAAATGAGAGGGAGGGAGGGAGGGAGGGAGGGAGAGGTGGGGACAGAGAGAGAGAGAAAGGGGGGAATGGGAATGGGGAAGGGGAGGGGGAGGGGAAGAGAGAGAAGGAGAGGGAGAGGAAGAGAGAGAGAGAGAGAGAGAGAGAGAGAGAGAGAGAGAGAGAGAGAGAGAGAGAGAGAGAGAGAGAGAGAGAGAGAGAGAGGGTGAGGGGAAGGGGGAGAGGGAGGGTGAGGGGAGGAGGGAGAGAGAGAATGTTATTTCAACTGCGTCCACATTTCACCACGACGAAAACGGGCAGCGGAGATGCGAGTTTCCCTCCGCCTTGTTTTTGTTGCTTGTTGTTTGTGCTGTGCCATCTTTATTCGCTCCTTCGCTGCTTTCTAGGCTTTTATCTATCTTCTTCTTATTCTTATTCTTTTCCTCCTCTTCCTCCTTCTCCTTTTTCTTTTTTTCCCAATAAAGGAAAGGAAGAATAATAATCAAGAAAATGTAATAAGCAGGAAGAGGAAGACCTCTTCCTCTTCCTCTTCCTTCTCCTCCTCCTCCCCTTCATCTCCCATCCATCCAGAAAATCTACCAAAGCTTCAAGATCTCACTTTCCCCCCTGACCCAACCACCCCCACTCCCTACCCACCCGCTCTTCTCTCTTACTTTCCTCTTTTTAAAAGTCACCCAAATAATCCCCACCCCAGCCCCCAGCCCCCAGCCCCGACCCTCCCTCCGAATTATGCCTAATGCCAATCAAAAATCTCAAGATAATGCATTTTCCTCATTTTCTTTTACTTTTTCACCCTGTGCCTCCGAGTGCCGCCTCTTGAAGGCAATTCTCTCTTTCTATTTCTCTCTCTCTCTCTCTCTCTCTCTCTCTCTCTCTCTCTCTCTCTCTCTCTCTCTCTCTCTCTCTCTCTCTCTCTCTCTCTCTTTTCCTCTTCCTCTTCCTCTTCCTCTCCCTCTCCTTCTCTCCCTTCCCCTCCCCCTCCCCCTCCCCTTCCCCATTCTCCCTTTCTCTCTCTCTCCCTTTCTCCCTCCCTCCCTCTCCCTCCCTTTCTCCCTCTCTCTCCCTCCCTCTCTTTCTCTCAACCTCCATAATCATTCCTACCTCCTTCTACCCCATCCCACGCCATCCTCTACCCTACCCCTACCCCCCCATATCTTCCTCCCTCCCCCCACCAAGGACACCTGTCAATAACTCCCCCCTTCCCTCCCTCCCCCCCGGCGTTTCAGAGTCCGTCCCCACCGCCAGGCTTCGTGGTAACAGGTGCAGGAGCAGCGGTAACGTCGGGTAGAGGCTGCTCAAGGGGCACGAAGCGACCCACATGGCAAAAACCAAAAGCCCGCCATGTGCTTGCTGCTTTCTTGTTGATTGGAAGGGAAAGAGAACAAAAGCTCAGGTTCCGAAGAGGGGGGTGGGGGGGGATGGGGGAGGTTGGTGATAGGGGGAGGGGGAAGATAGGGGATGGGGTAGGGATTTGATGAAGTGATGTGTTCGATTTTTTTCCTTCGATCAGGATAATGGAGGTGGAGGTGGATATGAAAGTCTGTATACATATCATATATGTAATGAAAGAGGGAGGGAGAGAGAGAGAGAGAGAGAGAGAGAGAGAGAGAGAGAGAGAGAGAGAGAGAGAGAGAGAGAGAGAGAGAGAGAGAGAGAGAGAGAGAGAGAGAGAGCAAAACAGAAAATACTAATAGCGACTATGATAATAACTGATTATAATAATAAATAAATGATAATAATAATGATAATAATAATAGTGGTAGTAGTAAAGATAATGATAATGATAAAAATAACAATAACAAAAAAAAACAAAGAAAACAAACACAAACAAAACTACCAAAACGGTCTTTGCAGCTACTCCAGAACCTTCTGAATAGACGAGCTAATGTCAACCAGCGAAAAAAAAACGTTGTTAAAAAAGGGCTTAAGAAACGTTGCCAAAGGGTTATAAAAACGTTCACAAAAGCCTTGTCGTAAGTGCATCGTCAGCCGTGAGCGCAAAAGGAAGACTTCTAACGGATAGTCAAGGGAAAAAAATAGACGTTAACATAATACTAAATATCACATTAGCCTAAGTTAATATTTACAATATGATAATCTAATATGATGTAGCGGTGCATGTCATTGCAGAATTCCGATACGTTGCACGGGCCACTAGCATAAGAATTTGTATATTTGCATATTTGGAGCAAGTCGTCTGCATATCAAAGTCTGTATCTATGCGTAATTAGTATATAATTAGTGTATCAATAATGATAACTGAAGGTAAGAAACAGAAAGAGACGGAAATACAACAAAAAGAGATAAACATGCATGACGAAAAATCAACTACCAGAGTATAAAAAAAAACTAAGACCAAAAAGGAAAACGTAAAAAAGGAAAACCTTTACAAGGCAAGCTCAAACCAGGACGCTTCTCATTCCAGCGAGAAGCCATCGCTACCCGCGAATGGATTTGCCTCCAAACACCCCTGTTCTCAACACGCATGTCTGTCGTCAAGCATAACTCTCTGCCAGACAGATACGCACTCATATATACGCACGCACGCACGCACACACTCACACACGTACGCACGCACGCACGAATACGCACACACACACACACACACACACAAACACACACACACACACACACAGACACATAAACAACACCCACTCCATCTACCATCATCAACCAACATACACACATTCATACATACACATTCGTCCTCACCCCCTACCCCCATCCCCTACCCCTTACTCATCATCCTAACCCTCTAAAACAAACAAACAAACAAAAATCATCCAAAGAATCCAAACCTCAAAACCTCAGCCAAAGCGCTAGATAATCAAGTAATCAAGTGGCCCGCCATAAACAAGCCTCCTTGTTGATTATGGGGTTTCTCTCCGTCCATCCGGCAGGTTATTTGCTTTGCATGCGCCGATTGAGGTGGAGGGGAGGAGGGGAGGAGGGGGAAGAGTAAGAGGAGAGAGGAGAAGAAGGGTGGAAAGAAGAGGGGGAAGAGGAGGGGGAAGAGGGGGGAGGGAGGGTGGGAAGAAGAGGGAGGGAGGGAGGGAGGGGAGGTGAAAGGAGAGGCGAGGGATGGAAGAAGAAAAGGAGGATAATGCAAGAGTAGGGAAAGGGGAGAGAATTAAAAAGGATGGGAGGGGAAGGAGAGGAGAGGAGAGGAGAGGAGAGGAGAGGAGAGGAGAGGAGAGGAGAGGAGAGGAGAGGAGAGGAGAGGAGAGGAGAGGAGGGGAGGGGAGAGGAGGGGAGGGGAGGGGAGAAGAGGAGAGGAATAGGAGACGCGACATGATTAACCAGGTTGTAAAAGAAACCGCGGCGAGAAAGACTTCACCGCCCGCAGAAGTACAAGGTAACCGCCCCCCCCCCAACCCTCCCCGCGAGCCAGAAAGGAAGCAGAGGGACAGGGGGAGGGGGGGGGATGGAGGAAATGGAGGGGAGGAAGGAAATAGGGGGAGGGGGAAGGGGGAGGGAAATAGGGAGAGTGGGTGAAGGGAAAGACAAGAGGAAAAGAGCGAGAGGGCGAAGAGGGAAGGAGGGGGGTGGAGGAGGGGAAAGGGGGAAAGAAAAGAGACCAAGGGGAGAGAAAAATGGTCGAGGACGAGGGGAGAGAAGTCAGAAGAAAGGGTTGAGACAAAGGAGGGGAAAGAGGGACACGGTAAGAAGGCAGGAAGGCAGGGAGGGAGGGAGGGAGGGAGGGAGGGAGGGAGGGAGGGAGGGAGGGAGGGAGGGAGGGAGGGAGGGAGGAAGAGAGGGATGAAGGGAGGGATGAAGGGAGGGAAGAAGGGCGAAAAGGAAAGAGACGAGAGAGAGATAGAGAACGATGCTGAACGATAACAAAAGATAAGAAAAAAAGGAAGGAAAAGAAAAGAAATGAATGGAAATAGAAGAGAGAAGATAAGAATAGAGGAGAAAAATAATAAGAGGAAGGCAAAGAAAAAAGAAGAGAGTAGAGAAGATAAGAGAAAGAGAAGAAACAAAACGTGAGACAAAAACAAACAAACAAACAAACAAAATCTCGAAACAGACACAAAGACAGACAGACAGACCAGAAAAGCAGATACCTAAAGATGGGTGGATGGGCGGTTAAGGGGAAGGTTACGGAACCCCCCCTACCCTCTACCCCCTACCACCCCTCATCCCCCCCCACTCCCACACCCCCACACCACCGCCCCCTATCAACGACAGGCCATATAAATCACCCCGACGCGAGGGTCTCACCGTAACGGCCGCGTACCTGGAGACCGTACTGTTACACTGTCACGCCACCGTCACGCCGCGTGCCGTCACACCACAGCCGCGCCGCGCCGCCCGTCACCTCATCATCGCATCGCGCACTCGAGGGGACCGGACCCTTTGCGACGCGAGACAGACGACAGGTGGTGGAGGACCTCATTAAAGGTGGATGTGGATAGAGTTTAGTGTGACGGGGTTTTCGGGGGTGGGGGTGGAGTGGGGGTGGGGGTGAGGTGTAGCGTGAGAATGAGTGTGAATGAGTAGGAATGAGGATGAGTTAGTGTGGAAGTTAGCCATAATTTTGGTGATGTGGTTCCATATCTCTCCTCTCCTCCACTCCACTCCACTCCACTCCTCTCCATTCAGTAAGTTACGTTGAGATATTCCTACACGGGAGTGCGAGCGGGTGAGATAATATGGTGATAAATTGCTTGCCTTCGTATGGCCCTTGCCGTTGCACAACGCCCCCCCCCTCTCTCTCCCCTATATCAACGTTTTCGACTCATTCCAACACCACCCACATACATACATACACACATACCCAACCTTACATACAGGTTCATTTCGAATTCCACTCGCATCCCAGCATCTAAACGTTTTTTTCCGACTCATCTAATCCCCTCCCTTCCCCCAACTCTTCCTTCTCTCACTACAGAAACGTTTCTTTACCCCTCCCCCTCCCCTCCCCCTCAGCCTAACCCCCGACCTTCCCTCAACCGCCATCCTTGCAGTTACTTGCAGATTTGCATTTGTGTTTGACTTCGCTGTTTGCAATGCCCAGGGCTCTTCCGCACGCACTCTCTTTTAACTGAGGTAAATGTTGTTCTTACGGTGGCAGAGAGTCACTTACTCACTCTCTCTACCGCTCTCTCTCTCTCTCTCTCTCTCTCTCTCTCTCTCTCTCTCTCTCTCTCTCTCTCTCTCTCTCTCTCTCTCTCTCGCTCTCTTTTCCCTCTCTCGCTTTCTTTATTCCATCTACATTACTTCTCTCCATTCCTGTTTGTCTGATCAGCTGTCACTTTCTCTCCATTTTGGTTTCCATCTCTACCTGCATGCATATTTTTTGCTTGTTAACTTATTTGTTTGTTTGTTTGTTTGTTTGAGAGAGAGAGAGAGAGAGAGAGAGAGAGAGAGAGAGAGAGAGAGAGAGAGAGAGAGAGAGAGAGAAAGAGAGGGAGGTAGAGAGAAAGAGAGTGAGAAGCAGTAGGAGAAGAAGAAGAAGAAGAAGAAGAAGAAGAAGAAGAAGAAGAAGAAGAAGAAGAAGAAGAAGAAGAAGAAGAAGAAGAAGAAGAAGAAGAAGAAGAAGAAGAAGAAAAAGAAGAAGAAGAAAAGGAAAAAGAAGAAGAAAAAGAAGAAAAAGAAAAAAAAGAAAAAGAAAAAGAAGAAAAAGAAAAAGAAAAAGAAAAGGAAAAGGAAGAAGACAGCGCCATGCCACGACACACCTCACGTTCGGCAAAGTGCAGACACGTTCGCTTGCTCGTTCTCTCACCGCAGAACGGCCGGTCGCCCCCACGCCTTCAACGGCCGGCCGACAAGTGGAACGAACTCCACCTGTCTGCCGGCCGTCTGTCTGCCTCGTCTGCGGGAAGTGGACCGCCGCCGCCCGCGTCCCTTCTGCTCTCTGCTCGTGTGGGAGGAAAGGGGTCCGCCCATTTTATTTTTTTTTATTTTTTTTTTCAAGGGGTTCTTTGTCGGTATCTTATTTCGCTCTCTTTCCTTTACTTTTCTTTTGGTTTTTCGTTTCTTGAGGGAAAAAAATATTGATTCTCCTTCATTCATTTTGGTATTTTGAGTCATTTTCTTTCTTTTATTGTATGTTTTGATTATGTATATACTGTTGTTTTTTTATCATTGCTTTATTAAATTTTACTTTTTATCCTTCAATTCCCTCATCTCATTTCGATATTGATTCTCCTTCATTCATTTTGGTATTTTGAGTCATTTTCTTTCTTTTATTGTATGTTTTGATTATGTATATACTGTTGTTTTTTTATTATTGCTTTATTAAATTTTACTTTTTATCCTTCAATTCCCTCATCTCATTTCGATTTTTTTCCTTCTCCTTTTATTCTCATTTATCCTCTTCACTGTTCATCATTATATCTTACTTCTTTCCCTTTCTCACCTCGTTTCACAGATCTTCTCGTGTCCTCGCACGTTTTACTTTTCTCTATTTTCCTTCATTTCTTTGATCTATTTTCCTTCACTTCTTGTTCCTCTTCCACTTCCTATCACTACCAGACCTTCCCTCCCATGTAAAATAAAAATAAAGGTAAGAATAAAAGAAAAAAAAATCAAGAAAGAAGAAAAAGAAAGGAAGGAAAAAAAAAAAAACAATGAATAAAATGAGATTTAAAAAAAAAGCCAAACCAGAAATAAATAAAAACAACAACAAACAACAAACAAAATATAAACAGAAGCCCAAATCTATCCATTAAAACGGAGAGTAATTCCACGACAATCAAGCCATTTAAAACAGATAAATTACATGATAATCCTCCCATTCCCACCCTCGATATCACGAACTCCTTGCCTCCTCCTCCCTCCCCCACCCCCATTTCAGGAACTCTTCCCCCCTCCTCCTCCCTCCCCCACCCCCATATCATGAACTCTTCCCTCCTCACCCCCCTCCCCACCCCATATCATGAACTCCTCCCCTTCACCCCCCAACCCCACACCCCATATCAAGAACTCCTTCCCCTCACCCTCCCTTCCCTCACCCCCGTGCAACCGCCTTCAGCAGTGCATAAAATAAGTGAAAATTCAAACTTTTCCCTGTGCGATTTTTGGTCAAACAGATGGAACCGACCCTCCCCCTTTACTCCTCCCACTCCCTTCTTCTCTCCCCTAACATCCCCTCGAAGAAGAGATAATGATAACAAGAAATAATAATAATAATCATAATCAAAATAACAATAATACTGATAATAATAATATTAATAATATTGATAATGATAATAATAATAATAATAATAATATTGATAATAATAATAATAATAATAAGAAGAAGAAGATAAAAAATCAAAAGAGAGAGAGAGAGAGAGAGAGAGAGAGAGAGAGAGAGAGAGAGAGAGAGAGAGAGAGAGAGAGAGAGAGAGAGAGAGAGAGAGAGAAAGAGAGAGAGTTAAAGAGAGTGAGTTAAAGAGAGAGAAAGTGAGTTAAAGAGAGAGAAAGTGAGTTAAAGAGAGAGAAAGAGAGTTAAAGAGAGAGAAAGAGAGTTAAAGAGAGAGAGAGAGAGTTAAACAGAGACAGTTAAAAACAGACAGTTAAGGAGAAAGAGAGAAAGATAAAAAGGGAAAGAGAAAGAAAGAGAGAGAGAGAGAAGCCCAACGTACAGCCCGTGAGCACCGAAAACCATCTTCCCTGCACCGTCTAATTAGCAAAGCCGCAAGGCATGTTGAGAGAAGAAAAAACACAACGTCTAAACCAATCGGAAACCACAAGCACAATTATCTATCAATGGCAGACGACTTACCGCATAAACACATAAACGTAAACGCATATATGTACAAGTCTGAGGTGTATATATGTTAAGTACACATACACATACTCTCTCTTACTCACTCTCACATTCTCTCTCTCACTCCCTCCCTCTCTCTCTCCCTACCCTCCCTCTCTCTCTAAACCCCCCTCCCCCCCTCCCTCCCTTCCTGACATAGTGAAGCTGCACCTCAGTCACCTGCCTTACATCCCTCAGAGTGACAGCGCGTCTCGACCA
>NW_028234429.1:16663174-16670674 GCF_977035675.1 Penaeus japonicus | reverse complement strand
TCATTTTGTTTCCTCTCTCTTCTCTTCTCTCCTTTCCTTTCGTTCGTTTGTTCTTCCCTCTCTTCTTTTCTTTACCTTTAACCCTCTCTGTAGAGATGTCCACTTGCCTATCTTTTTCCTTAATTCCCTACGTTCTTCTTTCCCCTTTCTTTCTTCCTTTCTCTTCCTTCCTATCTTCTTCCCTTCACTCTTCCCTTTCTTTCTACCTTCCTTCTCTCTATCACTTCCTACCTCCCTCCCTTCCTTACTCCCTCTCTTCCTTCCCCTCCTTTCTTCCATTTTCCCTCCCTTCCTCCCTCACTCTCTTCCTTTCTCCCTCCTTTCCCTCCTTCCTTCTCTCTACCCTCCTTTCCCCTCCTTCCTTCCCTCTTCCCTCCTTCCTCCCCTCTTCCCTCCCTTCCTTTCTCCCTCCTTCCTTCCCTCTTCCCTCCTTTGGACCCGCTGCCATCCATCACTTAACGAGCCTCATTAAGCAAGGCACTCACCTCGCAGCATCCTCTTTAACTCTCGTTTCCCTTTCTCGTTTACTTCCCTTACCTTTCTCCTTAACCCTTACCTCTCTGTCTCTCCCTTTCTTTCACTTTCTCTCTGTTTCTCTCTCTCTCTTTTTTCTTTCTATCCCATCTTTCTCCTTTTCTTTCTCTCTCCGTCTCTCTCTCTCTCTCTCTCTCTCTCTCTCTCTCTCTCTCTCTCTCTCTCTCTCTCTCTCTCTCTCTCTCTCTCTCTCTCTTCCTCTTTCTTTTTCTCTCTCCCTCCCTCCCTCCAAGACCCTCATCATTCCACCTGTCATTCCAAGACACCTCATCCTCCACACTTCATCCTTGTCACTCAGCTTAACCCCCCCCACCCCCACCCTCCATGCATCATCCACCTCTCACAAATTACCCCATAAACCTTCCACCTCATTATCTCTCCTTTCCATCCCTATCCTCACAGTCTCGCACATTCGTTTAAGCACATCAACCAAGTCGCCCTTTTACTCCTGTCGTATAAACCCTCAAGCATATCCTACCTGACGAAGGAGGACGTGTCTTCCCCCGAACGTAAATATAACGCCTACCACATCATCATCTAACACATCAAATTCAATTGCATCAACACAGTGACACATCATTATCTAATGTGTGAAGCATCAACATATTTCAACCTCATCCACACCAGAAAGCAACCACACTAACCTTAACCACATCATCACCAAACATGCTCATCTCAACCACATCACTATCGCCCATGCTCATCTCAACCACATCACTATCGCCCATGCTCCGTCTATACAACATACATCACATACACATCAAAGGCATCAACACCTGACATCGATACCAACATAAACCCATCAAGCACATCGCAGTCCTCTAATAACCACCATACTTCAAACACGTCACCACAAAACCCTAAAAAAAAAAACATCATCACATCACCACCAAACACACCACCTCATATACATCATTCAACACATCACAACCAAAATACGCCGCACCAAGTACACCACTCTCTAACAGCCACCGAGCACATTACCCTAGATACACCATCCAGTACATCACCAACACCAAACACACTATCTCAAATACAAAAAAACATGGTATGACTATTGTAAAAAGCACAATACCACCTTAAATACATCATCCTAAACATATCATATCCTTAAATACCTTACAAACATCCTTACATACATCACTCTAAACACATCACAACCGAACATCAAGAACCTCAGGCATGTCCTTCTCCCAGCAACCACCACCCAACACACCACACCACCCAACCACACCACACCACCCAACCACACCTCACCACCCAACCACACCACACCACACCTACCTACCACACCAACCACACCACACCTACAGACCACACCACACCTACCAACCATACCAACCACACCACCTAAGACATCCCCCCCCCGGCACCTACCAACCACACCACAACCAAACAACATCATCACCCGGACCGAGAGAGGGACTCCATCACTCCCATCCTTACCGAGTAGAGTCGACGTCGCCGAACGATGACGGGGAAGTCCTTGACGTCATCGGCCCCGGGGAAAGGGAAGGCCGTCCCGACGTCTTTGGGCGACCGACAGCAAGCACTCGCACTCGCTCGGGGTTCCATGGTGCCTGCGAGTGCGCGCGCTAATTGCTTTTGTCAGGCACACACACACGCCGGGCACACTCGAAGCGCACTTGGATTTTCCTGTTTTTATCTTATTTTTTCCAACTTTTATTTTCTGATTATATTTTATTTTTCTTTCTCTTGCTCTTTTCTTTTTTTTACTGTGCAAATATTCCTTATATATGCACAGGCCTTATTTTTCTAACCTTGCTTGCTCTCGCTGTATTCACGGAGTCGCCTTATTTATTATATCCACTGGCGCTAAATTGCAAGGCCTGGGCGTGCTTGCAGACGTGCAATCACGGCAACAGCTCGAGAACACGCGACTCACGCGAAAGACGAAAACAAAATGAAATGAAAGCACAGAAAAAAAAATCTTCACTCGGAGGACAATCGTGTCTCCTTCGAAGACGAGAAAGCCGTGGCGTAGCAGAGAGAGAAAAAAAAAGATCTTGTCGAAGGAGTTTTCCCCTTGACACGAAGGCAACTAGGATGCTTCACTGTCGCCCTAGGATGAGACTAGGATCCGACGAAACTCCTTCGTGAGGCGAGCCAGGGAGGGAGACCACGGAGCCACAGGAGACAAGAAGAGTAATCCTTTGCACTCTCTCTCGCTGCCCAACCGATGACAAAAACAAAATCCTCTCTTCCCTCCTTCTCTTCTTTTCTGCTTCTCTCCTCTTCCTTCTCCTTCTCTTCTCCTCTTGCCCTCACACACCTCTTCCTCTCTTTCCGCCTCCCCACGCGAGATGCGGAGGCGAGAACAGCTGATGGAAATGGTGGGAGGGAAGGGTTGAGAATCGACAGCGCCTTCTTTTTTTTCTCTTTTGCTACTCTTCTGCTTGCGTTCCACTCAAGCACGAAGGCATAAACTGGTGACAGAGTAAACTTACGAGACAGAACTACCGAGAGTTCGTTCCATAAAAAAATAATAATAAAAGTTACGAGACAGTTTTATATTTCTTCTCCCTCTTCCTCTTGTCTCTTCTTCTCCTTTTATCTGGTCTCTATCTTCTTCCTTTCCCCCTTTCTTTCACGAAGGATAAGCGACGTGGGATGAGGGAACGGAGGGGGAGGGGGGAGGAGGCTTGGTCCTCTTCCTACGACCCGACTTGCTATTCTCTCTGTTCTTCTACTTCTCTTCTCTTCTTTTCACTTGCTTCTCGTCTCTTTTCTTCTCCTTCTTCCTTCTCTTTCCTTTTCTAATCTCTTGCCTTTTTTTGTTCTTCTCTCCTTCTCTTCTTATCCCTTCTCTACTTTTCTCTCTTCGGGATCTATGCTAAGGCACGTCCCACAACCTCAGGGTACGACGGAAACCTTCGGCACCGTAGGAACTCCTGGTGATGACTGTGGCCTGTAGTCCTCCTCCCGAAGGACTTCCCATGCTGTGGCGTCCTCACCTATCCGCATGGACTCCTGACGAAGGCGACTTGCACACACTCGAACACTTGAAACACGTAAAACGAACGCGAATACCTAGTCACATGTAGTGTTTGTTTATCTGATTACGTAATTATCCCATCATGGTAAGACTGTAAGAAGACAATAGCACAAACAAAATAATAATGGTAATAATGATGATAATAAGGATAACAAAAACGACAAGAACAACATAACAATGATAACACCAATAAAAATAAAAATAAGAAAAAAAAATCAAACTCGTAATAACCAAAATATAAAGAAATAACAATAATTATAATAAAAAATAACAAAAATAAAATAAGACGAGAAGAACGCGAGCAGGGAATGTATCCCGTCAAGCCCGAAGCATCGAAGCATCGAAGCGAAGGTCTGTCTGTCGGTCGGTCGGTCTGTCAGTCTGTTGACCTTATTCGCACTATCGCATCCTCGTTACCGCGAGTGTACTTTCATTCATCCCCGATTACACGCCATTCACCGCTGATGGATGTGTGTGGAAAAGAAATAAAGAAAAGAAAAGAAAAAAAAAACGCCGGCGTGCCTTAGTTCTTTCAATCGTTTGTTTCTTGTTTCTGTACTGTTGTTTTTATCCATGTTTTTTTTTTCTTTGCTGGGTTCGAACTCTTGTTTATATAATCTAGTAGCGAACAATGATGTCAAATTTGGGAGGGAGGGAGAGAGAGAAAGAGAGAGAAAGATAGAGAAAGAGAGAGAAAGAGAGAGAGAGAGAGAGAGAGAGAGAGAGAGAGAGAGAGAGAGAGAGAGAGAGAGAGAGAGAGAGAGAGCGGAAGATAGAGAGATAGGTTGATAGATACAGAGAGAGGAGCTGATAGACAGAGAGAGCGGGAGAAAGAGATAGAGAGAGCGGGAGATAGAGATAGAGATGGAGAAGGAGAGAGATAGAGAGATAAATAGATAGAGAGTGAGAGAGAGAAAGGAGAAACCAAAAGAAAATAAATACCCCCCTCCTTCAAAAAAGGAAAAAAAGAAAGCCTAACCGAGACCCAACAGAGAAACTACTTATTAAACTCCATAATAATGAGATCACATCTTCCTGTACCTGTACATACATACATACATACACACACACACACACGACAGGTGACAGCAGGTGTTTCGGTTCCAGTCCTTGTGTTCCCATCTCCCCTAGTTCACCTTAACCCCCACTCCCCACTCCCCTCTCCCCCCTCAAGCACCCCCCCACACACCCCCGACCCCCCTCCAACGTAAACCACAGCCCTCCCACACCAAGATCTCTCGGCCCCCACAACGATAATCCTCGTGTTCAACGTTCAACGCCAGAATGAACGCGACATTGACCGCGCACATTCCCGTTCTTGTCCTTGTTAAATGTCAGGGAGTTCTCAGCCTCTCCCCCCCCCTCTCCCTCTCCCCCCCTACCAATTTACGGTAAATCAGATAGTCTCGGCGATCTGGATGGCAACTGCGTGAAGGATCTTGATATCCTTGTTTTGAGTTATTTTGTCTTTACGAGCGATCTATTTATCCATTTTGTTATTTGTCTGTGTGATTACGTGAGCTGGACCTATACCTTTTATTGACTAGCCTATTTCCGGGGCGCAATATCAACACTACTGTCAACGATCATTAAAAAAAAGAGCAGCCTTTCTACCATAAGTTACAATAATACTAACAATAACTTCAATAAAAAAAACATATGCGCGAATGATATAATGGAAAAATATAAAATATAAATAAAACAACCAAAAATAAATATATACCTATAAAGGGAAAATTTCTCCAAGCCACCTAGTCTCACACGCCTCAATTAGCCAAACAAGGTTCGAATACAAGGGTTCGAACGCAGCCACAACGAGCGAACCGCGAATCCGAAGCCACCGAACCACAAATCAACACGAGGAACCGAACGAACCGCCATTTCACGTGCGTTTAAAGTGCTATGCGATGGAGTCCAACATACCACATACATGAGTCGTTGCTTCTGGTCATGTTTTTATTCATGAGACGATGGTTGCGAAGGAGGGAGAACGGTAGGGGAAAGTGGGAAGAAGAGTGGGAGGGGGAGAATGAAGATAAGAGGAAGGGAGAGAGGGGGAGAGAAAGGGGAACGGTTGATAGATAGGTAGATAAGTAGATAGATGAATACTGAGAGAGAGAGAGAGAGTGAGAGTAAGAGGAAGAAAGAAAATTGAGAGAAAATAACAGACAAAAACGACAACAACACGCCCCCACTATACCCAAAAAAAACGCGTCCACTGATAAACAACCCCACAAACACCTCTCCCCCTCTACACTCGACACCACAATCACCCCCCCCCCCTTACCCCGACCCCACAATCAGCCCCCCCACCTTTACCCTCGACCCCCCACTCCCCCTCCCCCCCCACTGCTCTCGACCCAATAAAAGAAACACCCCATTCGAAATGCCCCATTCCCTCCCTCTCCCCCTCCACCTCGCACACACTACAAGTTCGACCTCATTCTCTCAGTCAATTACCTCTCCTCCTTAGGCGCGTTAGTACTTCCAAGGGTTATTAACCTCCCTTTTTCGCAACGCGTAGGCTAAGGAGGCAGGCAAGCAGGCAAGCGGGCAAGCAGTCAAATGTAGTTCCACGCGCTAAATCGTTCTAGGTATTTATGGTTATTGCTATCATCATTCTTATCATTATCATTATTATCATAATTATTATTAATATCTTCAACATTATGATTATGATGAAAAAAAAATCTAATCAATAAATAATGTACTGCGAAATCTGAATATGTTGGCCTCTTCCGCAGACAGCCCAGTTGAAAAAAAAAATCTTAAACGGGTTCTTGAGTCGTGAAAAGGTTAGGAACCACTAATAGATATGTGGCTTATTTACTCACTTATTAAGCTATTCATTCATAACGATCTCTCATTTCACCTCATTTATTTTCCATGGACATTCATCATCGACCCAAGTTAACTAATATTTCCAAGTTAATTAACTAATTTCGTTATCATTTCTTTTTTTTCTAAAAGAAGTATATATATATATATATATATATATATATATATATATATATATATATATATATATATATATATATAAGTATATATATATATATATAAGTATATATAAATATATTATGTATATAGATATATGTCTGTCTGTCTGTATATATATATATATATATATATATATATATATATATATATATATATATATATATATATATATTACAACCCATCCACAACAACATTTTTATAATCTATTCTTCACGTCAAACCTATATTTCTTCTAGCTTACCATCATTATCTCCCTATCCACTCCCTCATACCTATTTCCCCAATAATTTCAACTCAAATCCACTTTCACATCCTATTGCACTGAGGGATGGGGGGAAGGGGGGGGGGCGGGGCTTATTATGGAAACCGACGATGCAGGTAAATTTCTACTATGCAATCAGCCCAGGTACATATGTTTAAAGAGAGAGAATTTTAAAGAAAATAAAGAAACGTATGTCGAAATGAAACAATTAAGTTTGAAGAAAATAATAACGATAATGATAATGTTAATGATGATAATAATAATGATGCTGATGATCATCATAATAATAATGATACTAACAATAATAATGACGATAATAATAATGATGATAATAGTAATAATAATGATGCTGATGCTGATAATGATAATGATAATGATAATAATAACAATAATAATAATAATGATGGCAATATTAATAATAATAACAAAAATAACAGTAATGATAATAACAATAGTAACGATTACAATATCAATAATGATAACAGAAAAAAACAACGACAAAAATAATGAAAGCAATAATGATAATCACGATGCCAATATTAATAATAATGACGAACAGTAATACAGAAAAATAATAATAATGTTTTCACTTTGCATTGCATGTCCTTTACCTCCCGAGATCCACAATCAAATCTTCATTCAAACACGAAATCAGTTTTGAGGAAGTCATTAGACACAAGAAGGAAAGAAA
>NW_028234429.1:16658174-16660674 GCF_977035675.1 Penaeus japonicus | reverse complement strand
ATCATCACTCCACCGAAACCGAGAGGATGACATTCACCTCTGCCTGTTTGTTTCGTCCAAGCCGGAAACTCTGCTGATAAGTACGGAGGACACCGAGGGAAAATGAGATAGAAAGAAGTCACTGCTACTACTAATAATAACGTGACCGAAAAAAATATGACTTTTACTAATAATTTGGAAAAAGAAATAACTGGCACTGTTCCTGATATGAAAAAAAATATATGGAGCTATTGTTCATTATGGTATGAAAAACAACAACCAAAAAACGTGACACTGTTACTACTAATATGATAAAAATATATCACACTGCTACTGATAATTATAGGAAAGAAACATCACATAATATCAAGCATCCTTTCTTACGTCACGAGCACTTTTTCAAGACACCGTTTTGCGTTCGCATCACAATTTCTTCCAAGAATTCTCAGCACAGCTTCTTGTTCATCTTCTTCCGAAGGTAAGAGTGCTTGCATGCGTGCGTTTGTTTGTTCATGCATGCGCCGCGGTGTATCAGGCCGCGTCGCGTGTCTACGGGCGTGAAACCCAACCTTCGTGTCACACTCCGTTGTCAAGTACCATCAAAACACAAACAAACACACACACGCGAGAGAGAAAAAACAAACACATAAAACAACACAGGTATTTTCTTCTTCTTCTTCTTTTCGCAACACGCCGAGTGCACTGAGAAGGCTACACTTCCACGCGAGGGACGACTTCATTCAACGCAACGAGACAAGCACATCAAGAGCCGGAGTGACAGTCGTACGGACCAACACGCGCGCGGGCTGAGCGGGAGAGAGCGGCACTGGAGGCCTCGACTGGCCGTAAGAGCGAGACAGACTGACTGACTGACGACCACTATCTCCCTCCGCCACCGTCAACATCCGCCGCGCTGTCACACGCACATACATGTATACACATACACACACACACATACACGCGATCGCTTACTTACTTACTTGCTTGCTTACTTACTTACCTGGCCGGCCGCTCGCTGCCTGCTTTCGACAGATGCGGTCCCTGGCCTTCCCCGCCCTCACCCCCCCCCCTACAAGTGATCCTTCGCTCCTACCCCTCCCTCCCCTCCCCTCTCAATCCCCTCGCTTCCTATACTCTTGTCCCCCGCCCTCCCTTACCCTCGCCCCTCCCCCATCCCCTGTTCCCCTCGATCACCCTCGCATCCTTACCTCTCTTACTAATAGAAGATATTATTAGGGTTAAAATATGAGCAAAATATTAAACAAATCTGATAAAAAATAGCTACCCGAACAAGGAGTCCAGTCTGACTCGAGACATAAAAAGGATTCTGGCGTTTCCTTTTAATTAAGCGACCACTACTATTCCTTCCACATAGTAATGGCTGCTTGTGTTGTATCACTTATCATCATTTTTCAACATGGTGAATGCTGTATTACTATTCCTTCCACATAGCAAATGCTATATATGCTGCATCACTCGCTACCATTTTTTTCACCACAAAGTATATGGTGTTCTGTATGCTGTATCATTTCCTACTATGTTTCCCCGCAGCAAGACTTCCAACGTCGCTGTCTATTGAGGACCCTTTTATCGCTGTTATCATCTCGATCGCGTCTTATCTCGGAACTCTTGTGAATTATCAGTCTGATAATGATGACATTGCACTAGCATAAAGTAACCATGTCAATGTCTTTACTTTATTCTTTTTTTTAAATAATTAAATTGATTAGAGATTTTGTCCTTAGTTTGGTTTCTGTTATCGCTCTCTGTGTGTTATCTCACTGCATTCCTTCCTTCCCGTGGCTTTTGTTCTCGCTCTCGTCTCTCGTCTCTCGTCTCTCTCTCTCTCTCTCTCTCTCTCTCTCTCTCTCTCTCTCTCTCTCTCTCTCTCTCTCTCTCTCTCTCTTTTACGTTTACGTACCCCCTCTCTATTCGTTCTATCCGTCTCTGTCTGTTTCCCTCTCCTTCTTTATATCCTCCTCTCCCTCTTACTTTCTCTTACTGCCCCTCTCACTCTCTCTCTCTCTCTCTCTCTCTCTCTCTCTCTCTCTCTCTCTCTCTCTCTCTCTCTCTCTCTCTCTCTCTCTCTCTCTCTCTCTCTTCTTGCCTCTACCCTTCTTCCTCGTCCCCTCCACTTCTCCCCCGTCCTTCCTTGTCCCTTTCTCTATCCCTTTACCCTCTTCCTACCTTCCTACTTTCCTCTTCCTTCCCTCCTCTTCCTCCTTCGTGTCCTAAATCATGTACACAAGACAGGGACCCCTCTTTAGCACCTCCGTGTCCGTTTCCAGAGCGTAAGCCTTAATGTTAAACAATCACCATTCTCTACTCAGATGCTGCATCACCATATTACATCATCAGCCGCATCCTCTTTCCTTGTGCGCCTTCCGATACCTTAATCTTTTATTTTTAGTCTATTTGTTATGTTTTGCGCTTTCCGTTATTTGCTTGCTTCATTGATCTATCTATTTTTGGCTACCTGTGTGTTTGTGTTTCGTCTTCACAGCGTTTTTTCTCAGTATTT
>NW_028234429.1:16648174-16650674 GCF_977035675.1 Penaeus japonicus | reverse complement strand
TGCATTCGAGTGGATCTTGTGAAAATCCAGAGTTGTTTGTCGCATCTGTCTCCTGAGTTCCTAAGCATGGATAGAAAAGCATTTTTTTTTTCTCTCACTCTCTTTTTTGAGGGAAGAGGGGAGGGGGAGGGGGAGGGGAAAGAGGGAGGCACCCGTAATTCGCTCTCTTTACTGCCCGCGCTGTGATTTATTACGTTGATTCTCGTTTATATTTTCGTTATTATTCTCTCTTTTCTTTTTTCTCTTTTCTATCACTCCTTTAGTTTCGCGAAAGTAAAAATGAAACTACTTCTGCCGTCTCTCCTACTATAGTGAAATTGCTTTCCTGGAATCGCCTGATAACGCTGTTTTGCATCTCGAAGTGAAATCTGATGTCGATTTCCCTTTATATTAAGAGAAAGAAGGGGAGGGAGGGAGAGGGAGAGGGAGAGGGAGAGGGAGAGGGAGAGGGAGAGGGAGGGGGGGAGGGAGGGAGAGGAAGAGGGAGAGAGAGAGAGAGAGAGAGAGAGAGAGAGAGAGAGAGAGAGAGAGAGAGAGAGAGAGAGAGAGAGAGAGAGAGAGAGAGAGAGAGAGAGAGAGAGAGATGAAGATAGATAGATAGATAGAGGAAGATATATATATATATATATATATATATATATATATATATATATATATATATATATATATAGCTAGATAGATAGAGAGAGAGAGAGGGGAAGAGAGATATATAGCCAGATAGCTAGATAGATAGAGAGATAAGTGTAAAAATAGATGGAGAAACAAGAAAACTAACCAGAACAAACAGAAATAGACAACCTTATAGAGGGAGGGAAATGGAGGGAGGGAGCGGAGAGAGAGAGAGAGAGAGAGAGAGAGAGAGAGGGAAAGAGAGAGGGAGAAGGGGAGAGAGAGAGAGAGAGAGAGAGAGAGAGAGAGAGAGAGAGAGAGAGAGAGAGAGAGAGAGAGAGAGAGAGAGAGAGAGAGAGAGAGAGAGAGAGAGAGAGAGAGAGAGAGAGAGAGAGAAAGATAGAGAGAGAGAGAGAAAGATAGAGAGAGAGACTGAGAAAGATAGAGAGAGAGAGACTGAAAAAGATAGAGAGAGAGAGAGAGAGTGAGAAAGATAGAGAGAAAAGGAGAAAGAAAAAGGGTGAGAGAAAGAGAGAGAAAAGCAGAAAGAAAAAGGGTGAGAGAAAGAGAGAGAAAAGCAGAAAAAGAGACAAAAAAGGAGAAAAAAGAGAGATAGAAAGGGAGAAAGAAAAAGAGAGAGAAAAGCAGAAAAAGAGAGAAAAAAAGGAGAAAAAAAGAGATAGAAAAGGAGAAAGAAATAATAATAATAGCCTAATCTCATTTCCTCATCATCTAATCAATCCATATAATTCAATGCCACTTTCATGTCAAAACATTCTTCGCAGTTTTTGTTTGTTTGTTTGTTTGGTTATTCTATTCCTCGAGGATATTATTCACTCTTTTTATCGTCCTGATGATTAGTATTAAGGTTGGACTCTTTGTTTACCTCGAGGAACCTGTCGTGTTTACGTGGCAGAGGCCGCTACTCTTGGCTGTAATGAATGGCTGTTTAGAAGCTGGGTGACGGTTGGCTGGAGACTTTGCAAGTTGGTGGTCGTTGGTGGTTGGTGATGACGATGATGATGATGATGATGGTGATGATGATGGTGATGATGATGATGATGATGATGATGAAGATGATGATTCTACTGTTGATAGTGGATGATGGGGATTATGATGCTGCTGCTGCTGCTGATGATGATGATGATGGATGATAGATGATGACAACTATGGTGATGGATGGTGTAGATGATGATGATGAGGAGGAGGAGGATTGTAGTGGTGGTGATGATGATAATAATAATAATAATAATGATGATGATGATGATGATGATGATTATGATAACGAAGATGAAGAAAAGTCTTCCTTGTCATCAACGTCGACAAAGACAGACGAGAGTGATGACAACGACCCATAATCAGTGTCACAACGACAACAACAACAACAACTACACCCAGATTCGCGACCAAAACTGACGATCTAATCCCCCGCCGCAACGACTGGCAGCAGCGGAACTGATACCTGCATCAGCGATCGTATTATGGACAGAAGAAAGAAGAAGAAGAAGAAGAAGAAGAAGAAGAAGAGAGGGGAAAAAATATATAAAAAATGGCGGAACTGATAGACTTGTTTACCAAACGGAGTCGTTGTTTGTAACTGGTTGTTTAAGAGAGAGACAGAGACACATAGAGAGGGAGAAGGGAAGGAAGGAGGAAGGGAAACGTAGGAAGGGTGGAGGAAGGGAAGCAGGGAGGGAGGGAGGGAAACAGGCAGGGAGGAAGAGAAGAAGAGAGGGGGAGGAGGAGGGAATGAGGGATTGTTCTCTTTTTCCTCTTCTCTCTCTCTCTCTCTCTCTCTCTCTCTCTCTCTCTCTCTCTCTCTCTCTCTCTCTCTCTCTCTCTCTCTCTCTCTCTCTCTCTCTCCTTCCCTCCCTACCGTTCTCATTCTCTC
>NW_028234429.1:16635674-16638174 GCF_977035675.1 Penaeus japonicus | reverse complement strand
CAATCTCCTCATCTCTCTCTCATCCGATTCTTAAAAAAAAAATAAAAAAATAAAAAAAATAAAAAAATAAAATAAATAAATAAATAAAATAAAAACCTCTATGCTATAACCGACGCGTCGAGACAACACATGGGGCACTGACCCAAATACGAGAGAGACAGATAGACAACGAGATAAACAAAAAATTGAGGGGGAAAAAAATAAGTAAGCTTATGACAAAATAAAAGCTAAATTCCAAGAAAATTGTCTCAAGATGACTTTCCCCTCCGGAGCAATTTCCGCGTCTTCGAATTTGCTTGTTTTCTTCTCATTCTGTTCTATCTATGCACTTCACTGCTGCGATGAGGAATAAGTGAAGAATGAAGAATTGGTAAAGAATACGTCAATGAAGAATCTGTAATAACGGAGGCGGCAGCTGGAATTACCCTCGTCTGACTAATCATCCTCATCATTAATGTTCAATTTATCACGAGGGTAATTACTGACCTCATTGTGAATGTCCTATCTATAATATAGGCACCCAATATATTATCATATATCTATTTTATCACTAACATTAAACTTTCTCTGAATTTCATTCGAGCTTCTTTCGCCGCTTTTCGTCCTCTCTTCTCCCTTCCTGCCTTTCTCCCTCTCCCTCTCTTCTCCCTTTCTCCCTCTTCTCCCTCTCGACTCTCCGTTTATTTTTTTCCTCTCTCTTCTTTCCATCTCCTTTTCCAGCTTTCTCTTCCCACCATGTTCTTCTCCCATCCTTTCCCCTCCTTTTTCTTCCCTCCATCTTCTCTATTCTTCTCCTTCCTTACCCCGTTCCTTCCCTCCCTCTCCTAATCTATCTATCTATCTATCTATCTATCTATCTATCTCCCTATTTCCCTTTCTTCCTCCAACCCTCTTCCCCTCTATCTCATCGACCCTTTCCCTCCTCTTCCCACCCCTCACTCTCTCCTACCCTCTTTACCTCCTAACTATATCGCTTTCCTACTCTCTATTTCCCTCTCCCTCTCTCATTTCATTCCTTCTTACAACTCTCTCCCTCTCACTTTTCCTTATTCCTTCAACTCTCTCCCTCTCCCTCCTTTCTCCATCCACCTCCCTCTCCTTCCCCCACCTTCCTCAAACCCTCTCCATTTCCCTTCCCTCTCTTCTCCCTCTCTTCCTTTCCCTTTCCCCTCCTTCCTTCCTCTACCTCTCTCCTTTTCCCCCTTCCTCCATTTCCTCTCTTCTACCCCTCCCACCTTTATCCACCTCTCCCCCTTCCTCCATTTGTTCTACTCTCACTCTCTCTTCATTTCCCTATCCCTATCCCTATCCCTATCCCTATCCCTATCCCTATCCCACTCCCACTCCCACTCGTTCTCCCACTCCCACTCCCACTCGTTCTCCCACTCCCTCTCCCACTACCTATCCCTCTCTCTCCCTCTCCCTCTCCTTCTCTTACTCCCTATCCCAATCTCCCTTTCCTGCCCCCCCTAACCACGCTCTCACCTTAAAGTAGTGCTTATCGTGAGGTCATTTACCCAGCCCAGCACATCCAACCCTCAGTCTCCTCTTAAAGTCTAAAATGGGGGAGCATAAAAATTGCGAGAGAAAAAAAAGTATAAAAAAATAAAAAATACTAGTTCACCCTTTCAATATGCAGTAAAGCTCTTCACTCAATGTAAATTTGAACAGTCTGGTGCTCGCTCTCTCGCTCTCTCTCTCTCTCTCTCTCTCTCTCTCTCTCTCTCTCTCTCTCTCTCTCTCTCTCTCTCTCTCTCTCTCTCTCTCTCTCTCTCTCTCTCTCTCTCTCTCTCTCCTTCTCGCTAGATTTGAATCATTCAACAGATGAATGGCAATAATACTGCATAAAGAATATGAAATGAGGCGGACTCATTTCTTCATTGAAATGGGGGATGGGGGTGGGAGAGGGGGCAGGGGAGGGGAGTGGGAGAGGGAAAGGAACTGGAAGATGCGAATAGAGGAAAAAATGGAAAGAGGGGAAGGAGGAAGAGGAAAAAGGGGAAGGAGGAAGTGGATAAAGGAGGAACGGGGAAAGAACTACGGAGGACGGGGAAGAATGGGAGGATGAGAGGAAGAGGTGGAAAGAGGAAGGGAAGGAAGGGAGTAGGAAAGAGGAAGAAGAAAGAATATAAAGGGTAGAAAAAGAGAAAGAGGAAGAAAATGAAAAATAAAACGAAGAATGTCGAAAAAGAAGAAAATAAAGCAGAAAAAAACGAATGACGAATAACCAAAATAGAGATTTAGAAAAAAAAACACACAAAAGAAAAAATAGATATAAGAGAAAAGGAAAAGGAAAAGGAAAAAGACGAAGCAGAGGAAGAATAGCCTCCTAAATGCGAGAACAAAAACAAACAAATAAAAAAAGACGAAGGAAAGTGACAAATAATAACGGCACAATCATGAAGACACAGGAGGGTAATTAAGGCCTTAATGTCCCCTGCCGAGTTACTTATGATGCAAGCACGGGGGGGGGGGGGGGAAAGAGGAAGAGAGAGAGGGA
>NW_028234429.1:16618174-16620674 GCF_977035675.1 Penaeus japonicus | reverse complement strand
CGACGGTGATAAGAAAGTCTCACAGTTACCATAATTACGCAGGGTGGTTAAGATGACAACAATGTAATTACAATAATGCTAGTTAAGCCCACAACCAAGAAAGCAACATTTCTCTCAGTCGAAAAAAAAGTAATAATAATAACTTCAGATACGTCAAATAAATAATTCCTCTTCCTCTTTGAATACTCTACCCCATACCCTACCCCTATCCCTACCCCTACCCACTCCAAAAAAGAGGGGGGGAAGGAAAGGAGAGAGTGGAAGGTAAAGGGACACAGGGAGACGAGGGAAGAGGGAGTGGAGGGAAAGAGGGAGAGAAGAGAGAAGAAGAAAAGCGGTTGGGGGGAGAGGAGGGAAGAGGGAATGAGGGAGAGGAGGTAGAGGACGGAAGAAAGAGAGGGAGGGAGTGAAGGATAAAGGGAGAGAGTAAGAGGTAGGAAGAGGGAAATAGGCAGGGAAAGAGAATAGGGAGGGAAGAAGGAAAGAGAGAAAAAGAGAGAGAGAAAGAAAAAGGGAGGGAGGGAGAGAAAAAGAGAAAAAGATAGATAGATAGAGAGAGAGAGAGAGAGAGAGAGAGAGAGAGAGAGAGAGAGAGAGAGAGAGAGAGAGAGAGAGAGAGAGAGGGAGAAAGAGGAGAGAGAGAGAGAGAGAGAGAGAGAGAGAGAGAGAGAGAGAGAGAGAGAGAGAGAGAGAGAGAGAGAGAGAGAGAGAGAGCGCCAGGGTGAGAGCGAGCGAGCGAGGAAATGAGAGAAAAGGAAAGAGAGAGAGAACGGGAAAGAAAGATAGAAAGAAAGAGAAAGAAAATCACCTTTTTTGTCTGACTGAAGCAGTAATGATGCACAAGCACGCACTCACACATACCTCTTTATCCCAAAACAAAGAAAGTAAACGACAGGAAAAGGCAAAAGAAATGTAACAGAGTTGCAATGACATACATACACATAACACGAGTAGCGCAAAGTTAAACTTCGTTAGGAAGGCCATGTTAAGAAGTTAATGACCTTTTAAGAACGACAAACTCTACGGAGCTGACTCGCCCACTTTAGGTAACTCCGAAACTGCAGTCCAAAAAATCTTCCTACTTACTTTAGAAATATCTAGATATACATTTAAAAGTAATCAGTTCCCATGACCAAAATAAATTTCTTTACCATTCATAAAGCATTATATTTTAATTCAAAGTAATCAATACAAGATGGTAAAAAAATAAAGATCACTGTTAATTCTTCTAGCTTTTGGTCAAATGCAATCAATATCAATGTGTGTACGTGTGATTCTGTATACATATACAAATGTAAATGTCCCTGTATGATTAATTACAATAAAAAGAACAAGTAAATCTTAAGTCTCGTATCTTCTGAATTTCCCACTAGGTGTCTTAAAAACAACCAATTTACCAAAAATATTAACCTAGAACATAACACAGAGAATAACTCAGATGAAACTTCCAGCGCAAAATATATACTCGCATCTACATTAAATTGGAAATTACGAAGATATAACTAATACAAAAGTGGTAAGTAGTTATAATAATATTCATAATAAAAAAAAATAATAGAAATAATAATAACTATGATGATAATAATAACAACAACAAAAACAATTCATACGTCTATAAAATAACTACCTCCCTTCACTGAACAAAAGAATTACCCATCACCATCATAACCATCCATACCAAACAAAAAAAAACAAAAAAAAACATAAACAATCCACATAAACAAGAACACATCAGCTCCTCCTACAGCAGAGAGGAAAGTCGTTTCCAACACATGTTAAAATAACAACCAAGGTCTATGTCTTCATTCCATGATTATTCGTCCTCACAGTTGAGGTGGCGGCGGTGGGAAAACACTTTGGTGGCTGTAACTCACTTTAACGATAACGTACTGCATTACATAAACACATACACACGTCATAAAAAACAAACAAACAAACTGAAGGAGAGAGAGAGAGGGGTGGGGAGAAGGGAGGGAGGGAGGGAGGGGGGGAGGGAGAGAGGGAGGGGGAGGGAGAGGGAGAGGGAGAGAAAGAGAGAGAGAGAGAGAGAGAGAGAGAGAGAGAGAGAGAGAAGAGAGACGAGAGAAAGAGAAAAAAAGACAAAGAGGAGAAAAAAAAGAGAAAGAGAAAGAGAAAGAGAGAGAGAGAGAAAAAAAAAAGAAACTGTTTACCTCAACCTAAAATTTATAACCACACTCCTCCCAACTTCTTCCTCCCCTCCGCCCCTACCCCTTACATAACCCGACCCCCCCCCCCTCCCCATCACCAGCACAATAGAAATTCCTTCCACGAGTCCCCTTCTCCCCCCCCCCCTCCTCAAAAAAAGGCGAGAATACATACAAAAAGACAAGATATAAAACGACAGGAAAATACATAGAAGCAGCTGTCAGACGCTCTCCCTGGCGAGCCGAAGCGAGCTAACGAGTGCACGCAGGCAAGCAGGGAGGAAAGCAGTGAGGCAAGCAGGAGAGCAAGCAGGGAAGCAAGCAGGTGGAGACAG
>NW_028234429.1:16603174-16613174 GCF_977035675.1 Penaeus japonicus | reverse complement strand
AGAAAAGAAAAGAAAAAGAGGAGGGCAGCGGAAGAAATGGGAAGAAAAGAAAAAAGAACAGAATGGAAGAAAAAGAAAAAGAAAAAAAGGGAAGAGAAAGTAAGGAGAGGAGAGGAGAGGAGAGGGAAGAATACTGTAGCATATGTTCCCTCACGTACAGCAAATGTTGTGATTTTCTTTTCTTGCTTTTCTCTAAATGAGTTAGGCCTAATTTGGGATCCATGCTTTCTTTTTCCTCCATCCTCTTCTTCTTCTCTCGGACGAGGATAAGCATTAGAATGCGGGGAAGGATGAGGATGAGAATGAGAATAATGAGGAGAACGTGATGAAGAAGACGAAAAGAAGGGCGAGGAGGAGGAGGAGGAGGAGGAGGAGGAGGAGGAGGAAGAGGAAGAGGAGGAGGAGGAGGAGGAGGAGGAGGAGGTGAAGGAGGGACAGGAGGAGGGGAAAAGAAAGAGGAGGAGAAAGGAGAAAGGCCAAAAGAATGAAAAAGAAAAGCACAACAAAAGAAAAACGAGAGAAACAAAGCGAAAGTAAAACAACAACAACGAAAAAACACAAAACAGGAGAAGGATAATACGAAACGAAAAAAAAAAACGATCGCAAGAATGCAAGACAGAAACAAACAAACAAACAAACAAAAAAAGACGAAACACAAGGTAATCAAACAAACAAATAAGTACATGAGACGGAAGACAAATAAAATAGACAAAGAGAGAAAAAAGAAAGAAAGAAAAACAGAAAAAATGAGAAAGAAAAAAAGGGAAGATACCAACAAGAAGCAACCACCCTCCACCATTATCTCACCCCATCACCTCCACCGGATCGAACAGCTGATCGAACAGCTGATCATTTTCCTATCCCAATATCAATTATTATGCTAATCATACACCAACCCCTCTCAACCCGCCCCCCCTTCTTAGAGTCCACATTAACATCGTTAGCCTCCATATTAGTGAAGACTACACGTAAGACACAACTTCTAACAAGAAAGACTAATGAATATTAATTAAATAGAATCCGTGCTAACAGCAATCCGTTCACCCTGCAAGGGAACTAATACAACTCCAGGTTTATTTTTGTTGCGCTGTTTTCGAGCCTTGGTTTTCCATTTGTAATTTTTCTACAAGTAACTTTAGCACATAATGAGAAACTTGTGCAAGAGATAATAGGCAAGGGATATGTAAAATACGAACTATAGAACGTATTCATATAGTATATAAATGATATCACGGTACATACACAACAACTATGATACGTAATCAATTACAGTCTATACAGTATAAATACAGTTGCTCTTACGTTAAGCATTGTGTCAGAATACCATAATTTTACATATGGCTATACATATATATATATATATATATATATATATATATATATATATATATATATATATATATATATATATATATATATACAGGGGAGAACAATGAATTTACAAGATCTATTATGTATTATTTAACTAATCTTGCAAATAAAATGAAATCTATATCTTGCCATATCAGTAACACAAGAAGTCTATCTACGTTCAGAATCTATCAATATATATATAAGGAGAAGAAAAATAAAAAAAAAGTAAAAGTCATGTTCTTTAAAGATGACAATCAACAAATACTCAAAGATAAGAAAGAGGTTTCTTCTTATCTACTTATGATTTAGGAGTCTAGGCCTACTGCGATTCACCGTGTAATCGACCTAGTCAAGAAAAACTTAATTATGCAAATGAAGGCGTTTTTTCCCCATCGGCAGATCGCTTTCTCTCTCGCCTAGGCCTATACAGCTTAGCGAAATAATACACGGAATGCTTTTCATGTGACATAAAGTAAACAAACAAACGAAAAACAACAACAATACCGCAACTTACCAACATCTGCAACAAACCAAAGTAAACAAAAAACAGAAAAATGACGCCTCCAGGAATCCCAATCATAAAAACAAGATATTTTCTTTTGTCACAACTAAACAAAAATATCTCCCCAACCAACCAACAACAACAACAAAAAACTAGCTACTCAGTCGTATTATTATTACCATTATAATAATAACGACGCTACACATGTTACTACTATCATCCTCATCATTATCATAATCATCATCATCTAAATTTCAAAATAGTCACCACGTTCTCTTCAACTCGATATCAATTTCTTAAAAAATAATAATAATAATAATAAAAAAAAAAAAAAAATCCGTGTTACCCAGACATTTCTTTTTTTCTGCGCGAGTGTGTTTGTTTTAGCCACTGTGTTTGTTCCCGAACGACGAGCGCTCGTTTCCGGATCATTTCCTCTCGCACGGATTTCTATTCTGATGAAAAATATCTATCTATCGCCTTTGATCTTTTGCGAGATCAAAGTCTATTTTTTTTCTATTATTATTATTTTTTATTTGGGATGCTCTTATTCGGGATTTGCAGAAAGGAAGGAAGGAAGGAAGAAAGAAAGAAAGAAAAGGATGAGAGAGAGAGAGAGAGAGAGAGAGAGAGAGAGAGAGAGAGAGAGAGAGAGAGAGAGAGAGAGAGAGAGAGAGAGAGAGAGAGAGAGAGAGAGAGAGAGAGAGAGAGAGAGAGAGAGAGACAGGGAGAGAGAGAGAGAGGAGAGAGAGAGAGAGGGAGAGAGAGAGAGAGAGAGAGAGAGAGAGAGAGAGAGAGAGAGAGAGAGGAGAGAGAGAGAGATGAGAGAGAGAGAGATGAGAGAGAGAGAGATGAGAGAGAGAGAGATGAGAGAGAGAAATAAGAGAGAGAGAGAGAGAGAGAGAGAGAGAGAGAGAGAGAGAGAGAGAGAGAGAGAGAGAGAGAGAGAGAGAGAGAGAAATGAGAGAGAGAGAAAGAGAGAGAGAGAATGAGAGAGAGAGAGAGAGAGAGAGAGAGAGAGAGAGAGAGAGAGAGAGAGAGAGAGAGAGAGAGAGAGAGAGAGAGAGAGAGAGAGAGAGAGAGAGAGAGAAATAAAGAAAGAAAGAGAGAGTATGAAAGCGAGAAAAGGAGTGACAAATAAAAAATGAAAATGAGAATCAAAAGAGAGAAAGAGGCCACCTTCCTGTCTCAGCCGACGAGCCAACACGTCATGGGGTCAACGTCAACCTTACGAAAGTTTCCCTCTTAATTACGGCGTTGTCTAGCCTACTTTAGAGGAAAAAAAGGAAGTCTTATTTCCGAAGAATAGTTTTCTGAAGTTCTCTGGAAAAGGGGTTGGAGAGAGGAGGAGGAAAAGGGAAGAGGGAAGAGGGAAAAGGGAAAGGAGGAGGGGGAAGAGGAAGGAGGAGGAAGAAGAAACTAAAAGAAAGGAGATAAAGAAACCGAAAATATCTATTTGGTCAACAAGCTTATATAATCACGTAGCATTTATTTATATCAATTTTGTTGTCTACAGCATTTACAGTATCATGACGCAGGCCAACGCGTCGAACCTCGCCGCAAGAACCAAAACAAAAAGCAGAAAACTAGGAACAAACCGAACACAAAATTACAAAGCTTTTTCAAAACAAGTGTGGAGAAACTCCGGCCTTAGAGACGGTGCAACGAAGAGGGAAGCCGCCAAAGAGGAAGATGAAAAGGAAGAGGAAGAGGAGAAGGAGGAGGAGGAAGGGGATGGGGAAGAGGAAGATGAAAAGGAAGAGGAAGAGGAGAAGGAGGGGGAGGAAGGGGGAGAGGGAGGAAGGAGGAGGAGGAGGGGGGAGGAGGAAGAGGAAGAGGAGGAGGAAGGGGGAGAAAGAGGAGGAGGAGGAGGAGGAGGAGGAGGAGGAGGAGGAGGAGGAGGAGGAGGAGGAAGGGGGGGGGGAAGAGGAAGATGAAAAGGAAAAGGAAGAGGAGAGAGAGGAAGGGGGAGGAGGAGGAGGAGAAGAAGAAGGAGGAGAAGGAGGAGGAGGAGGCAAAGAGGAAGAGGAGGAAGAGAAAAAAAGGGGAGGAGAAAGGGGGAAGGAGAGGGAGGAGAAAGTGGGAAGGAGGAATGGGAGGAATGGGGAGGAGAAAGAGAGGAGAAAGGGAAAAGAAAGAGGAGGGAAGAAAAGCAAGGAGGAAGAAGAGGAAGGAATTCCCCCCATCCCCCACCCCCCACCCCGAGAAAGAGCCCCGAGAAGTCGCGTCGTAAAGTTTAATTGCGAGCGAGCGAGCGAGCGCGCGAGACGACAGGCCGGACGGACGGACACCTTGCCGGTCATACTGCCGGTCATACTGCCGGTCAAATTGCGGGTCGGAGGGATCAATCTGGGTGCAATTGCAAGCAGCCGTCGCGTTCCCATGATCCTTTTCTCGCTCTGGGCTTTTAAGAAGGAACGAGGGGGGGGGGGCGTTTCCTTGTCCCCTCTTTGTACATTACCAAATCATTTTATATTCTTTATCTCTTTTTCTTTCTTTCAGCAAGACAAACAACAATATCAACAAAGAAAAATAAAACGAACAATAACATATAATGATTAAATAGACAATAACACTAATAACACCTACAATAACATATAATAACGCCAAAAAATATATAATTACAAAGCCCACATATTTGCGTGTGTGTCTGCCTACTTGTATCTGTGCGTGCGTGAGCGCGTGTGTCAATGCATGGTTCTATGTGTCCGTGCTTATGCGTGTTTCTGTCTGCGCATGCTTGTATCTGCCCATGTGCGTGTTTGTGTCCGTGTACGTGTCTGTGTGCACTGGCAATTAACGAGCAAGGACCAATGCTAAATTTTCATTCTTTTCTCCGCACAAAATACTTAATGGCTGCCCCAAAGCTGCTAACTCTGTCCGCGTGACCTCAAGTCCAATCTATTGCTGCGGGATTTCGCCGGAACTTATTCCGACGTCGAAGCTGGACATTATTTCATATCGTGTCAGTTTCAGAAAATGTACATGAATACAATACATCTTTTCAGAATTAATAAAACATATATTTTTCCTTACAATCTGTAAAACTATCAAAACAAAAGTATATTTAAATGAAGTGTATCCATTAACGATTTTATATTCCTTTTTTACTTTTACTGAAAACAAACTGAAAAAAAAACATCAAAGATTACGTAACATTCGACAGCTGATGTTACAGAAACATTGTTTTTACAAGAAACAAAAAAGGAAAAAAGATATAGATAAAAATTGAGAGAGAAAAAGAACTTGAATGAAGGTAAAGGACGATGACGATGACGATGACGATGACGATGGCGACAATGATGATGGTGATGTTGCATGACTGACGATGATGCTAATAATAAGGATAATGGTGATGATGATAATGATTAAGAAGATAAAGATGATGATGATGATGATGATTTTCAAGAAGATAAAGATGATGATGATGATTAAGAAGATAAAGATGATGATAATGATTAAGAAGATAAAGATGATGATGATGAAGATGATATTCAAGAAGATAAATATGATGATAATGATGCTGATGATCTCCCTTCACATCTACATCCTAACATCCGCAAAAACACCGACGGAATTTACTTCTCCCTTACTACGTGAGCCGCGAAGACCAGTGACGTTACGACCGACACTTTAGCGGCCGAACGGAGCGCGAAGTCGGTGACGTTACAACCGACACTCTCGGGACCGGACGAAAGAGAAAAAAAAAAGAGCAACACCAGCGTAAGAGCGCATAATGTTGCAAGTGGAACATAAAGACGAAAGTGATGATAATAAAGTTGTTCCGCAAAATAAAACGCACAAAAAAAGCAGGTACAAATACAACCCAAAATATTATATATTCGAATAAAATACACAACCAAAACAAACAGATACATATGACAGAATAAATGAATAATTCCGATAAAGACGTGAAAAACTGAATAAAAGTCCGGCCGGTGAATGACAGTCAAAAGGTAAACGGTCCTGAAAACAGTGAATAAAGGTGAGTTACGAGGCTGTAAATTGCTGCAGACGAAGTACGGACTCGGACTCTCTCTTTCTCTCATTCTCATTCTCTTTCTCTCTCTCTCTTGAATCCATACATATATATACACACACATAGAAAAGAGAGAGAACTAGAGCTAGAGAGAGAGAGAGTGAGAGCGAGAGCGAGAGAGAAAGAGAGAGAGAGTGAGAGCGAGAGCGAGAGAGAAAGAGAGAGAGAGAGAGAGAGAAAAAGAGAAAAAGAGAGAGAGAAAGAGAGAGAGAAAGAGAGAGAGAGAGAGCGAGAGAGAGCGAGAGAGACGGATCGCCTAGACACTATCCATAACTTCTCCCTAAGTGACAATAATCATAAAATCCGAATAACTGAAGGGACGCCGTAAATCCCGAAAAGCCGTCCCCTGAGATCCGAGGAGAGGGGGAGGGGGATGGGGAAGGGGAGGGAAGGATGAGGAGAGTGGGCTTAGAGGAGGAGAAGGGGAGAGAGGAGATGATGATGAGAGGTGGGGAGGAGAGGGGGAGACATGGGGGAAGCATCCACACAGCCCCTTCACCCCTTCTCCCCCTCCCCCTCTCTCTCTTCCCCCTCTCCCTCCCTCTTCCCCCATCCCCTTTAATTCAATAAAGCCATCAGGGGAAAGGTCAGCGGCGGCGGCGGCGGCAGCGGAAGAAGGAGCATCGTTCATCTCGCGTCCATCTCCTGCCGTCCGTCACACTGCAGGGTCAGTGAGGGGGAGCACGTCTTTTTATTTTGTTTTGTTTTGTTTTGTTGTTGTGTTGTTGGGGGTTGTTTTTTGTTTTTGCTATTGTGTTGTCGGGGGTTATTTTTGTTTTTGTTGTTGCTCTTGTTTGTTTATGACTTTCCGGTACGTTTTATCCCGACGACGCGACGGTTTTTTCTCTTCGCCTTATTTGCGTTTCCTGTTTTTGTTTTTTAGCCTTCTTTTTATACGATTTCCGACTGAACGTTTCTTTTTCTTCTTCTTCTTCTGAAAGAAAGAATTGGAAAAAAAATGGTAACGTTTCCCGACGACGATGAGGACGTTTTCCCCGGTCATTTTCCTCAACGTCGGACAAAAACGTTTTTTTTTCTTCGTCAAACAAAGATGTTTTCACGAAAACCAACTTTTCTTTTTATTATCTTTATATTTTTATTTGGGGGATGGTAGAGCTTGCGTTGTGGCGTTTTTCTTGTCCCCTTCGCGTCAGACAAAGGCGTTTTTTTTTCTCTCTTTTTTTTCAAACACAGACGTTTTCCCGAAGACAATAGGGTTAGGATCTTGCGTTAGTCCCTCTTTAGAACATGTCTTTCCCTCGTCCCCTTTGAGGTAGACAAACACTGCTTTTGCTTTTTCTTCCTTTGCATCACCTTCGACACTTTCCCTCTTATCTCAATTTTATCAGATGATGACGGCGGCTCCTCTCTCCTTATCATTTCCCTCCTCTGCCTACCTCCCTCTCACTTTCTTCCTCCCATTCCACGTCCTTCCGTCCTTCCTTCCTTCCTACCCTCCCCTTCCCTGCTTCCCTTTCATCCTCCCTGCCTCCTTCCCCTCCCTTCCTTCCACCCTCCTTGCCTCCTTCCCCTCCCCTCCTTCTCCCCCTCCCTTCCTTCCCTTTCCACCCTCCCTGCCTCCTTCTCCTTCCTCCCCTCCCTTCCTTCCACCCTCCCCTTCCACCTTCCCTACCTCCTTCCCCTCCCTGCCTCCTTCCCCTTCCCTTCCACCCTCCCTGCCTCATTCCCCTCCCCTTCTACCCTCCCTCCCTCCTCTCCCCACCCCCCCCTCGGACGTGATATCCCCTCGGCGACCACCTACGGACGTCAGGGAGTCGCGTCCCCCGGCCCCTCGTTAACGTCATCCCGATGTCGCTCCCGGCCACGCGGAGACCGATCATAGGCCATCGTCCGACATATAACCGGTCGGGGGGGCAGGGCGGGAACGACAGAGGGGGGATGGGGAAAAGAGAGGAAGGAAGGAGGGGGAACAAGAGTGAGGCAGGGGAGAGAGAAAGAAAGAGAAAGAGAAAGAGTGGGAGAAAGATTGGGAGAATGAGTGTGAGAGAGAGAGAGTAAGAGTAAGAATAAGAGAGAGGGAGAGAACAACGACAAAAGGGGTAAAGAACAGTTAAAAAATCAATTTGAGGACAAGAGAGACCCCGCATACCCCTCCTCCCCCCACACCCCCACACCCATTGCCTCTGCAGGATAATCTTGCAATAAGCATAAAATGTCCCGAAGCGATCCCTTTACCCCCATCAGGGAATACGATGCCTGATACTTGCTTGCAATTTCCCCTTCTGCAGCGTACTTATAACTGACGCCCCGCAGCACTTTACTTACAATATAAGTAAAGTACTACAGTGCCCGTGATGGAAGGAACTCTACTGGCTGCTGCGAGTGATGATTGATGAGGAATGTGGTAGTGGAGGTGGTGGTGGCGGTCAGTTGTGAGTTGTGAGTGGTGGTGATAGTGATTATAATTATAATGGTTATAATGATGATAACAATAACAACTGTATAAAAAAAAAAAAAAATACTAGTAACAACAATGAGGTAATGACGATAAAAATTACAACAGAGAGACGCCAAAATCTGTGTCTATCTGTCTATCTGTCTGTCTGTCTGTATGTCTGTCTGTCTGTCTCTCCTTCTTTTCATTTAGCCATCTCCCGCCCCCCTCTCCATCTGCCTCTGCCTTTTAATCCAACCACCCATCCTCAATCCTCCCTCCTCCCACCTACCCATTCACCTACCTGCCTACCCACCCACCCACCCACCCACCTCCCCATCCCCCGCTATCTCTTTTCCTCGTAACATTTCTGTTTCCAAGCGAGTCTGCATTACGGGAAGCGCTCCTGTTTGCAAAGAAGATTTGCAACGGGAGGGCTTCCGATGCGCCTTTTGTTTGCAGGATGTTCAGTTGCAGAATGCATTGCGTTGGCGAAGGAAGGAAGAGGGAAAGTGAGAGGGAGAGGGAGATGGAGAGGGTGATAGAGGGAAAGAGAGAAGGTGTGGGAGGGGGAAGGAGTGGGAAAGTGTGGGAAGGAGGGAAGGAAGGAAGAGGAGGGAAAGAGAGAAAGAGGGAGAGGAAATGAGAAACAGTAGAGAAATAGGGAGGTCGGGCGAGAGAGGAAGAGCAGGGGAGGGAGGTAGGGAGGTTGGGTGAGAGGGCAAGGGGAAGGGGAAGGGGAAGGGGAAGAGTAAGGGGAAGGGGGGAGAGGAAGAACAGAGGAGGGAGTGAGGGTATGGGAGGGAGAGAGAGAGAAAGAGCGAAAGAGAGCGAGCGAGGGAGAGAGAGAGAGATGGTACACATATATACAAGTATTTATGTGGACAATGACAAAAATAATACGGCAATGAGAAAAATATCTTTTCTTTTTCTTTGATTCTTTTACAATTTAACAATAAGGGATCTTTATCGTTCTTCCTTTGTTCCCTTCATCTTAACAAAAGGCCTCCCCCTCAATAATAATAATAAAAAAAACGTTTAAAAGAAAACAAACAAAAACTACGATGATGAAGACAATCACAATATTAACAACAACTACAACAACAGCAAAATATTACAATTCAACCCACGAACTATTTTTCTCCCATTTTTGCCAACATGTCCAAACACGTCTCCCACTCCCCAACCTCCGCCGAACAGCTGATCGGGGCACGTGACTCGACTCTTTACGTTTTGGAGAAAGAGGAGAGGGGAAAAAAAGACATCTATCTACTATGATAAACGCGTCTCGAGGAATTAAATTTACGTTAGGCTCAAAGAAAAAAATAAAATATATTTAATAACAATAATAATAATAATATGTTAAAATAATAAAGATATAACAAAATCACTCATTAACGAGATGCGTTTAAAAAAAATATTTAGAAAATGAAGAAATGAACAGCAGAGGGTGGACGTTTAGAATTACTTTCTAACAAATAATCATAAAAATTACAGAATTTAATAAATCAAATACAGATCAAAATTAATTAGAGTGATGATAATAATAACAACAATCATAATAACAATAATATAACAATAACAATATTAATAATTACAATAATAACATAATCTTTTACATCACACCACCAATGTAAAAAAACAAACAAGTAAAAATCAAAACAAAAACAAATGCGCCTTTGACACCCTCACAACTAAACAATGAATATAA
>NW_028234429.1:16590674-16598174 GCF_977035675.1 Penaeus japonicus | reverse complement strand
GCAAAGCAGACAGCCCGGAGGATGTGGGTGTCTCATTCCTCGATTGAAAACTTCAAAAGGGTTCGAAACGAGGAAGCGAAGAGGACGAAGAAGACAAAACGAGGAAGCGAAGAGGACGAAGAAGACAAAACGAGGAAGCGAAAGGAAGAAGACAAAATGAGAAAACGAGGAAGCGAAGAGGACGAAGAAGACAAAACGAGGAAGCGAAAGGAAGAAGACAAAATGAGAAAACGAGGAAGCGAAGAGGACGAAGAAGACAAAACGAGGAAGCGAAAGGAAGAAGACAAAATGACAAAACGAGAAACGAAAAAAAAAGGTAAATTTTTAAAAGTTTCATTACAGCAGAGGGGAAAGAAAGAAAATATTTACGGAGGCATAGTTGTGATGGCGAATAAGGTTTATTTCAAGCGTTTTTTTAGAGAACAGTCGTAGACAACAAGGGGAGAGAACATTTAACAGCTTAAACATTTTTTATCCAACAAAAAGAGCAGTTCAAGTGTTTAAAAAAGCGAGTACATAAAAAAAACATAAAAAAAATACACGACGCAAAAGACAAGAAAGAAAAGAATAAAATACGATTTAAGATACTGAGTCAAGGACAACAGCAATTAACAAGAGAAAGAAAAAGAGAAGGAAAAGAAATCAAAACCGACTTAAATGTCAAGAAGGAAAAACCGGAGGTCATGTCTAAAGTAGTTACGTTGTATGATAATAACACCGACAATTCTTGCAAAGTTTGTAAATCAAGTACATTGTAGTTCATTAAAAAAATCAAATCATAATAATAACGATAGTAGTAGTAGTAGTAGTAGTAGAAGTAGTAGTAGTGGTGGTGATGGTAGTTTATATGATAATGATACTGATAATGATGATAATGATGATGTTGATAATAATGATACTGATAATGATGATAATGATGATGTTGATAATAATGATACTGATAATGATAATAATGATAATGAATCTAACCAGATTAATGAGACCAAAATCCTTGTAATTCAAGTTATAAAGATCATAACATTCAATAATCAAGAACGCAATGCATCGGAACTTAATAAAATCAACTACACACTACAAATGAAGCAAAATGAATACAGCTACAAATACAACAACAAAAACAAATGCAATATGTGCAAACACAATTTGGATGAAACTTTAAACTGTTAATGCGGATGATAAGCGATGTTCCAGAACCCGAGGAAAAAGTCTACGGACAAAAACCCCTGAGTAAAGTAATATTACATACCATGATCAAGCGCTTTGAGTTCTTTGTGTAACGGGAAATATGAACATAAATCCTTATCATATATGATACAAATATACATAAGTACATATATACATACAGACAAGCATAAACATATATGTGTGTATATATATATATATATATATATATATATATATATATATATATATATATATATATATATATCCATACATAACACACACACACACACACACACACACACACACACACACACACACACACACACACACACACATATCGAAACGAGTGAGCAGTAAATACATATAGTATAAACTACAATGTGTGTTGGAACCGACATCATTATTATTTGACATCACTAGTATATGGAATACAGGAAAAACAAATCAGTCCGCAATAAAAAATAGGAATACATAACTACAAATTTAGTAAATTATGGTTCTTAAAATAACCCCAGCAATACCTAAAATCAAGTTTTGAAAAAAAATAATCAAGTGAGATAAGGCTGAATCATTTACAAAATAAATAAATAAATAAATAAACAAATAAATAAAAGTCCGTATCTCCAATTAAAAGCGTTACCAACAACAACTGACCCATTTCAGCCCCAACAGGAAAATCCACAAACGAACCTTTAAAAAAAACACGCGACCTTATTTCAACCCCTACAGGAAAAGCCACAAATAAACCCTAACAGGTAACTGTAACCCATTTAAAACAAGAGTTGCCAACACGCACATTAATCCGACCATAAACCACAACGCCGATCGCAAACGACCACAGTGCATATTGATGTCAACGCGAACGAACGGACGAACGGACAGACGAGTGAAAACGAAAAGACAAAAACGAACGAACGAAACAAAACTAAAACGAACAAGTGAGAAGGACGACCGAAAACGACAAAAAAAAAAAACAAAAAAAAAAACAGGTAAACGTACAGAAGAACAAACAAACGAACGAACGAGTACAAACGAAAGCGAACAAATACGAAAACGAACGATAACCACTCACTCAATCATTTACTCACTCACTCACTCACTCATTTACTCACTCACTCATTCATTCACTCACTCACTCACTCACTCACTCATTTACTCACTCACTCATTCATTCACTCACTCACTCACTCACTCACTCACTCACTCATTTACTCACTCACTCACTAACGCAGGGGTGTTAAACCGGACATCAGAACCTCAGCACGCATTCCGCTTAAACGACCCAGAGGATATGAACGCATCCGCTCATGCAACGTGGGGGGTGGGGTGGGGAGGGGAGAGGTCTTCTATTTTTACAACTTAGACTCAATTTCCGGCGACCGACGGGTATCGATAAGGTGTCCGCTTGCTGATTGAGTTGCCAGACCTTGCCACCCCTCCCCCCCCCTTTTTTTTATGACGGTCTCTCTTTCAGGTATGACACAATGAAAATAATTTAGTAATAGGATTGAATATATTTATAACAAATATTCACTAGAACAGTAGAAACCAGTGTAAAGTATACATATACTGTATAATATATATTGGAAAATCAATCTATGATCCAAAAAGCTCACCTAGTAAAATGTTGACCGAAAAGGACCGAAAATGACCGAACAACATGACAATATAGTGATATAATAACTTCGCATAAATATGTTGACCATGTGACATAACACGTGCACATCAACATATTCACAACATAATGATATAATAACTCATCAAAATATCAAACATAAATCTAAAAAAGGGAGGTAATATGAAAATGAAAGCAACACGCAAAATATCGATAAGCTCAAATTAGTTTTAAGAAATTAATTAAACACAATAAAAAAACAGAGAAATATATATATATATATATATATATATATATATATATATATATATATATATATATATATATATGTGTGGTGTGTGTGTGTGTGTGTGCGTTTGTGTGTGAGTGTGTTGTGTGTGTGTGTGTGTGTGTGTGTGTGTGTGTGTGTGTTTATATATTTATATATATATATATTATTAATATATATATATATATATATGATATATATATATATCTATCTACATATATACTATATAATATATCTATATCTATCTTTATATATATCTCTATCTATCTATCTATCTATCTATCTATCTATCTATCTATTATATATATATATATTATATATATATATTATATATATTATGTATATATATTTTATATATATATATATATATATATATATATTATATATATAATATATATATCATATACATAAGCAATATTATATATATATTATAATACATAAACATATAATGCTAAGTAATAAAAAACTAAATGGCTTTTTATGAAGTATAAGCCAACGGATTTCCGTATTTTCGAAACGCCTCCAGACCTGATGTGATTCTCAAATCTAATGCCATCGCTACGCCATCGCTACAAATTCTCAGATGCTGACACCGCCTTGTGAGAAAATGGCCAACCATTATTTCATAAGACGATGGGTATATTTCTCTCTCTCTCTCTCTCTCTCTCTCTCTCTCTCTCTCTCTCTCTCTCTCTCTCTCTCTCTCTCTCTCTCTCTCTCTCTCTCTTTCTCTTTCTCTTTCTCTTTCTCTCTCTCTTTCTCTCTCTCTTTCTCTCTTTCTCTCTTTCTCTCTCTCTTTCTCTTTCTCTTTCCCTTTTTATGTTTCTCTCTCTCTCTCTCTCTCTCTCTCTCTCTCTCTCTCTCTCTCTCTCTCTCTCTCTCTCTCTCTCTCTCTCTCTCTCTCTCTCTCTCTCTCATTCTTTCCCTCTCCCTCTTGGAGACGAATATGAAGAAAACTTACTTCCAGTAACAGAAGCGAATACAAAAGTAGCGATATTGGCTGCGGAAAAAGGGAGGACGAAGAGGAAGAGGAGGAAAAGGAGGAGGAACAGCAGGAGAAGAAGGAGAAGGGGGATGAGGTGGAGGAGAAGATGGAGGTGGAGAAGAAGGTGGAGGTGGAGAAGAAGATGGAGGTGGAGAAGAAGATTGAGGTGGAGAAGAAGGTGGTGGTGTAGAAAGAGGAGGGGGTAGAGAAAAAGGAAAAGGAGGAAGAGCATGAGGAGCAGGAGAGGGAGTACGAGGAGAAGGGGAAAGGAAGAAGAAGAAGAAGAAAAATGAGTTGAAGAGGAAAAAGATGACTAGGGTATCAAAAAGCACAAACAGAAACTTCAAAAACAGACGCTGAAAAAAAGAGAGAAAGACGATGGCAGAGCAATGGAATACAAAGGAGAAGAAGCGAAAGAAAAATAAGGAAAAGAGGAGGAAGAGAAGGGAAAGAAGGAAAAAGGAGGAATAGAAGAAAAAGAAGGAAAGAGGAGAGAGAGAAAAAAAGAGTTGGTAGAGAAGGCAAAAAGAGGGAGATAAGGAAAACAAGGAAAGAGTAAAAAGAGATGGAATAAATTAGAGGGCGAAGGGGTGGAGGCATTCAGATAACCATCCACTCAAAAGTCTTCCTCGAAAAAGCTGTGTTACAGGAGACATGATCTACAATTTTACGGACGAATCCTTTATTGAAAGCCTGGGTACGATTTCGCATAGCGGAGGTAAGGGAGGGGGAGGCAAGGCAGGTGAGGCAAGGGGAGGAGGAGGTAAAGGGAAGGTCGGGCAATAGGAGGGGAGGGCAGGAAAGGGGAGGGGAGGGGAGGCAAGGGGAGAGAGAGGCAAGGGGAAGGGGAGGCCAGGGGAGAGAGAGGCAAGGGGAAGGGGAGGCCAGGGGAGAGGGAGGTAAGGGGAGAGGGAGGTAGGGGGAGGGGAAGGTAAGAGGAGGGGGAAGGGGAAGGGGAGACAAGAGAAGGGGGAGGTAGGAGGAAGGGGAGGTAAGGACAGGCAAGGGGAGGGGAAGTAAGAGGAAAGGAGGTAAGAGGGGGGAGGATGAGGAGGAGAAGGTGGGAGGGAGGTAAGGGGAGAAGACAATGGGAATGGGAGGGGGAGGGGGAGGAGGGAGGGAAATGGGGAAGTGAGGAGAGGGGAAGGGTTAGTGAGAGATAAGGAGGAAGAGGGAAGATGAATAAGGGGAGAGAGGGGGAGGGAGGAATCGGGAGAGAGATGAAGGGAAGAGAGGCAGGAACGGAGAGAGGGAGGGAGGAGAGTGCGTGTGAAATGGGGAGAAGCGATGGAAAGAGGAAGGGATAAGGGAGAGGGAGAAGTGAAAGAATAGATTGAGGCAAGAGGAGGGAGGGGGAGAGGGAGGGAGGGGGAGGGGGAGAGAGAGAGAGATTAAGGGAAATAGGAGGGAGGGTAGAAATGAAATGAAGATGAAGTGGCTGAGAAGAGGTGGGCAAAAAGAAAGAAGAGAGGGAGGGAAGGAGGGAAGGAGGGAGTAGTGGTAGGGCAGGCGACAATAATTGCCCAAAATTCCTGTCAACATTTGCCAGAGCGCGACTGTTGACAGGGCAAACGCTCTCTCCGTTAATCACATTATCAAGGCGTATTCTCTCGTGCTTGCTGAGATTACACACGAAGAGAAAGAAGGAGGAGATAAGAAAATAGAAAAAGGAAAACACTCAACAATGAGGGTGGAGGGGAAGGGGAGGAGGAGGGAGGGGGAGGGAGGAGGAGGGAGGGGTAGGGAGGAGGAGGAAGGGGGAGGGAGGGGGAAGGAGGATTAGGAGGAAGAAGAGGAAGAGGAGGAGGGAGGAGGAGGAGGAGGAGGAGGGAGGTGGGGGAGAGAAAGGGAGAAGGGAAGGGAGGAGAAGGAGGAGGTATGTAGAGGGGAGGAGAAGGAAGAGAGAGGTAGAGGTAGAAGGAGGTGGAGGAGGATGAGGAAGAGAAGGCAAGAAGAAAAAAAGAAACGGTAAAAAAAAACGAACAAATATGAACAACCATCCAAAACCGAAACAAAAGTCCTTCCCATCACCACCCCCAACCCCCTCCCCCTAACCTCACGCCCGAGATATTTCCTACCATCCCATTTCCAGTCCGCTCAACCCCCCTTCCTCCTCCCTCCTCCCCCACCCCCCATGCCCCCTCGACCCGACAAATGCCCCTCGTCGACGGTGACCAACGGCATCGCCACCTCCTCCCGCAGGAAATATCCGCGAGGGCCTTCGACTTCCCACTTTTCCAAAACAAGTTCTGAACGAGACAGAGGGAGGGGGGAGGGGGGAGGTGGGGAAGGGAGGAAGGGAGTGAGGAAGGGAGAGGAGGGGGGGAGTGAGGGAGAAAGAGGAAGGGAGAGGAAGGTAGGATAATGAGAAGGGAGGGCAGGGAAGGAGGGAGAAAGAGGAGAGGAGAGGAGAGGAGGGGAGAGGGAGGGGGGGGGGGAGGGAGGGAGAGAGAGAGAGAGAGAGAGAGAGAGAGAGAGAGAGAGAGAGAGAGAGAGAGAGAGAGAGAGAGAGAGAGAGAGAGAGAGAGAGAGAGATTAAGAGAATGAAATGAAGAATAAAGAACGGTAAGGATAGGGGAGAGAAAAAAACAGAAGCAGCGAGAAGAGAATAAAATGTGTTCATAAAATAAATAAAAGAACAGACATGAGAAACAAGCGGCGACGAGAAGAAAGAAAATTATAAGAAAACAACCACAAATGCATGAGGGAGACACACTAACGTTTTCTATATTCTCCGAACAAAAAATGGGAGTCGTACTGAAATCCAGGGGAAACTAAAGAAAAAAGAAACTAAATTCAAGGCAAAGAACTTAACAATCTTGTTTTATATAACTATAACTATAACTATAACTATATATATATATACAGATAGATCTAGATATACACACACACATAATAGCCTAGCTTCTTGTAATGTCTTTTAACGTTAAAGTGTAAAACATATATACGTAATGCATATAAGCAAATAAGTACATAAGAAAATGTATTTCTTTATCTATATATCTATAAACAAACCAACACACACATAATTTCTCTTTGAAATCTTATCTTTCATCTTCTTTTCTTCCCTTAATTATTATTCTTCCCTTTTCCCCCTATTTTCATCTTATCTTCCTCTTCCCTCCTCCACCTCCCCTTTTCCCTAATCCTTTTCCTTTTCTTCCCTTTTCTATTCTTTCCTTCTTCGTATACTACTCCTACTCCTCTTCCTTCTTCTCCTTCTCCTTCTCCTCCTTCTTCTGCTCCGTCGCCATCAACACAATACAAGCCATCTGTCACACCCCAAAACTTCATCCCAAACTTCGCACGCGCACACTCCGGTATTACTCCTGAAACTTCCTTGTCTTTCCCCCTGCTCCTCCTCCTCCTATTCCTCCTATTCCCCTTTCCCTTCCCCTTCCCCCTCCCCTTTCTTAATGATGGCGATGGTGATGGGGATGATGATGAAGATGATGATGATATCAATAA
>NW_028234429.1:16583174-16585674 GCF_977035675.1 Penaeus japonicus | reverse complement strand
TAGCTTACACTGCAAGCCTTAATCCATATTGCATTCTTAGTCTCCTCTTTGCATATCCGTGTTGCATACCCATCAATCAATGATGTTTTGCAAATCATAATTTTCGGATATCGTGTGGGGTACTAAGGACATATCCTTCCGTAAATCAATTGTTCATCACATTTGTGTTTTTCCATTTGGAGCAAAAAAAAAAAACCTTTAACCAAATGTGTGTTTAATCCCCACCACCACCCAGTGAAGAAACGAACAAATAAATACAACGTAAAAATTAAGAAGAAGAAAAGAAACAATCCTTTTTCCTTTTTTTTCCTTTTTTTTACTTTTTCAGCAAGCTTCACCCTTCGCATTGAAGTGCTTCTTCATCTTGTAAGCTTCTGTATCGCTAAGGACCGCTTGTCTTGTTGACTTCTTCCTTTATTGAAGTCTCGCGTCAAGGAATACGTTAGCCACGTTATTCGCCGACGCACAAATCCACAAAAAGAAGTAGAAGATGATGTAGAAGAAGTAGTAGTAGAAGAAGAAGGAGAAGATGAAGAAGAAGAAGAAGAAGAAGAAGAAGTAGAAGAAGACGGAGAAGATGATTTACAGAAGACGTAGAAGAGGTAGAAGAGGTAGAAGAAAGAGAAGAAGGAGGAGGAGAAGAAGGAGAACAAGAAGAAGAACAAGAGTAAGTAGAGGTAGAAGAAGCAGAAGTAGAAACAGAACTAGAAGAAGAGAAAGTAGACCCCTCAACACCACCTACCTTCCCACTCTCCACTCTAATATACTCTCCAACCCTACCACATACCCCAACCACCGACCCCATACCCCTCCACCCTCCTCCTATCCCTCCGATCTAAATCCCTTCCTCCCACTCCACCCCCACCCCCCTTAATACCCCGTCCCCTCCTTCCCCCTCCTTCGCCCTCTTCCGGACAAAAAAAAAAAAAAAATCATTCATCCGAGTCACCCCTGTCGATCATGTCCTCCGGCATAATTAAGAAGGGGAAAATCGTATGATGGGAAGGGGTGAGGGGGAGGAGGGAGAGGGGAGAGGGGAGGAGGGAGGGGAAGACGAGGAATCTGTGGGTGGGGAAGGTGGGGGAGGGGGGGGAGGGAGAGTGATGAATCTGAGAGAGAGAGAGAGAGGGCAGGAGGAAGAAAAAACTGATGAGGGGAGGGGAGGGAAGGGGAGAAGAAGGGTGGAGAGGGAGAGGAGAAAGGATACAGATGGTGAGGGGAGGGGAGGGGGGAAAGGGAGGGGAGAGGATTCAGATGATTGAGAGACTCGAGAGAGGACGAATCTAAGAGTTGGGGCGGGGAGGGAGGGAGGGAGGAAGGGGGAGTGGGAAGTAGAGAAGAATCTAATTTATCCAAAGTTACTCCTCGGGAAAGGTCTTATCTTTGTGGCATGATTGACTTCCGGGTTCTCCCTACCTTCTCCCTTCTCCCCCTCTACCCCCTACCCTCTACCCTACCCCTACCCCTTCCCTATCCCCTTCCTCTTCCCTATCCTTAATCGATCCTTCTTCCTTAGTCCTATTGTACTTCTCTCCCTCCTCTCACTTTCTCCCTTTTCTTGTTCTTACCTTCCAAATATTTCCTTTCTCCTTCGTCTCTTCTCTCCATCTCTATTTCTTTCCTTCTTTCTCCTCCTCCCTTTACCTTGCATTTCTTCTCTCCTCTTTCTTCCTCTCCCTGTCTGCTTCTCCCCTTCTTCTTTTCCTCTTCCCTCGTACTTTCTCCTCTTGCCATTTTCTCTTTCTCTCCTTCTCCATTTCTCCACCTCTTTTAACCTTCCATTTTTTTTCTTTCGTTTTTCCTCCTCTAATTCTCTATCCCCTTCCTTCTTTCACTTCCTCTCCTCCGTCCCCTCTCTTGCTCTCCCTCCCTATTTCTCTCCACCTTTCTCCTTCCCTCTTTATCTTTCATCCCCTTCTCATCTTCCTCCCTTCCTCCCTTCCTCTTCCTTGTCCTCTTGATATTTCTTTCCCCCATCGCTTGATTCCATCATTTCTTTCCCTCCTACTTCTGCTATTCCCTCCAATCCCTCGCTCTTCCTTCTCTCTCTCTCTCTCTCTCTCTCTCTCTCTCTCTCTCTCTCTCTCTCTCTCTCTCTCTCTCTCTCTCTCTCTCTCTCTCTCTCTCTCTCTTAACTTTCTCTCCCTCCCTCCAATCCTTCCTCAACCTTTCCTCCCACCCTCCCTCCTTAACCTTTCCTACCTACCTCCCTTCCTCCCTCCTCGACCTTTCCAGCTTCCCTCCCTAACTCTCTCTTCGTCCCTCTTCAGTCCCTCCCTCTTCTTCGACCTTTCCAGCCTGCCTGTGTACTTACCTACCGACTTACTTACCTACCTCCATCCCATTCTCATTACTCCATCATCTTCTCTCCCTTCTCCTTCTCCCTCTTTCCTCGTCCCTCCCTTCCTCCCTTCCCTCCTCCCTCCCCATCCTCCCTCCCTCCCTCCTCCCTCACTCCCTGCCCTACCCTCTTCCTCCCGACCACTCCCTTAAAGACATA
>NW_028234429.1:16570674-16575674 GCF_977035675.1 Penaeus japonicus | reverse complement strand
GGGGAAGGGGAGGGGAGGAGAAGAGGGGGAGATGAAGAGATGGGACGATAAGAGAAGGGGAAGGAAGGGAAGGAAGGGACAGAAAGCCAAGAAGGGAAGGGAAGAGAAGAGAAGAAAGGAGGGGTGGAGAAGGGGGACAATAGGGAATAAGGGAGGAAGGAGGGGAGGGGGAGGGGAGAAAAGAAGAGTGTATAGGAAGTCACGCATGTAAGGTAAGAAGGTAGAAAGTCAGTGGAAGGAAAAGGAAAGGGAAGGAGTGACAGAGGAGCAGGAGGAGAGGAGAGAGGAAACGGCGAGGGGAATATAACCATACTACGATAGGCGACTCCTTAGTACCATTTCGCTTGATGGCTGTCATACCAATTTTTTTTTTCTTTTTTCCTTTTTTTTTTGAGTGGAGAAGGTTATAGAGAGGGGGGTGGGGTAAGTAAAGCGTGTTGAGTGTATAAACTCTTTTAAACTTCATTCCTGCAAAGGCATCTGCATGCTAATGGGATGCCCCCTTCCCGAGCCAAGATAAACCTTTGTAAACGCATTCGGCCCAAAAAGCCATTTATCTCTATTTTTCGCCAATTTTTACACTGCATGAACCGCTTTTATTCCCACCCAGATGCAGTATATCATATTATATCATATACTCCCTTCCCCCCCCCTCCCTCCCTCTACTCCTAGCCATTCCTCCCACTCCCCTCTCACCACCCACACTATACCCCCGCAACTCCCCCCCTTTCCTCTTAATATATGACGTCACCGCCGCCGCTGCATGACCCTGCATGACCACATTTTTCTCACACCCTTCCTCTTCGCCTGCGGGGGAAACTGGCTTTATCTCATGACGATGTGCGGAAGGGGCGTCTGTGTCTATGTCTATGTCTGTGTCTTCGTGCGTGTGTATGTGCGTGTGGAAGTGTGTGTGTGTGTGTGTGTGTGTGTGTGTGTGTGTGTGTGTGTGTGTGTGTGTGTGTGTGTGTGTGTGTGTGTGTGTGTGTGTGTGTGTGTGTGTGTGTGTGTGTGTGTGTGTGTGTGTGTGTGCCTGTGTGAGCGTGAGTATGAATATCAAAAACAAAATCAGACAAAATTAATACAACTAAACAAACACAAAGCCATACTACACGTGAGGGAGTATGAATATCAAAAACAAAATCAGACAAAATTAATACAACTAAACAAACACAAAGCCATACTACAACACGCGAACCAAAAAAAATAAAAAAAATAAAATCCTTCAAAATCACAATCCAAAATGCACATCACTCCTCCTACCCCCACCACTCCACCCCTTCCCCCTTACTCCCCATCCAACCCCTTCCACCTTACCTCCCCCCCACTCAAAAAAAAAAAAATCTTCAACACCCCCAATTCTCTAACCCCCCACCACCCCCTCCAACAACAACCCCCCCCCCTTACCCCCAACGTCGTGATACCCTAACCCGTTCGAGCTCAGCGAGGTAGATAAGGCCATTGTGTTCCCGCCAGCAGCACCCGCCGCCGTCATCCCTCGCGCAAAAGACGTTCATATTCTTGATTAAGATCTTCCAGAATTCTCGATGGAGAGGGAGGGAGAGGGGGGAGGGAAGGGGGGGAGGTGGAGGTGGAGGGAGGAGTGGGGTGGTGGAGGTGGAGGGGTGGGAGGGGGGGGGGGGAGTGGGGAGGGGGAGGGAGGGAGTGGGGTGGTGGAGGGAGGAAGGGAGGGAGGGAGAGGGGGGAGGGAGAGGAGAGGGGTGGTGGAGGGAGGGAGAGGGGTGGTGGAGGGAGGGAGAGGGGTGGTGGAGGGAGGGAGAGGGGTGGTGGAGGGAGGGAGAGGGGTGGTGGAGGGAGGGAGAGGGGTGGAGGGAGGGAGAGGGGTGGTGGAGGGAGGGAGAGGGGTGGTGGAGGGAGGGAGAGGAGTGGTGGAGATGGAGGGAGGGAGGTGGAGGGAGGGAGAGGGGTGGTGGAGGGAGGGAGAGGGGTGGTGGAGATGGAGGGAGGGAGGTGGAGGGAGGGAGAGGGGTCGTGGAGGGAGGGAGAGGGGTGGTGGAGGGAGGGAGAGGGGTGGTGGAGGGAGGGAGTGGGGTGGTGGAGGGAGGGAGAGGGGTGGTGGAGGTGGAGGTGGAGGTGGAAGGTGGAGGTGAGGTGGAGGGAGGGGAAGTGGAAGGAGAAAGGGAGGGAGGGAGAGGGGTAGTGGAGGTGGAGGAAGGGGAGGGAGGGAGGGAGGGAGGTGGAGGGAGGGAGAGGGGAGGGAGGTGGAGGTGGAAGGAGAGAGAGAGAGGGAGGGAGGGAGGGAGGGAGAGGGGGGAGTGAGAAGGTAGGTTGGAGGTGGAGGTGAAGGGGAGATGGAGGTGGAGGTGGAAGTGAAAGGTGGAGGGGAAGGGGAGGTGGAGGGAGAAAGAAGGTGGAGGGAGGGAGGTGGAGGTGGAGGGAGGGACGAAAGGAGGGAGGGAAAGTGGGGACAGGGAAGGGGAGGCTGAAGGAGGGAGGGAGGGTAGGTGAAGCATGGAAGGGGAGGTGGAGGGAGAGGGCGAGAAAGAAAAAAAAAAGAGAAAGTGAGTGAGTGAGTGAGTGAGTGAGTGAGTGAGTGAGAGAGAGAGAGAGAGAGAGAGAGAGAGAGAGAGAGAGAGAGAGAGAGAGAGGGAGAGAGAGAGAGAGAGAGGGAGAAGAAGAGGGAGAGAGAGAGGGTGAGAGAGAGAGAGAGGGAGAGAGAGAGAGAGAGAGAGAGAGAGAGAGAGAGAGAGAGAGAGAGAGAGAAAGAGAGAGAGAGAGAGAGAAAATAAAGAGAGAGAAATAGATAGATAGATAGATAGATAGATAGATAGATAGATAGAGAGAAGAGAGAGAGAGAGAGAGAGAGAGAGAGAGAGAGAGAGAGAGAGAGAGAGAGAGAGAGAGAGAGAGAGAGAGAGAGAGAGAGAGAGAGAGAGAGAGACAGAAAAAGACAGTCGAAAGCCCGATAGATAGATAGAGAGAGAGAGAGAAACACTCCGGAAGCCTTATTCATTAAACACGAAACTCGAGTTAAACAGATCCATTCACAGAATAAGGACTTTTCCGGATTACACGGCGCGGATGAACCACTTCTTTATATTAATTCTATTCACGTCTGCAACGAAATCCTATTTATAGCTATTTCATCCCTCATTCATTTGATATATTTTTCTTTCCTCCTTTTCCTCGAATCATCACCATTATAAATATAGCTTGATCAATATAGCTTCTAAAAACGCCTTCATCACACTTGGTAGGTCTTATGCTAATTCACGTACCGGAGATGCAAATTATCAATATCGCAACATCAGGCGTTTATAATGTGGAAATTTTCTTATCGACTCTCGCGGGAGACTGGTGTCAGAGAGGGAGAGAGAGGGGAGAAAGAGAGAGGACTCTCGAGGGGGAATAGTGTGAGAGAGAGAGAGAGAGATGGGAGAGAAAGAGTGGAGGGAGGGAGGGAGAGAGAAAGAGAGAAAGAGAGAAAGAGAAAGAGAGAGAGAAAAGACAGTCGAAAGCCCGTCTTTTTAAGAGAGTCTCGAAAAGCAGCTATTTGATCATGATTATAATTATAATTATGATAATCATGATTACTATGATTACCATTATCATCATAATCATCATCATCAGAGATATAAAGATAGCACGCAGATTCAGAAACTGGGAGAGTAACTCCCATGGCCATCCACCGACAAATTAATGATTCATTAAACCTAATTTTTCTCTTCCGCGTTGGGTAATAATCCCCACCTCCCCCCCTTCCTCTCCCCGAAAACGGAATATTTTTGTCCCCGATTAAACCCGGGAAGCCGAAAAGAGTATTAGCGACGCCGACTTCCAGTATTTCGCCCCGTGGGATTACCTCGGTCTTGATTCCTTAAAGACTTCTTTCCCACCTTAATTTCCTTTTAAGTTTTTTTCTCTCTCTATCCGTTTCTCTTTATTACTTACTTGCTTACTTTCCTATTTACTTACCTATCACGGGAACAATCCCATCGAATTGATTCCTTAAAGACTTCTTTCCCATCTTAATTCCCTTTAATTTTTTTCTCTCTCTCTGTCCGTTTCTCTTTATTACTTACTTACTTACTTACATTCCTACTTACGTACCGTACCTACCACGGGGACAATCCCATCGAAGATAGAAAGAGAGAGAGAGAGGGAGGGTTGAAGGGAGGGTTGAAGGGAGGAAGAAGGGAGGGAAGGGCAGGAAGGGAGGGAAGGAGAAAAAAGCAGGGACGAAAGGGATGAAAACAGGGAGGGAGGGAGGGAGAGGAGAGAGAGTGAAAGAATGGTAGAAAGATAAAGATAATAAGAGATAGAATGAAAAAAAAAACAGATAGCACATAAATGAGAAAGAGAGAAAAAGAAAGAGAGAGAGAGAGAGAGAGAGAGAGAGAGAGAGAGAGAGAGAGAGAGAGAGAGAGAGAGAGAGAGAGAGAGAGAGAGAGAGAGAGAGAGAGAGAGAGAGAGAGAGAGAGAGAGAGAGAGAAGACAAGAAAGAGAGAGAGAGAGAGAGAGAGAGAGAGAGAGAGAGAGAGAGAGAGAGAGAGAGAGAGAGAGAGAGAGAGAGAGAGAGAGAGAGAGAAAGTAAAAGCGAGAGTGAGAGAGATAGAGAGAGAGAGATACTGGGGAGAGACTGTCATCCCTTTGACCGAGAGCACCCGTCCAATCACAGAGTCAATATGGTCGCCATTGTGACAGGAGCTTGGCCTCGACGCTGTGGTTATTGTGAAGAAAGTGGTTTGAGCAAGGGAGGGCAGAGAGGGAGGGATGGAGGGAGGTGGGGGATAAGAAGGAGGGACGAGGGGAATAGGAAGGAGGGACGGAGGGGGAGGGGTAGGAAGGGATGAGAGGGAGGGAATGAGGGACGGGGGAAGGGGCAGGAAGGGCTGGGAGGGAGGGAAGGAGGAACGGGGGGGGGGATAGGAAGGGCTGAGAGGGAGGGTAGGAGGGACGGGGGGGGTAGGAAGGGCTGAGAGGGAGGGTAGGAGGGATGGGGGGGTGTAGGAAGGGCTGAGAGAGAGAGAGAGTAGAGA
>NW_028234429.1:16543174-16565674 GCF_977035675.1 Penaeus japonicus | reverse complement strand
ACAGACACACACACGGACACACACACACACACACACACTCTCTCTCTCTCTCTCTCTCTCTCTCTCTCTCTCTCTCTCTCTCTCTCTCTCTCTCTCTCTCTCTCTCCTTCTCTCCCTTTCCTCCTTTCCTCCTCCCTCTTCTCTCCCTCTCCTCTCCTCCACTTCCCTCTCCTTTCCCCTTCCCTCTCCCTCTCCCTCTCCCGCTCCCTCCCCCTCACCCTCACCCTCACCCTCACCCTCACCCTCACCCTCACCCTCACCCTCACCCTCATCCTCTCCCTCTCCCTCTCTCCCTCTCTCTCTGTCCCTCTCTCTCTGTCCCTCTCTCTCTGTCCCTCTCTCTCTCTCCCTCCCCCCCCCCCTCTCTCTCTCTCTCTCTCTCTCTCTCTCTCTCTCTCTCTCTCTCTCTCTCTCTCTCTTCCCTCTCCCTCTCTCCCTCTCCCTCTCTCTCCTTTCTCTTTTTTCTCTCCTTCTCTCTCTCTTTCCTCCTTTCTCTTCCCTCCTTGCCTCTCTCTCTCTCTCTCTCCTCCTTGCCCTCTCTCTCTCTCTCTCTCTCTCTCCTTTGCTCTCTCTCTCTCTCTCTTTCTCTCTCTCTCTCTCTCCTCCTTCTCTCTCTCTCTCTCTCTCTCTCTCTCTCTCTCTCTCTCTCTCTCTCTCTCTCTCCCTCTCTCTCTCTCTCTCTTCTCTCCCTCCCTCCCTCCCTCTCCCTCCCTCCCTCGTCTCCCTTCCTCCTCTCCCTTCCTCTTCTCCTTTCCTCGTCTCCCTTCCTCCTCTCCCTTCCTCGTCTCCCTTCCTCCTCTCCCTTCCTCGTCTCCCTTCCTCGTCTCCCTTCCTCGTCTCCCTTCCTCGTCTCCCTTCCTCTCTCTCCCTCCCTGTCCCTCCCTCCCTCCCTCTTTACGTCTCTCTACGTCTCTTTATGTGTCTCTCATTCTCGAAAAAAAAACATGGGACGTCACACCTAATAGCCCCCATCTGTGTCTCTCATTCTCATTCTCATTCTCACTCTCCCTCCTCCGTCCCACACGAAAAAAAAGCATGGAACGTCACACCTAAAAGCCCCCATCAGCTTAACCCTCTTTTCCAGGCGTTACAAGACAGCGCCCACGACCCCGGAGGCACCCACACACCCCTCTCGTGTGACACAAGAGTACCACGTTACATTTATACACTCCGGGTGTGAGGAAAGCGGAAAAAAATAGGAGAAGAGGAAGAAGGAGGAGGATAAGGGGAAGGAGGAAGAAGGAGGAGGAGGAGGAGGAGGGGGGGGAGGGGGAGGGGGAGGTGGAAGAGGTGGAGGAGGAGGAGGAGATGGAGATGAAAGGGTAGGAAAAGAAGAGGAAAAAGAAAAGGAAGAAGAGGTAAAAAAATAATAAAAAACAGGAAGGAGATGAAGAAGTGAAAGATGATGACATTGGAAAAAGAGGAAAAAAGGGTGTATAAAAGGAAAAAAAAACAGAAGATTAAGAAGAAGAAGGAGGAGGAGAAAAAAACGAACCGGAGAACCAAAAGAATACCGAAAAAAACGACAAAACGAGGAGGAAGGGCCTTGCCGAGCCAAACCTGACGCGCTGTGCTAACTACTCCCGTGGGGGGCTCGCTGACAAACCCGTTCTCGGTACTCATTCTGTGTGCAACTTGGCGGTTCCTCTGCAACGTACCTGCAACGAGAAAAAAATGGAGGTTAATTTCAGAATTATGGCTTTTTTTCTCATCTTGACGTTTGCATATAGGAAATTCAGGAATATACTAGTTATTTGTTTGACACACAAAAACACACGCACAATCACACAAATTAATAAATAAATGAATAAATAAATAAATATATATATATATATATATATATATATATATATATATATATATGTGTGTGTGTGTGTGTGTGTGTGTGTGTGTGTGTGTGTGTGTGTGTGTGTGTGTGTGTGTGTGTGTGTGTGTGTATGTGTGTGTTTGTGTATGTATGTGTGTGTGTGTTTGTGTATGTACGTGTGTGTGTGTTTGTGTGTGTATATATATATATATAATATTTATATATATATATGTATTATATATATATATATATATATGTATGTGTGTGTGTGTGTGTGTGTGTGTGTGTGTGTGTGTGTGTGTGTGTGTGTGTGTGTGTGTGTGTGTGTGTGTGTGTGTGTGTGTGAGTGTATCCCCATAACTCATCACCAATGCCCACCGGATATCACCACTCACTACCACTCATCACCCTTAAAACCACCACTCACCACCATTCACCGTCTACTACTCATCACTATTCACCACCTATTACCACTCACCACTCACTACCCACCACCATTCACCATCTACAACTCACCATTACTCACCACCATTCACCACTATTCACCACCACTCACTACCCACCAACATTCACCACCCACCATTCACCACTACTCACCACACGTAATCCCCATCGCTCAGCTGTCTCCCCTCCCAGATTTAAGCCTTAAGGACCATTTGCCTTGAAACAATGGCCGAAGGGATGGGGCGGTGAACTAATGAACACGTGGATAAATGAACAAGATATCGCGAGAACAAGTGAACGAGAGAACAAGTGAACGCCTGAGCAAATTAACATGTGAATACATAAAGTGAACGCGAGAGCAAGTGAATGCACGAACACGAGAACACATGAACAAGTGAATACATGAACGAATGATTGAAGAAGTGTACAAATGGTTGAAAATAAGATGAGTGAGGCAGACGAAATAAAAAATGACAAGCGAAAAACAAGGAAGGAGAGGGAGAGAGAGAGAGAGAGAGAGAGAGAGAGAGAGAGAGAGAGAGAGAGAGAGAGAGAGAGAGAGAGAGAGAGAGAGAGAGAGAGAGAGAGAGAGAGAGAGAGAGAGAGAGCAAGGAAGAAAGAAAGAGAAAGAACAAGAGAGAGAGAGAAAGAAAGAGAAAGAACAAGAGAGAGAGAGAAAGAAAGAGAAAGAACAAGAAATAGAGAGAAAGAAAGAGAAAGAACAAGAGAGAGAGAAAGAAAGGAAAGGAACAAGAGAGAGAGAGAAAGAAAGAGAGAGAACGAGAATGAGAAAGAGATAACGGTTAGGCGATTTTAAAGTTAGGAATTTAATTGAAAACGCACACGGTTGGCTACGTCAAAACAAGTGCAATAATTAAAGCTCACACGTTAAGTGCAAATTGCATATATTCCTTGCAAATATACTCGTTATCACTGACAGCAGCGAGTATGTAGATAAAATATTGCCCTAATAAAATGAATCGATATTTAAAACAGTTAAGCTCTTACTCCACACGAAGTTTGCCGTTTGTCTGTGTTTATCTAATGTGCGAATGTGCGTGCTTCCCTCTATCCTTTGTTCTCTCTTTCTTTCTTCGCAACTTCAGCAGATATTTTGAATTTGAAACCTGGCTGGCTGACAATTTTCTATCTATACCTCCCCTCCCCCCTCTTTCTATCTCTCCCTCTTCTTCTCCATCCCTCCTTCTCCCTCTGGCCCTTTCTCTCTCCATCCCTCTTTCTCTTTCTTGCCCTCCCTCTTCATCTCTTTCCCTTCTTCCCTTTTCATTTCTCTCTCTCCCTTTCCATTCTTTCTTCCTCCCTCCTTCCTTTTCCCTCTCCCATCTCACTATTCGCAGTATCAGCATATATTCAATACTGAAAATGTTGGCTTCCTCATTACATTTGTGTGTGTGTGTGTGTGTGTGTGTGTGTGTGTGTGTGTGTGTGTGTGTGTGTGTGTGTGTGTGTGTGTGTGTGTGTGTGTGTGTGTGTGTGTGTGTGTGTGTGTGTGTGTGTGTGTGTGTGTGTGTGTGTGTGTGTGTGTGTGTGTGTGTGTGTGTGTGTGTGTGTGTGTGTGTGTGTGTGTGTGTGTGTGTGTGTGTGTGTGTGTGTGTGTGAGTGTGAGTGTGTATGTGTGTGTGTGTGTGTGTGTGTGTGTGTGTGTGTGTGTGTGTGTGTGTGTGTGTGTGTGTGTGTGTGTGTGTGTGTGTGTGTGTGTGTGTGTGTGTCTGTCTACCTATCCATCTATCCACCTGTCTATCTGTGTATCCGTCTACACCTCTCAATTTATCTGTCTGCTTTCCTACAAGTGTGCTTACATATACTGACCTTATATTGCGTGTCTGTATTTTCTGTACACTGCTAACTATGCCTACGTCTTCCCTCCTATCTCTCTCCCTGTTTTTCTACCCTGCTCCTTGCGAGGTTGTCTGCTTGTTTGATTTCATGCTTGAATGTCTGCTTCCCTGCCTACTACCTCCTTCTTTACTTTCTCGAATGCTTGCTTTTTTGCATATCATTACCATTTACCTACTTTTTACATGTACACATATGTCTACTTCCCTTATCTACGCATCTGCCTTCCTTGTTTACGCGTCTCCTTCCCCTATTTACGTGTCTGCTCCACTTGTTCACGCGTCTGTTCCCCTTCAGTGTCAGTTCCCCTTGTTTAGTATCTGCTTCCCTCGTTTGCATGTCTGCTTTCCCCTATTTACGTGTCTGCTTTCCTCGTTTACATGTCTGCTTCCCTTGTTACCGCATCTCCCGGGTCAGTTTCCTTGCTTCCTTGCACCCTTGCCTGCCTCTCTGTCCGCCTTACTGACAGAGTGCCACTGCAGAAGCAGGTACCTCATCAGGAAACGCTGAGACACTTCCACTCCTTCACTTTTCATTGCTAAAATGTCAAGAGAAACGTGGAGTCATAGAAGAGTCTCTCTTCTGAGTCAGAGAAGAATGTCCTTTCTGAGTCGCAGAAGTCACATTTCTGAGTCACAGAAGTCTCCTTTCTGAGTCACAGAGGAGTCTCCTTTCAGAGTTTCCTTTCTGACTTAAAGCAGACTCTTCCTCCAGAGTCCTTGCCTTGGCGAGATCCCAGAATGCCATGACTATCCTTAACGCCCGCCGGACGAGAAACTTTTCCCAGCAGCCAGTGTGAGGTTTCTCAATCTATTCGGACTATTACTTGGCGTACTATTTCAATCTGAATTCAATATGGTCGTTGTTGCATGACATTACTGTTCCTCTCTATTTTCGTTCTTTCTTCCTTTCTCTTTCTCTTTCTCTTTCTCTCTCTCTCTCTCTCTCTCTCTCTCTCTCTCTCTCTCTCTCTCTCTCTCTCTCTCTCTCTCTCTCTCTCCCTTCCCTTTGTTCTTCGTCTTCACTTCTTCCCCTCCTCCTCTTCTTGCGTCCTTTATCCTCCGTCGTTTCTCCTTAATTTTAATTGGTCTCGCGCTCCCCTCTCTCTCTCTCTCTCTCTCTCTCTCTCTCTCTCTCTCTCTCTCTCTCTCTCTCTCTCTCTCTCTCTCTCTCTCTCTCTCTGACTCAACTCAATCTCTCATTCACTCACTCTCTCAATCTCTCGCTCACATTCCTTTAAACTCCTAAAAGCTTCGCCAATCCCACCAATCACGCTATTCCACCCTCCCCCACCCTCATTCCCTCCCCAGAGCTAAAGCCATTCCCATTCCCATTCCCATTCCAAGCACAACCACCGTTCAGATTTCTATCCTGCGCCGCTGTACTATCAATACGTTGAGCCGAGCCCGTTCCGGCGAGGGGGAAAGTGCACGTCAGGGGGGTTTGCTTGACGCTCGGACGCTCTTCTCTGTCTCTCCGTCTGTCTGTCTGTCTGTCTGTCTACCTTTCTGTTCCTTTTTCTTTCTTTATTCTCATTCTCTCACTCTCTTCCACATCTACCCCCCCTTGTTCTCTCCCTCTTCCTCTCCCCCCTTTCTCTCTACCTTCCTCCTATCCCCTCCCTCAGTAATCATACAATCCTTATCCACTCCTGTTCTCACTCTATCCCTCCCTCCTCCTCCTCCTCCCCTTCCTCCCTTCTCCCCTTCTCCCCCTCTCTCCCTCCCTCCTTTCCCCTCCTTTTCTCTCCCTCCTTCTCCCTCCCTCCCTCCCCCTCCCTCCCTTCCCTCCTTCTCCCTCCTTCTCCCTCTCCCAGTAATCCTACAATCCTCAACCCACTTCTATTCACGCATTTAATATCCTGTTTCTCTTCCTCTCACCAGATCCCTGCCGATTCACACACGAGAGCCTGTCCATCGCTCACGCTCTCTGGCCCTCTGGCTCCGGATGGCTCCTTTCTGTCTGTCTGTCTGTCTGTCTGTCTGTCTGTCTGTCTGTCTGTCTGTCTGTCTGTCTGTCTGGTTAACTGTTTAGCCTATCTATCTCCATCTGTCTGTTTGTCTTTCTTTGTCTGTCTGTTTGTCTTTCCCTGTCTGTATGTTTGTCTTTCCGTGTCTATCTGTCTGTTTGTCTTTCCCTGTCTGTTTCTTTGTTTTTCTCTGTCTATCTGTCTGCTTGTCTTTCAATGGCTTTATGTTTGTCGTTCTATGTATGTGTGTGTGTGTGTGTGTGTGTGTGTGTGTGTGTGTGTGTGTGTGTGTGTGTGTGTGTGTGTGTGTGTGTGTGTGTGTGTGTGTGTGCGTGTGCGTGTGCGTGTGCGTGTGCGTGTGCGTGTGCGTGTGCGTGTACGTGTGCGTGTGCGTGTGCGTGTGCGTGTGCGTGTACGTGTGTGTGTGACTTCTTTTTCTCCCCCCCCCCACTTCTATCTCTTTGACTTACTGCTTTTTAAAGAGCCGGAGACGCACAAAGCCAGCTATTGACGAGCAGCATGAAAACCGAGACAAACATCGAGATACCGCTGGAGAAATGGGTCATTTGAAGGTGAGGGAGAGGGAAGAGGAATTGGAGAAGGGAAGGGAGAAAGAGTGGGGAAAGGAAAGGGAGTGGGAGTGGGAAAGGGAGAGGGAGTGGGAAAAGGAATTGGAGAAGGGAAGGGAGAAAGAGTGGCAAAGGGAAAGGAATTGGAGAGGGGAAGGGAGAAAGAGTGGGAAAGGGAAAGGGAAAGGGAAAGGGAGAGGGAGTGGGAAAGGTAGTAGGAAAGGTAGAGGAGAAGGAGAAGGTTAAGGGGAAGGGGAAGGAGATTAAGAGGGTGAAGGTGATGGGGAGAGGTTGAAACGAAGAGGATGGGAAATACAGGAAGAGGGAGAGATGGAGAGAGAGAGAGAAAGGGAAAGGGAGAGAGAGAGAGAGAGAGAGAGAGAGAGAGAGAGAGAGAGAGAGAGAGAGAGAGAGAGAGAGAGAGAGAGAGAAAGAGAGAGAGAGGACATGAAGAAGGAAAAATGAGGTGGGATAGGAAAAAAAAAGGCGAGATAGAGCGGCCGAGAAAAAGAGAGTATAAAAAATCTAGAACGAAGGAAGGAGGGATGATAGACAGCAGAGAGAAAGAAATAAAAGGAAGAGAAGAAGATAAGCGGGAGAAAAAGACCGCAAATTCGCATTACACATTCACGGCCCATTTCCCTTAAAAACTTCTTCGGGGTTGAAGTTTCAAAAGGGTTGTAAACATCACCTCCCCCCCCCCAAAAAAAAAGAAAAAAAGCAAGCCATCACCACCGACCAGGAACCCTTTTCTCGTCACCCTTCTTCGCTAATCCTCCTCCTCCTCCTCCGGTGCCACCGTCATCATCACCTTCTTTCCCTCCTCCCTCTACCTCCTCTTCCACCCCCCCCCCTCTCTCTCTCTCTCTCTCTCTCTCTCTCTCTCTCTCTCTCTCTCTCTCTCTCTCTCTCTCTCTCTCTCTCTCTCTCTCTCCTTCCTTTCTCCATCCTTCCTTCCTCCCTCCCTCTCCCTCTTCTTTTCCTTCTCCTTGATACTTTTTTCTATCCTCCCTTCCTACTTTTTGCTTCCTCCCCTTTTTATCTCTTTTCCCTCCCTCCCTCTCTAGCCTCTTCCCTCCTTTCTCCCTTCCTTCTTTCTTCCTTTCCCCTTCCTTCTCTCCCTCTCCTTCCCTCTCTTTCTGCCTTCCTCCCTCCCACCCTCTCTCTTCCTCCCCCCTCCCTCCCACCCTGTCTTCCTCCCTCCCTCTCCTACCCTCTCTCCCTCAAGCATCGATCGCTCTCCCCCACTTGTACCCCATGCCTCTCCCCCCACCCCGGAACACCATCTCAATGCCCAGTACTGAGAGCCTTACTAGCCTCCTCTCTCTTCCTTGAACTACCCTCTAGCCCCTATCGTTCTTTCCCCTTTTCAATCCACTATGGTCCTCTCCCCGCCCATTTCTCGCCCTTTTTCTCATTTTCCTTCTCACTTTTATTATTCGACCTATTTTTCTCTACCCTTTCCTCCTCTCCTCTCTCTCTATCACTCTTTTTTCTCTATACCCCTCTCTATTTTTATCTTTATATCTCTCCTTCTATCACTATCTCTCTCTCTATTTCTATCTCTGTCTTTATCTCTCTCTCTCTCCCTCTTTCTCTTCTGTCTCATATACTATCGTCCTCTCCTCCTTCCCATTCTTCGTTTATTTACCATCTTCTCCTCTACTCCTCCACTTTCTTTTCCTTCTTCTACCGTGTACCCTCTCTCTTCTCCCTCTTTTCGTCCTTCTTTACTCCCTCTTCGTTGGCACCAACATTCTTCTATCGCAAGTAAAGGATCAAGCAATACCAATCCCTCGAGCAAAGGAAAGAATCAAGTAAGAAGGCAAACAAACAAAAGAAGTTCCACCAAGTTGCACCAAGTTGCAGCAAGCAGGTTCCATTTTGCAAGCCATGAAACCAACAAAGCAACAAAACTAGCACCAAAATCAACAAATCAACAAAGCAACCAAGCTGAACAACCCCGATTTCCAAGTCGCCCCCTCCGCCCATCCAACCAAGCCAAGACAAACAATTCTCCAACACAACCTAAAGCAAACCCAAGCAACCTCTTCCTCACCCCCCCCTTCAATATTCCTCTCCACGTCAACAACCCCACACATCTCCTCAACTCACGATGCGATATCCCTCCTCAACCCCCCCCCTACCCCCAAATCCCCTCCCCTTCCTTCTCTTTACCCTCCCCCTACCCCTCCCCTTCTCCTTCCCTCCTCTCCCCCTCCAACCCCCACCCTCTTTCCCTCCCTCCCCTCCCTCCCTCTCATCCTCTTTCCCAACCCTCCCAGCACCCCAACCCCCACCCCTGTCAGCACTTAATATGAATGAGCTTTCCCTCGCGAGCCGAGTTCCATTATCTGGCGCGTAAATTTTGCTCACCATAAACGGTCGCCATGTTAAATCTGCGCGGGTGCGAGTGAGAGAGGGAGAGAGGGAGGGAGGGAGGGAGGGAGGGAGGGAGGGAGGGAGGGAGGGAGGGAGGGAGGGAGGGAGGGAGGAAGGGGAGGGAGGGAGGGGGGAGGGCGAGAGAGGAGGGAGGGAGGGAGGGAGGGAGGGAGGGAGGGAGAGAGAGGGAGGAAGATAGAGTGAGGGAGAGAGGGAAGGAGAGAGAGGGAAAGAGAGGGAGAGAGAGGGAGGGAGGGAGAGAGAGGGAGGGAGGGAGGGAGGGAGGGAGGGAGGGAGGGAGGGAGAGAGAGGGAGGGAGGGAGGGAGGGAGGGAGGGAGGGAGTGTGTGTGTGTGTGTGTTCGCGCATATGTACGTGCGTGCGCGCGTGTGTATGTACGTTCGCTCGTACCCCGTAGCCACAAAAGGAGGATGAATATAAAATATATGTATTTTCCTCTCCCTCCTCTTTCCTCCTTCCACCTTCCTCCCTCTTCTAATCCCATTCTTATGCCTGTTTTCAATTATCAAAGCCCTTTACTGATGACCCGTGCCAGGCGCAATTACTGTGGAGGCATCGCGAAAGGTAAACATCTTGAGGTCATTATCCTTAATTAGATCCTAATTAAGTGAGGGAGTAAGTCTTGGAAATATGTGAGATGAGAGGAAGGAAGGAAGGAAGGAGGAAGGCAGGGAGGAGGGCAGGGAGGGAGGATGAGGGAAAGAGAGAGGTGAGAGAGAGAAAGACAGAGAGAAGAGATAGATAGATAGATAGATAGATAGAGAGGAGAAAGAATATGAAGAGTGAGAGAGAGAGAGAGAGAGAGAGAGAGAGAGAGAGAGAGAGAGAGAGAGAGAGAGAGAGAGAGAGAGAGAGAGAGAGAGAGAGAGAGAGAGAGAGAGAGAGATGGGGGGGGGGGAACCGAGTAAAAGAAGGAATAGGGAAGAGGCCCCGATTAGAAGAAAAAGTGGAAAGAAGAGTGAATATGAGTAAGAAAAACTGCAAGGAAAAGTACCAATGTCACTTTAAGAAGAAATATATATAAATACAAATGGCAAAATATCCAACAGATCATTCCCGAATACTTTTTTTTCCAAATACAAATGCAATAAAAAAATATTTATATAACAAAATGAACTCAAATAACTATACACACAAAACTGCAACTAATTTCGACTTAGGTAAAACAACAATGAACATAGCAAAAAGTGACAAATTAACAAAAAAGTAACAATATAGGAAAACAAAACAAGACAACAAACAAATAAACACATTAACACAAAAACAATTTCACAAAACAAATACAAATAAACTAAAATCAAGCAAAACAAAACAAGACAACAAACAAATAAAACAACAAACATACACAATCAAATATAAACAAACAATAACCTCATTCTCAGAATAAACACAAAACTAAAAAAAAGACGACAACCAAATAAAACAACAAACAAACACAATCAAACAACAAACTCATTCTCAGAACAAAAAAACTAAAAAAAACGACAAAACACAAAAACAATTTCACAAAACAAATACAAATACACTAAAATCAAGCAAAACAAAACAAGACAACAAACAAATAAAACAACAAACAAACACAGTCAAACATAAACAAACAATAACCCCATTCTCAAAACAAACACAAAACAAATACAAGCAAGACAATAGGCAGATGAGATGACCTAAAAACCCGAAGAGCATCTACCCCCCCCCCCCCTTTGCCTCACATTGCAACCGGCAGACGAACAATGCAAACCTCAACAAAACTGCCCAAAAATAGAAGTTAATCTCGTGAAATCATCCCCGCTGTTCTTTTTGCAATAGTGCAACATAATGTAACGGAGAGATTTAAGAGAATAATGGCAGAGTAATAATGATAATAATAATGATAACAATAATAATAACCAAATAATGATAATAACATTAAGAATAATTATTATCGTCTTTATTATCATTACACAATGATTAAGATAACAAAAATAATAATGATGATAATAACCATCACTATCTTTGTTAATAATAATGTTAACAACAGCAACAGCAAAAGTAATAACATCAGTGACAATAACAACATCAATAAAATTATAACACAACTAATAATAATAATAATAATAATAATATAGAGAACGACAATAATGATAAAAATAATTATAATAACAACGCAAATAAAGTGATACCACTATTACTACTACAACTACTAAAAATAATAATGATTATAACAATAACAATACCAAACCAATTATCGCTATCATTACTGTTCTTACTCTTCTGATCAATATATAAAAATTCTGATTAATATCAACAATTGCAACAAGACGGGTATCCTGCGTCCCTCTCCATTCCTACCCAAGCCCACAGCCTCATCCATAGCATCGCCTCCCCCCCCCCATTACCTCACATCTTCTCGGCATTATCCCCCCCCCCCCACCTCCCCATCACTTGCAATCTCATCCCACACCCCCCAACACCCTTCTCTCGCCCCTCACCCCCCACCACCCTTCTCTTACCCCTCACCCCTTACCCCTTCCTACCACACCTCACTTCCCTGCAACCCCTCTCATCCCTCCCCCTGCCACCCCTCTTACCCCCTCTCCCTTAAACCCCTCTCACACCCTCCCCCTACAACCCCTCTCACCCCTTCCCCCTTAAACCCCTCTCACCCCCTCCCCGCACATTACCTCCCCCCTTCATTACTCCCTACACCACGCCCCTATTCCCCCACCCCACCCCCACCCCTACCCCTTCCCCTCAATCGTGCCGTTGGTAATCGAGAGAAAGTAATCAAGATAAGGTAATCAGGTAATCAAGGGAACAGGTAATCAAGAACGCCCATTAAGAATAAATCTCAGCGATCTCAGGAAACGAGCACGGCGGGGAAAGCCTTCACGTGACTGCGTTGCATGCGTTGCATATGTGTGCTTGTGTGCTTGCTCGCTTTTGCATGTGCGTGTACGAATGACAAAACAGGTCACAGTTTTAATGCTATGGTTGGCATACCTACGATTCGCAACTTGTTTGTGTATTCTTTTGTTTCCGACCATGTGTGTATTTAGGTATATGTAAATATCTGTTTGTTTATACGTGTGTGTGTGTGTGTGTGTGTGTGTGTGTGTGTGTGTGTGTGTGTGTGTGTGTGTGTGTGTGTGTGTGTGTGTGTGTGTGTGTGTTTATATGTGTTTGTATGTGTGTGTTTATATGTGTTTGTATGTGTGTGTGTTTATATGTGTTTGTATGTGTGTTTGTTTGTGTGTGACAGTGAGAGAGAGAGAGAGAGAGAGAGAGAGAGAGAGAGAGAGAGAGAGAGAGAGAGAGAGAGAGAGAGAGAGAGAGAGAGAGAGAGAGAGAGAGAGAGATAAGAGACAGAAAAAGAGACAGAAAAAGAGAAAGAGAGAGAGAGAGAGATCAGGGCGATCAGCTAAAGATTGAGTATATCATCCCTGTTATCATTCTTACTATTCCCATCATTCTTATCCTCCCCGCCGCTCAGGAAGGGGGCGGTGCCTTTGAGGCATTATATTCCTCCCGTTCCCTTCCTAACATCAACCGTAGTCTCGCAAGGGGGCGCGAACGCCTGATCCTCCGCACGGGTTAGCGACTGCGAATCCACAGCGCCACGGAGGGGACTCACGCATCCTCATGTGCTTTCGTATTTACACAGCAGACCGACACAACCTCCCCCCTCCCTCCTCCGTTACCCATTACACTTCAACCTTCCCCACCAACCTCATAACCCCCCCCCCCCATTACACTTCAACCTTTCCCACTAACCTCACAAACCCCACTCCACCCATCCGAATTCTTACCTTATCTCTCTTCCCTTCGATAAATAGCCGATACAACCCCCCTCTACCCATCCCCCGATCCTACCCCTTCTAGTCGGAACAGAATAAGATAAATCAATAATAATACTCAAATAACATTCAACATATCAATTCAATCACTTGGATAAAGCAAGGTAAATCTGTCAATATACATGTTGTGTATATATATGTATATGTATATATATATACATATACATATACATATATATATATATATATATATATATATATATATATATATATATATAAAATATATATTTCCCCCCTCTATCTATTTTTTTATTTTTTCAACATATGCCCGACAAATAACATGACACTTTTTATTCCTGCAATCTAGAAGTCTCTTAATATGACATGACTGCTAACTCTCATCCCCAATTTCGAATCATGCTTGAATATCGCATTACGGTGCGTCCAGGGTAATTAACAACAAGCTCTCCCGCATTAATTCACCCCATTACAAATAACAAAGCAAAAGGTAAACAAATACCGTCGTAATTAACCGGAACAAAAACAGTAGTACCAAAGCTAAAAATGAACAAAAACAGTAGTACCAAAGCTAAAAATGAACAAAAACAGTAGTACCAAAGCTAAAAATGAACAAAAACAGTAGTACCAAAGCTATAAATAAACCGATACCGCAGTAATTAACCGGACACCAGAGTAATTATCCCGCATAATTCATTAGTTAACCGGCTCCCGTATTAGTTCATCCGAATACCAGACTCTTCAACCAAGTACCAAATTGATTGAAATGCAACCAACCTAATTATCAACCGGATACCATACCAGTTAACCAAATGTCGCACCCATTAAGAGAATATTAACTCAATCATTCCTGGAATCTAGTAGTTAACCTGTCATCAGAATCGCACAAATCACACAGACAAAGTAATAACAATAAATAACAATATCAATAATGATGATACTAATAATAGTGATAATAACATCATTAATAATGATAACAACAAAAATCATGATAACAACAAAGATAACAATAACAACAACGATAACGATAACGATAACAATAACAATAACAACAACAAATGTCATGATCATAATAAAGATAACAATTACAACAACGATAACAACAACAACAACAACCATAACAACAAACCCATTAAGTTCACGCAAATAACCCTGATATCAAAATAACAACACTATGGATCACCCAATCGACTAATCAGTGTGCCACGCAAAAATAATGCCAAAAGTAATCAACCGCACATTCCACTAATTGGGTAATTAACCTCGTAATCCTGGCACGGGCAACTCGACTCTCCGGGGCCTCAGGCAATGTACTAAAACCGCTAATTAGGCCTAAGCGGCGCGGAATAATGCATAATTACATCGGGCAATTACGCGACGCCTCTTCATTATAAAAGCTGGGATTTTAAACGCATCATGTTTATTAATTTCGTTATTTTATTTTATTTTTTGCTAAAATCATGCTTTTTTTTCTTTTTCTTTTTTGCTTTGTTCTGTTTTTTTTCTAAAATCGTTTTTTTTTTCAGTGTTTTTCAATTTAATTGCAAACCAACTTTATCAATGTACATTATTAATGTCTTTATCAATTTACATCATTATCATTGTCTTTGTTATCAATAAAATCTTATGATCATCAATATCACAGAAGCTCATCATTATTTCATGGCGGACAAAGTTACCAAAAATCATAGCAAGAAAAATAAGAAAAACAATAGCAAGAAAAATCAACAACTACAAGGCAAGAGAAGGAACGCGCGGGGGGGTTGTGGGGGGGGGGGGAAGAGAGGGAGAGAGAGAGGGAGGAGAGAGGGAGAAAGAGAGGGAGGAGAGAGGGAGGGAGGGAAGAAGGGAGGGAGAGAGGGGAGGGAAGGAGGGAGGAGAGAGAAGAAAGCGAGAAAGAGAAAAGAAAGCGATAAAGAGAACAGAAAGCGAGAGACAAAAAAAAAAAAAAAAAAAAAAAAAAAAAAAAGAAAAAAAAAAAAAAAAAAAAAAGAAGAAAGAAAGAGAGAGAGAGAGAGAGAGAGAGAGAGAGAGAGAGAGAGAGAGAGAGAGAGAGAGAGAGAGAGAGAGAGAGAAATAAATAAATAAAAAAGAAAAGAAAAGAACAGGAAAAAACAAAACAAAAAAACAACCCCCCCCTAAAAAAATAATAATAAAAGGAAAGAAAGAGAAACAAAAAGGAAGACCAACCCCTCCCCCTCAAAAAAAAAAAAAAAAAAAAAATTATAAATAAAATAAAATAAATAAATAAATAAATAAAAATAAATAATAATAATAATAATAAAAGGAGAGAAAGAGACACAAAAAGACGGACCCCACGACGAGCGAAAGCAAGCGGAGCCCAAAGGCAGCCGAGGACTCCCCAGGACGCGCCATAAAGAGGGAGTCCGGCGCTTAAGGCCATCTATCATCTTTGGCTTCACAAACCCGTCAGAAAATGGTCTATAATCTAATATTCATTTATATATAAGTGTCAATTCATGTATATGAGTAAATGTGGATACTGTGTACGGCGCGCATACACACACGCGCGCACGCATGCACACATGCACACGCACACGCACACGCACACGCACGCACGCACACACACACTGGAAAAGTAGTAGTAGTAGTAGTAGTAGTAGTAATAGAAGGAAAGAAGTATATTCCAAAACAGAAATACTATTTCAATGGTAAAACTACCACTAATAGAACTGATAATGATGATGACATTATTAATGCTATTACACTATCATAATAATAATAAAAAATAACAATAACGACAATGACAACAATTACAACAACAATAATAGCAAAAGAACAATAACAACAACAATAACGCGACGAAGAAACCTGTCTCCAGCGCGCGCCTTGGAATCTCAAAGCACGAACAATAACATTGCGACGATTATGCAAATGACCGTCGTAGATAATTAATTCCCGAGCGCCGGCCGGAAATGAGCAGGGGGGGATGATTATACACAGGGGGGGGAGAGGAGGGGAGGAGGAGGAGGAGGAGGAGGAAAGGTGGATGGGAAGGAGGGGATGATGATTATACATGGGGAGGGGGGAGGAGAATGGGAAGTAGGAGTGGGGGGGAGGGCGATTATATATGGGTGGGGAAGGGGAGGGATGAGGGAAGAGGGATGGGAAGGAGGGGGGGGAGTGATTATACGTGGCACATGCAACCCCCCCCCCGTAATAATATCAAAGAAAAAAAAGTATAATTAATAATTTCAAAAGAGAATATATATAGTTCGACCTTTTCGATAAAATTAATATCATCACTATATTGCTATCATAAAATATCTAAAAAAAAAAAAAAATAAATAAATCGCAAAATATATAAAAAAAAGATAAAAGATAAAACGCAAAGTAATACCTTGCACTTTGAAACCATATATAATAATTCATAATAGTGAAAATCATATTTCTACTATCAATAATGATGATAATGATAATCATGTTGATAATGATCATATTGTTGTTGCTGTTGTTGTTGTTGTTGATATGTGTATTTGGAATCATGTGCATCATTTGCACTATTCCAGACATTCCCCTACCAAGAGCAGCCGAACTGACGTCTGCAATTCGATATGCAACGAGAGGAACGCATATCATCCTCTGAATCCTATTTCAACAATGCAACTGCACTTAACCCCCCCCCACCCCTACCCCCACCCCCCAGCCATCCCGCCTACCAACCCCTAACACAAACACACGCATACGCAACAAGCACAAAATCCCAAAATGCAAGCCACGTCGATCCACATATGACGTCACAAGAAACGTATCTTGCATCTTGCAATTTTCACTCCCCCCCTTCTCTAAGAAACTGAATCGATTACGTAATATTGAGACTCGGGATAAAAAGCGCAAATGAAGAAATGGGAGAGGGGTGAGATGGTTAGACTGAGAGGGAGAAAGAGCGAGAGCGAAGTATAAAGATAAAGGGAGTGGGGGAGATAAGGAAGGAGGGAAAGAAGGGAAAGGAGGGAAAGGAGGGAAAGGAGGGAAGGGAAGGAGGGAGGAAGGAAGGGATGGGTGGATGAATGAATAAAGAGTGAAAGAAAATTAGTAAAAAAAAAAAGAGAGAGAAAGCTAAGAGAAGAAAGCGACAGAACAAGAGAGAATATACAATAGAAAATAAACAGGTACAAAAACAATAAACAAAAATCCACAGGCTCACCTCCCCTCCCCCTACCCCTCCAACACCCTTCCTCTCCTCCCTCCCCCTACCCCTCCAACACCCTTCCTCCCCTCCCTCCCCCTACCCCTCCAACACCCTTCCTCCCCTCCCTCCCCCTACCCCTCCAACACCCTTCCTCCCCTCCCTCCCCCTACCCCTCCAACACCCTTCCTCCCTCAACCCCACCCCCAACCTTCCCCCCCCCCCACCCCCTACCCCGCCAACACCCTTCCTCCCCTCCCTCCCCCTACCCCTCCAACACCCTTCCTCCCCTCCCTCCCCCTACCCCTTCAACACCCTCCCTCCCTCCCCCTACCACTCCAACACCCTTCCTCCCCTACCTCCCTCCCCCTTCCCCTCCAACACCCTTCCTCCTCCCCTCCCTCCCCCTCCCCCTCCCCCTACCCCTCCAACACCCTCCCTCCCTCCCTCCCCCTACCCCCCAACACCCTTCCTCCCCTACCCCTCCAACACCCTCCCTCCCTCCCCCCTACCCCTCCAACACCCTTCCTACCTCCCCCTATCCCTCTAACACCCTTCCTCCCCTCCCTCCCTCCCTTTAACCCCTCAACCCCCTCTACTACCCCCCCCCCCCTCACGCAAACCACAACCCCCTCGCGGCCAGATTAGAAGGGTGACCTGGCGTTTCCCGAGTATTTATCGGCGAAGTTCCGCAGCTCTTGAACTTAGCTCTTAGCCTTATGATTTTCCCTGTGCTTTGTTATTTGTTGTTTTGATGATTTTGTTTTTATTTATTTTTTGATGGGGGGGGGGGGGGTGTGACGATTTATTAGGGGCTTGGTGATGTTTGTTTGTTTGTTTGCTTTTCAGACGTTTTAAGTACGGAAGTGCCTTTTTCTGTATTTATTGCTTTTATTTTCATTTGTTTTTTGAGGGGCCTTTTTTGTATTTGCTTTGTTTTTTTGTATTTCTTTTTTAGATTTGTATTAGTTATTCTAAAGCACATTTTCTGTTGTTGTTTTTATTCAATTTTGTTACGGATGTTTTGAGGCGTCTTTTAATAGTGATTGCTCTGTATTCTATTTATTCATTTATCTCTTTTATAAAAGAGCTTTTTCTTATTTGTTGCTCAAACTTGTATTTGTCTGTTTTACATCTTTATTTTGAGGAGTCTTGTTTGTACATATTGTTTCCATTTGTCGTGTTTTTGCTTATTTCAGGAATCAATATTGATGTTATAATCATTACTTCTGCAGAGGTTGTCGTTAATTTACTATTACTATCATCAATATTACTATTACTACTATTACTATAGCTACTGCTGCAACTGCTATTTTTACAATTAATACCCCTACTACTATAACTACTTCCCTACTACTGCCAGCCAACCTACTGATACAACTAATACAGGTACGCACTATTATTACTACTACGGCTACTACTAGTAATGATGACGATAATAATAATGATAATAATAATAATTATTATTATTATTATTATTATAATAACTGATGATTATAATAACAATAATGAGATAAACTAACAACAAAACTACAAGGACACCGTGATAACAATATAATTAAGATAATAGCAGTGAAATCGACAATATCTTTAATTAAAAATCAATGTAAAGACAGATTCCTTTTAGGAACAAGGAAAACGAAACAAGAAAATCAAAACAACAAAAACATACGACCAAAAAATAACAAAATCAATACAATATATATATATTATTTTTTGTTTTTAAATAAATCAAATAACAACAATAATATCACAATACCCCAACAAAAAGAAAAGAAAAGAAAAGAAAACGATAACTACAGCTCAGCTGATACAACTGCGCAAGAACACGAGCGAACCCCCCTCCTCCCCCTCCCCTGCTCCCCCGTCTTCAAAACAGCTGAGTGCGGTCAAGGACGCGCCCTTAGGAACAGCTGTCCGATGATGCTGACTATGCTGCAAGGGATAGTTGCTGACTTCTGTTGTTCTGCTGCTGTTGATTGATGTCGCTATTGAATTTGTTGCCATTGCATTGTTGAGTGCACTGTTTCTGTATTTGTTGCAAGTGCTCTTGCTGTTCCCCGTGTTGTTGTAACGTGTGTTGGTTTGCTCATGAGCTGCTCACTGGTTGAGAGCCCTTTGTGTTTATATACATACATGCAAGCGTGTATTTCAACACAAGCACGTACAGGCGCACAAAATCACACAAACACTCCTTCTCCTTCTCCCTCTCCTTCTACTTTCCCTCCCTCCCTCTCCTTCTCCTTTCCCCTCCCTCTCCTCCTTTTCCCTCTCCCCCTCACCCTCCCTCTCCTTCTCCTTCTCCCTTACTTTCCTCCTCCTCTCCCGCCATCTCCTCCTCCTTCCCTTTCCCTTCCCCTTTCCCCCTCCTCATCATTCCCTTTCTCTCTCCCCCTCCTTCAACCCCCTTCACTTCCCTCTCTCTCCCCTTTCCCTTCTCCTCCCCCCCCCTTTTTTTTTTAAAGAGCAAACAATCCACACGCAACAGCGGCATAGACGGCCGGATTCCCCCCCCCCCCCCCCCTCCGTTCCCGAAGTACGCGAAACTTACTCCCGAAACGGGCGTCGGTCGGTATGGAGGTCAGTCAGTCATGACGTCAGAGCGCTATAATGCAAGGGGTCGCGGCACCACATACACCCAAAACACGCACGCCGGTCTTCCACGCTCTGCATATACATAAACACACCTCTACGCTCTCTCTTTCTTTCTTTCACTCTATTTCACTTCCTTTCTTTCTCTCTATTTCTCTCTCTCTCTCTCTCTCTCTCTCTCTCTCTCTCTCTCTCTCTCTCTCTCTCTCTCTCTCTCTTTCTCTTTATCTATCTATCTCTCTTTCTCTCTATTACTCTCTCTCTCTCTCTCATTCACTTTCTCTTTCTGTCTCCCAATATTCTCATCATCCTTCCGTCCGTTTCTTCCATTCTTTTCCTTCCAAATACCCTCTCTGTCGTTTTCTTTCTTTGTAATTTCTATCCCTATTTTCCATTCCCTTCCCTTCCTTTACCCTTCCCTTTCTTTTCTTTTCTTTTCCATTCCCTTACCCTTCCCTTTCTTTTCTTTTCCTTCCCTCCCCTTCCTTTACCCTTCCCTTTCTTTTCTTTTTCTTCCATCCCCTTCCCTTCCTTTACCCTTCCCTTTATTTTCTTTTTTATCTTTTCTTTTCTTTTCTTTTCTTTTCCTTCCCTTCCCCTTGCCTTCCCTTCCCTTGCCTTGCCTTCCCTTCCCTTCCCTTCCTTCCCTTCCCTTCCCTTACCCCTTGCCTCCCTTCTCCTTCCCTTCACTACCCTTCCCTTTCTTTTTTTTCCTTACCTACCCTTCCCTTTCTTTTTTTTCCTTACCTCCCCTTCCCTTCCCACACCGAGGAATCGATCAGCTGCGCCTCTGAATGACGTAGCCTTAACATAAACAAATAAACAAACAACAACAACAACAAGACTGCAATGCAACATTCGCAATTAAACAGGCGTGTTGTTCTTTGCTAGTCAAGCTGAGATGCAACGGAGCCTCGGCAGATAAAACAACGTCAGCATGAATAGCAGCATCAGAATCTAAAAATCAAACCATACTTCTATTTGCAACAGTAATCGAGATATATATAAATATACACGTTTCTTATGCAAGTCAAATGCTGGTATTAGCCACAGCAACAGAGATATATATTTCTTATGCAAGCCAGCGCTAATACTTATTAAGCAACCAATGATATTAGCAATATCAATTGATATATATATATATATATATATATATATATATATATATATATATATATATATATATATATATATATATAGATAGATAGATAGATATATGCCTTGATGCAAAACAGAGACTCTTTATATAAGAGTTGATGCTCGCAACAGCAATTGGGATGGATGTTGTAGGACAAATAGGTAGATACTACTCTTTCGAGCTGATTTTACTAAAAGGAGATACATTCTTATGACACCTAACCATGATTAATATTTCCTGCCCCCCCCCCCAAAAAAAAAAATAATAATAATAATAATAAAAAATAAATAAACAGATGAATAACTAAATAAAATAAAAATAAATTAATTAATCAAAAAACGTGATCTAGCTAATAATAATTAAAAATCAACAACTTATTTTCTCTCGTTCCAGAAAACGCCTTTCTAGAACAAGCAAGCAAGCAGTAAAACAAACAAACAAGCAAACAAAGGCACAGCGCGAGCAGGATCAGAGTACCCGCAGAATCTAACCACAGAGTCCCTTGGAAGATCAAACCATCAAACCAAGTCAAATAAAGTCAAGGCGATAAAAGTTACATCAAGCAGTTTTACGACAAGCACGCCTTCAACAAGCAAGCGCATGTGTCACCCGACGAAACGACAGATATACGATGAAAGCAAAACGAGGGGATTGATCAAACATGGCGTCGCAAGCAGAGAGTGGGAAGGGTGGGGGTGGGGGTGGGGGTGGGGGGAGAGGAGGGGAGGTTGAGGTATCAGACACGGTGTCCCAAGCAAGAAAATCAAGCATGGAATAGCAAGCAAAGAAGAATGGGAGGGGGGAGGGGCTGGGACATCATACATGATATCACAAGCAAGAAATCAAACACGGTGTCGCAAGCAAGCAAGCAAGCAAGCACCCACTGGGTTCGATGGCCGCTCGTGTCAAGGTCACGACCGCCGCCGACGTCACATGTTAGCCAAGCAACCGCATCCTCACCCCCCCCATCTCCATCTCCATCTCCATCTCCTCTTCCTCCTCCTTCACCTCCTCCAGCATTTGACACGGGCTATATGCTGCTCATCCTGTTTCTTCCCTCTCTCTCTCTCTTCTCTTCTCTTATCTTCTGTTTTCTCTCTCTCTCTCTCTCTCTCTCTCTCTCTCTCTCTCTCTCTCTCTCTCTCTCTCTTTCCCTCTCTCTCTCTCTCTCTCTCTCTCTCTCTCTCTCTCTCTCTCTCTCTCTCTCTCTCTCTCTCTCTCTCTCTCCCTCTATCCCTCCTAATCCACGCAACCTATAAAATCGTATCATGGAAACACGCCAAACCAATCCTTTTGACACAAACAAACAAACAATCAAACAAACAAACACAAAACACAGCCCCCCACCCCCTCCCCACTCCCCCCCTCCCCCCCTCCCCTGCGACAAACCCACTCCAAACCGATCATGCAATTGAGGCGTCTCCATCCCCTGGCATGCAATCGATAACGGAGCGGACCTTCTTTAAATATAGATGGGCTAACGACCACAAATCTGTCTCGTGAGACGCTCCGGTGAGGGAGAAGGGGGGAGAGGAGAGGGGGGAGAAGGGGAAGGAGGGAGGAATGGGGGGAAGGAGGTAAGGGGAGAGTAGGAGTAGGAGTGTGAGTGAGTGAGTGAGTGAGAAAGTGTGAGTGAGTGAGTGAGAGAGAGAGAGTGCGAGAGAGAGAGAGACTTTGACTTTGACTTTGACGAGTTTATTGAGACAAGTGATTACGTACATCTCAAAAGGATGAGGTAGCATAGGTTATCCTCACCCCAATCTTAGTCCCTCTTTGGTCTC
>NW_028234429.1:16535674-16540674 GCF_977035675.1 Penaeus japonicus | reverse complement strand
AGGGAGGAAGGGAGGGAGATAGAGAGAAAGTGAGGGAAAGAGAGAGAGGGAGGGAGGGAGAGAGAGAGGGGGGAGAGGGGGGAGGGGGCGGGGGAGGGGGAGAGGGAGAGAGGGAGAGATAAAGAGAATAGTGGGTAGGACTGATGCTCTCGGATAAAAAAACAACAACGCCATAATCAACGCACATGCAAATTTATTCCTCAACTTATTCGAACATAAACATGGGTACATATACACACAAAGCCAGATGGGAAGACGCACACTAGCTCTTTCTATCTCTCTTTCTATCAACGCCACTCAACGTGCATGTTTTTGCCATGCACGCTATCCACACATCACATCGCAGGTGGACTGAATAGATTGTCTCTCTCAATCTCCCTCTCTCTCTCTCTCTCTCTCTCTCTCTCTCTCTCTCTCTCTCTGTGTGTGTGTGTGAGAGAGAGAGAGAGAGAGAGAGAGAGAGTACATGCGAAGCGTAGCTTCAAAAGGCATTTACTTCCACATATGTTACAGCCACCACTGAATCGGCCGCAAACATGAATTTCCTTCTTTTTTCTCCCACTTCTTTCCTTCTTTTCTTCAACACGTCGTCATCGCCTTCATCGCCCTCACCTTGAACCTCATCATCGCATTCATCATGAACTTCGCCATCGCCTTCGCCGCCGTCATTATCATCATCTTCGACTTCTATGCAGAAACACAACAAACTGTAACGTCCACCATCCCCCCCCCCACCCACCCCGCGCAAAGAGCCGTCGCTCGTAACATCCACTTTGTGAATACCAAATTCAGCGAAAGTCAAAAGCTTCAATAAAAATCCATAATCATTTAATCTCGATTTTTTATTTTATCATTATTTTTTAATCCCACCATGAATACGAGAAAAAACATCACGCCTGAAGCATGAACAAGCACAAAGCTGACTCACGCAAGCATGTAAAGGATAGATAGATAGATAAAAAAGAAAAGAAAAAAAAATCCTCGGGATAAGCCAACCTGTTCTTTGGCGAGACATGTCCATTTGCGCAAGAGGTGACCCCAATTAATTAATCATAAAGAAGAAACAAAGGAGGAGGGGTGAGAGGGGAGGGGAGGGGGGTATCAGGTCGCGTCACAAGTCGCATCACAAAAACGCTTTTCTGATTCGCAGTTTTCCCTCTTATTTTGAACAAGCTTGAACGCCGCCAGGCCACGATCTCTCTCGCAAGGGCTTGGGAGGAACTTTTTCTTTTTTCTATGGTAAGTAGGAGATCCGTCACTCCGAATGGGCGCCCTTCCGAACTCGAACTCGAACTCGAACTCGGACCGTAGCCAGGACTCGAACCCGTGTGCTTGGAGACCCACCTGGTCGTCCTCAGCCATGCGCGATACCTTGTACTACGAAGCGGCCTTTTTTATCGTGTTCATCTTAAATATGACGCGGCTCTTAATCACACAGATTGCTTGACATAAAATATATCGCCTCCCAATTTATCTAGGATGATTCATTTGGGTCAAGGGAAGTTACAAACTATTTAAGGATTCACATTTTATCTTAAATCATTCACCTTATTTTAAGTTCATGAACGCATGTTCTATCATTCCTTATTACACATTCTACTTAATTTGATTTAATCCTTTAAAGATATACAGGAAACCTCGCTTCAATTGTAAATCGAACAAATATATATACTAGTAATTAATGGCACACAAAATATATATTCTAATTAATGACACACAAAATACAATATCTTATAGTATATCATAAAGTAAATAAATTCGTTAAGGACTGAATGTCATGAATATAATGTTAAACGCGTTTTTTTTTTCCTCTCTCTCTTTCTACTTTACTTTTTTTTCTTCTTCTCTTACTCTTCCTCTTCCCTTTTCTCTTCCTTTTTATGCTTTTCTCCCCCTTTATTCCTCTTACTTTCCTTCTCCTTCTTCGTTATTTTTCTTGTTCTTTCCTTTCCCCTGTTTCGTCTTATGTTTTCCGTTCTTTTTCTTTTTCTTTTTCTTCTTCTCCTTCACCTTCTCCTCTTTCTCCTCTTTCTTCTTCTCCTTCTCCTTCTTCTTCTTCTCCTCCTCCTCCTCCTCCTCCTCCTCCTCCTCCTCCTCCTCCTCCTCCTCCTCCCCCTTCTTCGTCAGTGCCAGTACCAGTGCCATCCCCCCCCTTCTCCCCCGAGCCGAGCCCAACGGGATACGGACCGCGCCTCCGCCCAGTGTCATGGAGTGCCATCAGCAGAAACACGAACTCAGAGGGAATATTCTCGAAGGCTGTCGGGGCGGCACGCTAGAGTTTATAAACTGAGGAACGAGGGTGGGGGAAAGAGATGGGGGAAGAGATGGGGAAAGAGAGTGGATAAGAAAGAAAGAGAAAAAGGGAAAGGGAATAGATAGAGAGAGGGAGAAGGAGGAAGAAAGAGAAGAAGGGAAAGGGAATAGATGGAGAGAGGGAGGAAGAGGGAGAAGGAGAAAGAGTGGGAGGGAGAGACTTTGACTAGTTTACTGAGAGAAAAAGAGAGAAAGAGAGAGAAACACCTCAAAGAAAGAAAAAATTAATGATTGAGGAGTGAGAGAGAGAGAGACTTTTTTTACTTTGACAAGTTTATTGAGAGAGAGAGAGAAAGAGAGAGAGAGAGAGAGAGATACACCTCAAAGAAAGAAAGAAATAAAGTGTAAGGAGTGAGAGTGAGAGAGAAAGAGATATACCTCAGAGAAAAGAAAAAAAATAACGAGTGACGAGTAAGAAAGAGAAAGAGAAAGACAAAAAATTAACGAGTGAGGGTCCGAGGACAGGAGAGAGTGCGAGAGAGAGCTGCTTGCTTTGAAATTTGGTATGAGAGGCTTTGTGGCGTTACCGTGTCATGCATTAAAAAGTGGGTGGATGTACAAGCACGTACAGAATGGCATAGACACACACAACACACACACATACACACACACACACACACACACATACATATACACATACACATACACAGACATAGACATAGACATAGACATAGACATAGACATAGACATACACATACACACACAAACACGCGCGCGCGCGTGCTCGTGTGCGTGCGTTCGTGAGTAACGGTAGAGTTATATCTAAAGATCTAAACAGTTCATGGTGTGGGCGTTGCGTGTTCAACGTGTTCTCCTAAATTTGCAAATCGATGAGTCACTGACCTTAACATCAATGCTTGAGAAAGTTTCCTCCAAGCACCTCTCCCGATTATGTCAGAACTTCCTTTTCTTAGTGCTTTGATCAAACACGGCGATTTTCAGAAGAAGAATAAGATGATGAAGAAAAAAAAGAAAAAAGGAGCAGAAGAAGAAGCAGAAAAAGAAGCAGAAGAGGAAGAAGAAAAAAGAAGAAAAAAAGAAGAAATAGAAGAAGATGAAGAAGAAGAAGCAGAAGAAGCAGAAGAAGAAAAAGAAGAGGAAAAAGAAGAAGAAAAAAAATAAAAAGTAGAAGAAAAAAAAGAAGAAAAAGAAGAAAAAAAGAAAATGATAAAGAAAAAAGAAAAAGAAAAAGAAAAAAAAAGAAGAAAGAAGAAGAAGAAGAAGAAAAAAAAAAACTCGTTAAAATCAATCCGGGACGTAAATGGTTCAGGGGATGAAGTGTATTAAGAAGGGTTGCGCGGCGTGTGGTCTATGCCTTTCTTATGCTTGGTCAGTGAATGAGTCTTGAGGGGTGAAACTGCTTGCTATTCTGCTTGCACAAAGGCAGAAGTGGCTCATTAGTTGTTTATCTACTCGGTAAAATTGTCATATACTTGGTTCCATGTATGTATGCATATTGTCGGAGTCGTCTGCATGAGAGCATACTAAAAAAATAACATTTGCAGACAAACAAGGAGATATTTCTGTATACTTTTTCCTCTTTTACTTTTATTTTCTTCCTCTCCCCCTTTTCCTTTCCCTTTCTTCTTCTTCCTCTCTCTATCTCCCGTTCCTCTCTTCCTTTCCATTTTTTCTCCCTCTTCCTCATTCTGATTTTCCCCTTCCTTTCTCCTTTTTTCCTTCTCCGCTTTCATCCTCTTCTCCTCTCCTCTCTCTTCCTTTTCCTCTCATTTTTCCAACTCGTTTCCCACTTTCTCACCCTCTTCCCTTTTGTCTCTTCCACATTTTCTTCCCACTTATATTCCCTTTCCTTCTTCCTTATCCTCACCCACACTCCCCATCTTCCTTTCCCCTTCTTTTCCTTCTCCCTTATTCTCATTTTTTCTTCATCCTCTCCCTCATTTTCCCCTCTTTCCCCTGCCTAAGCCCCATCCTCTCTACCCCCATCTCCCTCATTTTCTCCCCTCTTTTCCCTGTCTCAATCCCATCCTCTCGATCCCCCCTCTCCCTCAATGTCTCTTCTCTTTTCCCTCTCCCTCATTTTCTCCCCTCGCTCCCTCTCTTTTCCTTTTCTTAAAGGAAACAAAAATAAAGCTTCAGAACGCAGCCAGATTCACACAAGCCTATTGTCACTCCTTATTCGTTTGTCATTCCCCTGTCACAGGTCTACGTATAGTGAGCTCTCAACGAATCGCGTGAAGACAAAAATAAAGATATCAAAGAATGAAAAGAAGAGGATGATGAGATGGGATAATATGAAGAGGAGAAAGAATAAGACAAATTAAGAGGAGGAAGAATAAGAGGAGACAAATCAGGAGGAGGAATAAGAGGTAAGAGAGGAAAAATCAATATGCTACCGGTAATGGCGATTAATAATAATAATAATAATAATAATAATAATAATAATAATAATAATAATAATAACAATAATAATATTAACAACAACAACAATAAACAATAACAATAACAACAAAAACGGCAAAGCTGACATCATTCATAACAACAGCAATCCATAACCCAGAGTCAACGTGATTTAAACATTATCCCGGCTTTAACAGATTACCACATCACGATCTTTACTCAACTGACGTGACCCGAGTTCTCGCTCATCTTGGCGTCATAAAAAGGAGGAAAACTCATCTTCTTCGTCATAAAAAGTTGTTTTTCGTGATTTATAAAAAAAGACA
>NW_028234429.1:16523174-16533174 GCF_977035675.1 Penaeus japonicus | reverse complement strand
TCCTTTTGTTTGCCTGTACATGTGTGTGTATATCTGTGTGTATTTATATATATATGTGTGTGCGCGTTTATATGTATATATATATATATATATATATATATATATATATATATATATATATATATATATATATATATACCCCCAACCCCACCCCCTCCCTCTTCCCCCCCTCCCCCTTCCCCCTCATCCTAACCCACCTTCAATCCTTTAAAAAAAAGGCAAAACGAGCCGAGTCGAGCCGAGTCGAGACGAGCCGAGAGGAGCCGAGTCGAGCGTAGACGAGCCGAGACGAGCCGAGTTACGAAAGCCTACGCGGATTTAGATAATTACGTCCGGCCGTCGTGCAATTATCTGGCTTCGGAGCTTCCCAATTTCCGCTAATTGTTGCACACCGGCACAGGCCTCAAAGGTTGCAGAGGTCGTTGCTCAATAATATGCGACCCCATCCCTCCCCCTCCCCTCTTTCCTCCCTCCATCCCCACTCCCCCTTTCCTCCATCCCTCCCCCACCACCGCCTTTCTTAAATCTCATTTTTCAATGACGTGTTTACTCTTGCTCATACTACCTAGATTTTCTTTCCTCATCTATCACAGAGTTCCTCAAACTTCAAAATCTATCCCCCCAAAAAAAAATTCACATTAAATATCCATCCTTACAATTTAAAATACATTCCTCATAAATAAGCTTCTCTTGTTTCTATCCTTCGATTTTTTTTTCTCAGTTTCCTCCATCATATCTATCTCTTAAAAAAAAAAATCTACTCTTCCTCATATCTTTAAAATCTCATTCTCACTCATCTCATAGAAGAATATACCTTCCTCATTTCCCCATCATTTCCTTTTTCTCCTCATCTTCACTTCATCTTCCTCATTTTTCAGAGAAGAATATATTTTCCTCATTTTCTTTTTCACTCTGTCCTCTTCATCTTCACTTCATCTTCCTCATTTTCCATGACCTATTTTTTCCCTCAGATTTCAATACAGTATCTTTTCATCAAATCTTTCCCTCTTTCTCTTTTCTTTTTTTCCTCCCCCCTTACTTACTTACTTCCGCCTCTTCTCCCTCTCCTCCTACACTCTTTTTACCCTTTCTGCTCACCTTCCCTTTCCCTTTTCCTTTCTCATCCCCCCCCTATTCCCTTCCCCTTCCCTTTACCCTTCAATCCCCCTCCCCTTCTCCCCTCCCCTTCTCTTCTCCCCTTCCCTTTACCCTTCAATCCCCCTCCCCTTCTCCCCTTCCCCTTCCCTTTCCCCTCCAATCTCCCTCTCCCTCCGAATTACGTCACCACTCGCCTGGTCAACTGAACTTTCGCCATAATAATATTGACCGACATTTGCTCGCAGCCCCTCGACAAAGTGCATATTGTTAAGTGTTTTTTTTGGGGGGAGGGGGGAGTGTGTGGGAGGGAGGGGGAGAGTGTGTGGGAGGGTGTGTGGGAATGGGAGTGTATATATATATATATATATATATATATATATATATATATATATATATATATATATATATATATATGTGTGTGTGTGTGTGTGTGTGTGTGTGTGTGTGTGTGTGTATGTGTGTGTGTGTGTGTGTGTGTGTGCGTGTGCGTGTGCGTGTGCGTGTGCGTGTGCGTGTGCGTGTGCGTGTGCGTGTGCGTATGTGTGCGTGTGCGTATGTGTGCGTATGTGTGCGTATGTGTGCGTATGTGTGCGTGTGCGTATGTGTGCGTATGCGTATGTGTGCGTATGTGTATGTCTGCGTATGCGTGTGCGTGTGAGTGCCTACACGTACATGGATGACAAACTTGTGAATCCATAGCTACGTTGCAAGCGCACGCAAAAGCCGACAGATCACAACCACGCACGAATCCCCCCGGCCCGCCATCGAACGGACGCAGGAGGAGCGAGAAGCGAATGATCCTGGCTAACTCTCGCGCCCACACCGATCGCCCAACCGGGACACTCATCCTGCCTGATAGCGCCATTCTCTTCATTAAAAGCAACGTGATATTATGCATGGCTTTTACACGCGTGCCTGCATGTGCTTTCTCGCTTGCTTGCTAACTCACTCACACACTCAGTCTCTCTCTCTCTCTCCTCTCTCTCTTCGCTCGATCTCTTCTCTCGCTCTCCTCTGTCACTCTTTCTCTTCTCTCGCTCTCCTCTGTCACTCTTTCTCTCCTCTCGCTCTCGCTCTCCAGTGCCTCTCTCTTTCTCCTCTCGCTCTCCTGTGCCTCTCTTTCTCTCCTCTCGCTCTTTTTCTCTATCTCTGTCCCTCAATCTTTCTGCACATATACATCTCCGTCTCATCTTCTCTCTGCTTCCTCTCCACATCTCTCCTTTTCTCTACTTACTTCTTCTTCTCTCCTCTCCTATTCTCTCCTGTTCTCTCGACTCTTCTCCTCTCCTCTCTTCAAGTCTTCTTCTCTCCTCTCCTTCCCTACCTCTCCCCTCTTCTTCTCTTCTCTCCTCCAAGTCTTCTTATTTCCTCTCCCCTCCTACCTCACCTCACCTCTATTCTCTCCTCTCCTCCCGCCTCCTCTCCTTCCTCACCTCTTCTTTCCGTCTCCTTCCTTCCCCGTATATGTACAGTTCTTGTGCGTGTGCATTCCTGTGCGTACATGTACATGTGCGTGTGCGACTGGGAGTGAAACTATGATGTAAATCCTCCTTAGCAGAGAGAGCTCTTATCTCAGATACTCGGTATCTTTACAGCTTAATATCTCTCTTAATATCTCCAACACTTTGCAACCGCAGGTACTAGGGTATCTTTCTATCTCTTTCAAAATCCTGTCTTGCAATTTCAACCGCTGCAGCCTTTCCCTGCTATCATGTTGCAGTGTCCCATGACTGGCACTTATCAGTTCCCTCTTAATGCTCGTATCCTTATCGTTATCATCCATTTTGTTCTATTCATACTTACATACTTACGGAATGACTTCCTTATTCGAATAGATTATCTATGTCACTATCTCTTTACATTATTCATAATACTATTATGTTTTTTTGTTTTTTTTTATTCTGCTGCTTAATTATACCATGTATTCATACCATTTAGCTATTCAAATTAAGCATCAGATTTATTTTTTCTTGTGTATTAATTAATTTATTTTAATATGTTGCACAACAAACTTTTTCTTTGAGTGGAATTAACAATAATTATCCAAACAATCTGAAATGCACATATCATATATACAAAATGTTATATCTATTGATAATGTTCCCAATATCAAATCTACTTCTACTGCTACTGCTACTACTACTACTACTACTACTACTACTACTACTACCACTACCACCACCACCTCTACTATCGCTAAAAACACCACTACTACATCCAATACCATATCTAAAACAACTACACCCAAAACTATTGATATCACTACTTCAACATATGCCATTACTACTAAGCCAGATTTTGCGGACCAGATGCTTCGCCGGGTTTATATGCACTAAGGCGAGCCAGCCTGTGTCAGCGAGTGCCGACCATTGAGAGAGTGTGCCAACGAGTGTCGACTCGATCTGAGCTTGGTCCTCACCCACCATGGTGCCCAGCCACAGCAGTGACCGCCAGGCGACAGTGGAAACTCACGAGCTTGGACGGGGCTCGATCTGCCGACCACGGGGATTTGAATCCGGCGCGCTACCATTGTACTAGCCTGACGGATGAGCCGTTACTACTATTATTGCTACCACTATTACTGCTCATACTGCTGCTTCTATTACCAGTGACGTGAGCATGACAAATCATCACGAGTTTATTGCTGTTGCAAATGAATGCAGATGACATTAATGGCATGGTTTATGAATAAGCTGTAGTGGTTACGTAATAAACGGCGGGGCAGACGCGGCTATTAAGGACTAGAGGTGTTCAAGCAGTAGCAGTAGTAGTAGTAGTAATGGTGGTGGTACTAGTAGTAGTCGTAGTAGTAGTAGTAGTAGTAGTAGTAGTAGTAGTAGTAGTAGTAGTAGTAGTAGTAATAATAGTAGTAGAGTAGTAGTAGTAGTAGTAGTAGTAGTAGTAGTAGTAGTAGTAGTAATAGTAGTGGTGGTAGTTGTGATTGTGAGGAAGAGGGAGGAAGAGGAAGGAAGAGGTAAGGGGAAGAGGAGGAAGAGGAGGAGGAAGATGAAGCAGGATGAGTAGGAAGATGGTGAGAAGGAGGAGGAAGATGAAGCAGGATGAGTAGGAAGATGGTGAAGAAGAGGAAGAGGAACATGAGGGGGAGGGGGAGGAATAGGAAGAGGGAGAAAATAAGATAGGGAGGAGGAGGAGGAGGAGAGTTTTGAAGTAGATGGGGAAAAGGAAGAGGAGGGGGAGAGGATAGAAGACAGACGAAAAAGAGATGGAGGAGGACCGAGAGAGCGAGATTGCGGCCGATCCTATTCCCAACAATAACAAAAATCACCAAACAAATATAATAGAAAAAAATAAAAGATGGATAAACAAAATCTACGCTAAAAATATCCCCCCTTCCTCCCTCCAACCAAAAAGAAAAAAAGAAAAGAAAAGAAAAGAAAAGAAAAGAAAAGAAAAAATAAATAAACAGCCTAGCAGGTGTCGCTTCATAAACAGCTGATCGCCGGCAAAAAGTTACGTATATTGAGAGGAACTTTGTCGCCAAGTGGCCGCTCAGCGTGAGTAAGTCATTAAAGGCTGATCAAAGTTTATCCTAAATGGACCATGTCTTGCAGGGGGATTGGGGGGGATGCACTCTGAGGCATAGTATGTTGCAATAAGTTGGGGGGGGGAGGGGAGATAAATAATTGAGTGTATAGTTAAAACAAAATTATAAAATTGGTAATCAGATGAAAGGTCTCTCTGTGTGTATGTATCATAAATAGATAGATAAATAGATAGATAGATAGATAGAGAGAGAGAGAGAAAAAAAACGCTCTTATTCAGGACCATACATCTGGACCTGATACCAAAACCAAAACCAAAAAAAAAAAAAAAGGATAAATAGAAAAATAAATAGAAGTAAAAAGATAATAACAATAAAGAAAAACAAAAAAACAGAGAAGATCGATGGAAAACACATAAACTGAAAACTTATCTAACTCAAGGCAAAGAAAATGGAGAGCTTAAACTCGGGTGTAACTGCTCTTAAGATGTTGCAGCAGTTGCCACAAACTTGCCCCGAAAAATTGCATGTAATGGCTGCAAACCACGAGTGCACAGCGGGGAGAAGGAAGATAGGAAGAGGAGGAGGAAGAGGCAGAGGAGGAGGTGATGGAGGAAGAGGAAGAGGAAGAGGAAGAGGAGGAGGAAAAGGGACGCAGAGGAAGAGGAAGAGGAAGAGGAGGAGGAGGGGATGGGGAGAAAGATGAAAAGAGGAGGAGAAAAAAAATCAGAGGAAGAGGAGAGAGTATGCGAAAGAACAGAATGAGTGGAAAGGGAGGAATAAATGAAGAAAGGAAGGAAGGAAGAAGCAGAGAGGAGAAAGATGCAAGAAAAACCCATGGCCAGCCGCACTTGAGGCAACTCGCGGATCAGAGACTAAATTGCCTCGTTTGCTTCCTCCTCTCTCGCTCCTCCCAATTCATCTTAATTAAAATAAATGGTAAGAAGAAAAATAACTGTACAACTTAAGACACATTAAGACCAAAGAAAAAAAATACAATAGGGAGGAATACAATGATTATAGAACTTCAGACACAATAAGACAAAAATACAATAAGAAAAATACAATATTAGAAAATACACAATAAAGAGAAAATTACTACAAGAACGAAAATACAATAAGAAAAATACAACGATAAGAAATAAACAAAGATAAAAATACCACAAAAATAATAAGAAAAATGAAATAAATGAAATAGAAATAAAATAAGGAAAATACAATACGAAGTAAAATACATTTCCTCCTCTATTTCCGTCTGCTCGTTCTCCCTCTCCCTTCTCTTCCCTCTAACCAGAAACCGGCACCGACGCCTGTAAAACCGAAGAACTAATAACCTCAACGGCAAGCGTGCTAGAATAACAACAACAATAACAGTAAATACAATAACATTCTCATTGTATGTGATCGCGGGCGTGTTCAGAAGGGAGAGCAGTGTTCAAAGGGGTGGCGCCCAAGTCCGATGGGATGGTCTTTCGCTCTTTCAATCTGTTTCGCCTCCTCTCTTCTCCGTTCTCTTTCTCGCTTACTCTCTCCCCTACTCCCTCAATCTCACTCGTCTATTGTGAGAGGAAAGGAGGAGGACTAAGGGGAGATAGGGTGGAGCAGAATGTGGTGGAGGAGGAGGAGGAGGAGGAGGAGGAGGAGGAGGAGGAGGTAGAAGAGGAGGAAAAAGAGGAGAGGGAGGACGAAGAAAAAAAATAGAAGAACAAGAAGCAGAAGAAGAAAGGAAAGGAAAGAAAACCAAAAAAATAAAAAAATAAATAAATAAAAAAAATAAAAATAAAGAATCAATAACACCCCAACCCACCCAGAACCCGCCCCCCACAAAAAAGGAGGAGGGGGGGGGGTCCCGAGTCCCTAGCCATTAAAGGCACCGAAGGCTTCCTTTTTATCCCCGTCCTCACACGCATAAAATCGGCCGGCTACGCGGGGATATTGACCGGAACTGTCCCCAAGATGATGGCCGACTCGACTCGAGGGAGGGAGGGAGGAAATGGCTTACGTAAGAGTAGCGGTGGTGGATGTGATGATGTTGATATGGATGGTGGTGAGGCTCGAGTTGGAAATAATACTATTATTGCTATTGCGACTATGGCTATTAATACTACCACTGCTATTACTATTACTATTTCTTCTACCTCTCCTACTACTACTACTACTGCCGCTGCTGCTACTACTACTACTGCTATTGCAACTACTACTTCTGCCTCTGCTGCTATTACTACTACTACTACTACTACTACTACTTCTACTACTGCTGCTACTACTACTACTATTACTATCGCTGCTACTACCACTACTCATTTCCATCTATTACTACTGCTACTACTACAACTACTACTAAAAGAAGCTACAACTACTCCTACTATTAACTCTACTACTACTACTACTTCAAATATAAAAAATAACAACGACGGTGCTAATGATGCTGATGATAATAATAATAATAATAATAATAATAATAATAATAATAATAATAATAATAAAAATAAAAATGATAATAATAACAACAACAATAATAATAAAAATAATAATAATCACAAAAATAATATTACCAACAAAAACAAAAACCTACAGCATAACAACCGACGCACCAACATGAACACAACCCAAAAACCAGCAAAAACCCTAAACACACCTTCCACGCCCACACATTCTTCATTTCTTCCCCGTGTTCCCCGTAACCCCTTCGCCACGTCACGTCAGGGTAGGCGCTCTGGCACTCTGCTGGCACTGCTGGCTGGCCTTCTCCTATCGACCTCCCGGAAGACGGGCGGAGAGCCGAAAGTTGAGGCAAGAAGGGGAGGAGGGTGGGAGGGAAGGAGTGGGAGGAGGGAAGGGAGGAGGGGGAGGTGGGGAGGTGGGGAGGAGGGGGAGATGGGGAGGAGGGAAGGGGAGGAGGGAGGGAGGGAGAAAAAAGAGAGAGCGAGCGAGCGAGAGAGAGAGAGAGAGAGAGAGAGAGAGAGAGAGAGAGAGAGAGAGAGAGAGAGAGAGAAGAAGAAGGAGAGAGAGAAAAGAGAGAGAAGAGAAGAGAGAGAGAAGAGAAGAAGAGAGGAGAGAGAAATGAGAAAGAGAGAGAGAGAAAGAGAAGAGAGAGAGAGAGAGAGAGAAGAGAAGAGAGAGAGGAGAAATAGAGAGAGAGAGAAAGATAGAGAAAGAGAAAGAGAGAGAGAGAAAAAAAGAGAAAGAGGAAGAGAGAAAGAGAGAAAGAAGGAGAGAGAGAGAGGAAGAGAGAGAGAAAAAAGCAAGAAGGAGAGAGACAGAGAGAAGAGAGAGAAAAAGAGAAGCAGAGAGAGAAAAGAAAAAAAAAAAAGCAAGAGAGAAGAAAGAGAGAAAAAAAAAGAAAAAAAAAAAGGCAAGCAAAAGAGAAACAGAGAGAGAAAGAAAAGGTAACACGTGCCACGGTGTGTGATTGTACCATGGGGGCGGTAGAGGGGGTAAATGACTACACCCCCCCCCCCCCCGCCTTTTCTGACAAACTGAGCGACAATGCATCCCAAAATAAAGCAGGATATTGCAGGAAATCGTGTTTGTTAAGAATCACGTGGGTTGCAAGGCGGGATTGTTATTTGTGCCTAAGGGGGGGGGGGGGTTAAAACAAAAAACAAGAGAATAAAAAGATAAAAAAAAAAAAATTGTGGAATGAAAATAAGTATTTAGAAAAGAAATACAATGAGAAAAAAATAATAAATGCAAATGTAAAATGAGAACAAAACTCGATAAATAAATACAATAAAATTATAATAAACATAAAAATAACTGAAGAGTAAGTATACAATAAGAATGTAAATGCAATAATAAATAAACAATAGTAAACTACAACAAGAATAAAATTACAATAAGATATACAAATACAAGAATAGAAATAAAATGAGAAAACTACCAAAAGCAAAAACAGAGAAAATGAGCGAAAGAGAGAGGGGAGGGATGGGGGGGAAGGGGGAGAGGGGGGCGGACAAAATGCCAGGAGTCCCCAAAAGTCCAGATAAAAATACATGGATGGTGATTTAACGACCAAACTTTTGAAGGGCAAAGATAAAAACGTATGCCAAAAAATAATTGAAAATACACTATGTGTCTCTCTCTCTCTTTCTCTCTCACACGCACACGCCAACACACACACACACACACACACACACACACACACACACACACACACACACACACACACACACACACACACACACACACACACACACACACACACATGCTGTTAACAACACAACGAATATCTGCAATGACTCCACACTCTGACACCAACAACAATACCACGTGACAGGGAAAAGGAGAGGGGAGGGGAGTGGGTGAGCTTACTCCCCTACCCCTTGTCCTCACCCTTCTCTCCCTCCCCCTTCTACTCCAACCAGCTCTAAATCATGCAGGGACGAATAATTGTCACCATGCACTGGGCTGGATTATTTACCTTGTTACCATGCACCGACCGACCGACCTTGAAATACCACTCCGATACCACTCAAATGCCGTATCGATTACCCACCCAAACTCAACGCAATATCACGCGATTGTAATAATACCATCTTGATTACCACATCCGATTCCATCTTTCAATAATAATAATACCAATCCACAATTACCACCCCGCCTATCACTCAGTACTAATACCATACAGATACCACCCAAATACCCTGACTATATAATATTAATATCACACTAATACCACTTTAGTTAATACCCCTACCACTACTCCAAAACAATACCACTAATACCGTTCCAGGTACCACACCGTCTACCACTCAAAAATTATACCACCCTGATACCATTCAAGATACCAAACAGTCAGTCTACCACTCCACACTAATACCACACTAATATCACTCAAAATACCACACTAATACCACTCAAAATACCACACCGTCTCCCACTCCACACTAATACCACACTAACATCATTCAAGATACCACACCGTCTACCACTCCTCCGCTCAGCGCAACTTACGGTGCGAGCGTCGTGGTTGTGTCTCTCCCTCCGGCGAGAGAGCGAGAGAAGACTCCTGAAGGACGGGAGCGGAGCGTGTGCGCGCGCGCGCGTCCTGGGACTCCCGTCCTGGGATACCGAAGGAGAATGGATGGATGGATGGAAGAAGGATCGGGAGAGGATGGTACAGGAAGGACGCAACAGAGAAGGGAGGATGGAATGGAGGGGGAGGAGGGGAGAGGGGAGAGAGCGGGGGAAAGACAGGAGGAGGAAGATCCCTGACCCTCACACTCCACACCGGGTTAGGCCGCGGCAGGAACTGTGTGTGTGGCTGATCCCATGCAGATGTCGAGGCGGTTTCATGCAATTGTTTTGGATCGATGAGGAGACTCTAGGCCACACGGGGGTTCCGCGACGCACCGTCCCGAGGGTGGGGGTATTGGGGGGGGGGGTAGGGGGGTAGGG
>NW_028234429.1:16500674-16520674 GCF_977035675.1 Penaeus japonicus | reverse complement strand
GTGATGAGAAAGATATAATTAATAAATGAGAGAGACGAGAATGAGAAGAGAGAGGACGAGGACCAAGAGGAGACGACAGGAAGAGAAGATAAATATAAGAGAGAGACAGAATTGATATATGGACAGAATAATGAAGCCACAGAGAGGAGTGAGAGAAGACAGAATTAAAATACTAAAAATTAAAATATTATTATTATGTATATATCTGAGAGAGAGGAAGAGGGGAGCACAGGGAAAATATTATATAGTCCCAGATTAAATATATTCAGAAGAGGACGGAGAGGAGAGAGAGAGGACGTAACAAGCTATAAACTAATCGAGAATGAGAGACGAGTGGAAAGATACAAGAAGGATAGTAGAGAGAGGAAGAGAGAGATGACGGAGAAAGGAGGAGGGAGAGAAAAAGGAAAGGAAGAGAGTGGAAGCACGACGAGAGAGAGAAAGATGGAGAGAGAGGTGAGAGGAAAGATAAAAGTTGGAGAAGACAAACGAGGGGGAGGAGAGAAAGATCGGGAGAGAAGGGAAGAGCGAGATAAGAGAGAAAGATATAAAATGGGAAAAGAGAGAGAGAGGCGAGTGACGAGAGAGGAGAGAAAAGTTAGAAAGGTGGACGAAGGAGAGAAAAAGCCGAGAGAGAGTGGAAGAGGGTGAAGAGAGAAAGAAGAGGAAAAAAGATGAAAAGCATAGAAAAGAAAATAAAGAGAGATAAAGATAACTGGGAAAGAGGAAAAGGATAGAAAGGAGGAGAAGAGGGAGAGGAAGAGGAGGGGGAAGTTAGAAGAGAAGAAAGAAAAAGGGGGGGAAGGAAGATAAAGATTTAGGGAAAAAGATTTAGAAGAGAGAAGAGGAAAGAGGAGATGGAACGGGAAAAGAAAAGAAAGATAGAATAGGTAAAGATAGAAAGAACAGATAGACGGAGGAGAGAAGAAGGGGGAAAAGATGAAAGATTGGAGAAGAGAGGGGGAGAGGAAAGATTAGTGGGGAGACGCAGAGGGAGAGGAGAGAGGAGGGAAGAGAAAGAAGAGAGAGTAGAGGGAGAGGAAAGATAGGAAAGGATGAGTAAAAAGACTTGAGAGAAGGGAAGGAGGAGGAGAGGAAGGTGGAAAAAGAGAGATGAAAGTAGAAGCAGAAGAAAAAGATAAGATAGAAGACGAGAGAGAGAAAGAAAGAAGAAAAAAAGATAGAGAAGAAGAGTAGGAGAAGGGAAAGTGAGGAAGAGAGACGGTGAGGGAGAGAGTGAGAAGGGGGAAAAAGATGGAGAGGGAAGGGGGAGAGAGAGAAAAGAAGAGAAGTGGAAGAGAGAGAGAGAGAAGAAGACTGGAGGATGGAAGAGAGAAGGAGTGGAGGAGAGAGTAGGAAGAGGATGAGAGGAAAGATAGAAAATAAAGAGAGAGGAGGGAAAGAAAAAGATAGATGAGGGAAAGAAAAGAGAAAGGTAAAGAGGAGAAAGATAAGATAGCTGAAAAGATAGGAAATAATTGAGAGGAAGAAATAGATGGAAGGAAAAGAAAAGATAGAACGAGGAGGGGAGAAAAAGAAAGAATAGGAAATAAGAGAAGGAAAAAAACGAAAAGAGGACCGAAGAAGGAAAAAAGAGACAGAACGGGAAAAGGGAAAAACGTAGCAAAAGAAAGAAATAGGGAAAAAGGAGGGGAAAAGCGGAAAGATAGAATAGGAGAAAGTGACGAGAGGGGGAGAGAGAAGAGGAGAGAGGAAGGGAGTCGCCGGAGAGAAGGAGAAAGAGGAGAAAAGATGAGAAGAGATGAGGAAAGGGAGGAGGAAGAGGAGGAAAGAGCGAGAGAGAAGCGGGAGAAGGAAGGAAGGAGAGAGGGGAGAAAAGAAAAGAAGGAAAAGGAAGGAGCGTAGAGAACCAGAAAGGATGAAGAGGAAAGAAAGAGATTAAGATAAGGAATCGAGGAGAAAGATATGGGGAAAGATTAGAAAAAGAAGAGAGGGAGGGGAAAGATTTGGAGAGAAAGATAAAGGAAAAGGGAGAAAGGAAGGGAACAGTTTTAGAAAAATAAGAGAAAAAAGAAAAAACGAGGAAAAAGCGATCGAAAAAGAAAAAAAAAAAAAAGGAAAAAGAGGAGGAACGAGAAAAAAGAGATACCAAAAAGGAGGAAAAAAAAAGGGAACAAAGAAAAAAAGGAAAAGAAAAAGGGAAAAGGAAAAAAAAAAAAAGAAAAAGGAAAAAAAGAAAAAAAAAAAAAAAAAGAAGAAAACGCGAACGAACGCCGAGTGCAAATGGCGCGAGGTGAATTGATGTATGTGGTAGTAACACACAGCAACAAAACGGGAACGAAACAAACGGTGAGGGGGAGGATAAAACGCAGAACGAAACGCGATCCCCCGAGACGTGGTATTGGGAAAAAAAAATGTGGACTTAGGAACATAAAGCACAAGTGGTGAAAAAATTCGAGCAGAAGACAGGAAAGAAGACTGAAGAAGAAAGAAAGGAAGACTAGAGAAAGCAAGAAGAAGCAAGCGACAGCAACAGAAGAGGAGAGGAAGAAGGGGATGAGAAGAAGCCAGAGCAAAAGCGACGAACGGCGACGAGAGATCCAAACAAAAAAAAAGCCAACAGAGAAGCAAGCTGCAAGCAGAAATCACAGCAGGCGTATCCACAGATAAGAGAAAGACAAGGGCAGTTTGTTCGTGTGAGGGGGGAGAAGGGGAAAAAAAGGAATGGAAGAGTTCTTGCTTTTTCGTGTTCGAGGGGGGGGAGAGTGGAAAGGGGGGGACAAGGAAAAAAATAAGAAGGAAAATCCCGTAAACGTGAGTGTGGAGGGGATAAAGTGAGGGAAAACTGGTTTGTCTTGAGGGGAAAAAACGTCCCGTTTAGACCCGTTTTGTGAGGGGACGGAAGAAAAGTGATTGTGAGGGAAAATGAGAGAGGGGAAAATGAGTGTTAGGAAAGAAAAAAGAAAAGGTGAAAAAAGGAAAAAAAGGAAAATGGGGAAAATTGAGGGGAGGAGGAAAAAAATGAAGGAAGAGATTGTTTAAAACAATGATTTTGATGTCACTTTGGGGTGGGGCATACAAACGTGACGTCGCTGTGTCCGTGTGTGTTTTGAGGGGACTGCCGTTTGTTGCCGTTGTGCCGTTTTGTTTGAGGGAGGAAGAAAAAAAAGAAGGGGAGGGAACGGGGAAAAAAAAAAAAAAGAAAAGGGGAGAAAATGAATGTATCTGCTGAAGAGAGAAAATAAATCGAAACAAAAAAAAAGAGAAAAAAAAAAAGGAGAGAAAAAAGAGAAAAAAGAAAAAGGAAAAAAGAAAAAATAAAGAAAAGAAAAGTGAAAGGGAACAAAAATAACAGAGAAAAATGAGGTTGGGAGAAAAGAAAGGGAGGGGGACCGTTGTGAGGGAAGATAAGGGAGGGAAAGGAAAATAGGAAAGAAATGAGGAAAGAAAATGAAAAAATTAAAAAAGAGAGAAAAAAGAAATTATAGGGAAAAAAAAAATTGAGTTTGTAGTAGAGACGGGTGTTTGTGAGTCATTACCGTGTGTGATTTAGTGTTTATCAAGTCCTTTGTTGTTTCTGTTTTGGTAAAAAAAAGGAAGAAAAGAGGAAGAAAATGGAGGTTTCATAGTTTTAAAAAAAAGAATATAAAAAAAGAAAAAAAAATAAGAGAAATAAGAAACTAAAGATAATAACTAAAGAAACTAAAATATGTGGTGTCTTGTGTTGGCAAAGCACAAATGCCCATTGATGGCTGGATTGTAAGTAATGAACGGATATGCGCAGAGTGAAAGTCGTGAAGGCGTGAAATTGTAAAATATCGAAAACACGCGAACACACACGCGACAACGGCCTGTGCTTGGTAAGTGAAGTTTTTAAAAATTAGCATTGGTGCCCAATGGTCTTTTGCCTTTGAGACGACTTGAAATCGAAGCGCACACACCATGTGCCGAATCCACGATAACTCGTTTACACTGTTTTTTAATGTTGTGCGTCTTCTTCTGTGTATTATAAAATAAAAAAAAAAAAAAAGATAATATGTACCTTTTTTACTTGCATAATCTAGTTCATTCCTGTCTTCTTATATACAAATATACATATATACATACAAGTGTATATGTGTGTGTGTGTGTGTATATATATATATATGTATATATATATATATATATATATATATATATATAATATATATATATTTTTATACATAAACATATGTATATATATGTATACTTTATATATATATATATATATATATCTATATAAATATATATATGTATATATGTATATACATATATTTACATATTATACATATAGTTTATATATATATATATATATATATATATATTTTATTATATGTATATACATTATATATACATATATACATTTATATATCCGATATATATATATATATATATATATATATATATATATAATTATGTATATATTATATATATATATTAATACTTTATATTTATATACTATATATATATTAATATATAATTAATATATATATATATTCATATATATATTCTTTATTATCTATATATTTAAACCATATTTGTGTGTGTGTGTGTGTGTGTGTGAGAGAGGAGCAGAAGAGAGGAGGGAGGACGAGAGAGGGAGAAGCGAGAGAGAGAGAGAGAGAGAGAGAGAGAGAGAGAGAGAGAGAGAGAGAGGGAGAGAGAGAGAGAGATTCATATCTATCTATCTACCTATACATACATATATATTTTTTTCTTTATTTATTTTTTTTATTTTTTTTAATAAACCAAATACTAGCACTATTAATACTAGAGAGTAGGATTACTACAGACCACCGCCCAAACTAAAAACAACCCAGCTTTAAAAGTCTATCACATATTTTCAAAAGGAATAATATCCAGGCTGATCCATTTCGTATGATGAAATATGCTAGCAATGAAAACTGGTCAGTAGGTGATTCATAACTGAAATTTAATCGCCTGGAAACTGGGTCATGGCCATCCCACCCATAAATTATCATCTCACAGTCCCTCAGTAGCTTTTCACCCAATCCTGCTGACAAACCAATCAACTAATGAATCAATCAACCAAAAAAAAAAAAAAAAAAAAAAAAAAAAAAAAAAAAAAAAAAAAAAAAAAAACAGAGGTAATAAAAGGAAAGACAACTACCATCGCCAATAGAATAAGAATAAAAACAAGAATAAAAGCGATGAATAACAAATAAAAAGCTACAACCAACAGAAGACCAATACAACCCCTACAACCAAATACAACCAAAAATACTCGAATACCACGACCCCTCCCCCTCCCCCTCCCCCCTATTCGACCTTCTATAAAACCTCCCACACCAAACCCACATAAACAACCACCATTGCATGATTACCCCCTCTCCCCCTCTCCCTCTCCCCTCCCTCCCCCTCCTTCCCATTCAGCGCATGAATATTCACACTCATACTCGCCTGCCTTAACCCCCCTCCCCACCCCCACCCATCTCTCTCTCACAGGGTACCCACCCTCCATCCTAACACCCCCTGCACTGATCTCTTCTACTGTTGCAATTACTCAACCGAACATCGTTATTGCAAAGCCCCCCATCCCCCCCTTTCCCCCCTACCCCACTCCTGCCGCCCACCTTTTGACGGGCGACCCAAACGGGCGTGATCCGGCATGCAGTTGCAGAGGCGGTCTTAACTAAAGAGATCAACTTTGCAACATGAGGCTGACGTACGCACGTGATGGCGCGCGCGGTGCTCTTCTCCAAGCCTCTTTGCGTGTGTGTGTGTGTGTGTACGTGTGTGCGTGTGTGTGTGTGTGTGTGTGTGTGTGTGTGTGTGTGTGTGTGTGTGTGTGTGTGTGTGTGTGTGTGTGTGTGTGTGTGTGTGTGTGTGTGTGTGTGTGTGTGTGTGTGTGTGTGTGTGTGTGTGTGTGTGTGTGTGTGTGTGTGCGTATTTTTCGAAAGTGTCAATCTTTAAAGTTTAGTCTTGATATGATTTCTGATTTGAAAGTGCGGGGAGAGGGGCGTGCGGCCTTGTGTTTCATAGGTTATGCAATTGTTTATGCAGCATCTATCTTCCTCTCCCACTGACTCATTCTCACTCCCTTCTTTCTTTCCTTCCTTCCTTCCTTCCTCCCTCTCACCCCAACCCACCAACTAAAGCTCGTCCCCCCCCACTCAATCCATCAATCCTTAACTAACCAACCAACTAATTAACCAACCAACCAATTAACTAACCAACCAACCAATTAACTAACCAACTAACTAACGAACTACTTAACTCACTATCCAACTAACTAACTAACCACCTAACTATCTAACCAACCAACCAATTAACTAACCAACTAGCTAACTAGCCAACTAACCACCCAATTAACCAACCAACCAACCAACTAACCAACTATCTAACCGACCAACCAACCCACTCACCTTCCCACCCACCCACCCACCCACCCTCCCTCTGAACTCTCCTCCCCCCCTCCCCCCTCACTTCTCCTAGCCTCCAACACTCCCAAACTTACGCAACACCAAAAAAAAAAGTCAGCCCCCCCCCCCCCAAAAAAAAAAAAAAAAAAAAAAAAAAAAAAAAAACTTACGATAGCCAGCCTGACGAAACAGGATGACTCGGTCTAAAAGTGACGTCCGTGGCATCCATTCCTTCCTTCCTTCCTTCCTTACCTGGAAAAGAAAAGAGCGGATTTCAGTACAAATGAAGAACTCTGTTTCGAAATGGAACACCACCTTTCAAATGCACAGGAGGAGATTAGTTCATTGTTGAGGATTCGGTTATGGTGGGTAGAGCTCATTATTAGAAATTCATGTCTGTTGTCTGTCTCTGTCTCTGTCTCTCTCTTCTTTGTTCTTCTCTCTCAAGCGCAATACTAATGGCAGACAAATATTAGCCTAAACATACGAACATTTGACTTTCTCGGTATATTATCCATTACCCATCCTCCCAGCTCAATATCGCCAAGAAAGAAAAAAAAGGTCAAGCTTGCTTATTAATTTGACTCATCCAAAAAAAAGAAGGCTGAGCAAATATACCGATGGAACCAGACCTCATTACACATACACATACACATACACACTCACAAACACAAACACAAACACACACACACACACACACACACACACACACGCTTATCATTTAAAACAGACCTCAACCAATATTAACATCATTCATTTCAAGCAAAAAAAACGGGGTCAAACAGGAGCAAATATTGCATTGCAACCTGCAACAAGCGACCCCTTCGCCGGCGCCCTTAACCCTCACGACTTAAACTCAGCTGATCCTATTCTCACAAAAAGCCTTTTCGAGGGATTGCTCCCCACTCCCCTCCCCTCCCTCTCCTCCTCCCTCTCCAGCCACGACATTTCATATACAGACACCGCCCACTCCCCCTCTCCCTCCTCCCCCCCTCTCCACCACCCAAATTTTCTTTCATCCTTTCCCCTTTCTCTCTCTTTTTATTCTTCTTTTTATCTCCTTTCATTCTCGTACCCTTTTTCCTCTTCTTATCCTGTCTTTATCTCTTTTCTTTTTATTTATTTATAGTTTTATTCTCTTTTCTCTCTCTTCATCACCTCTGTGTAACAGCCTTATTTCATCAACACTTTCCCCCTTCTTCCTTTCCTCGTTATTCACCTTTTCCTTTTCTCTTACACTGGTTCCAGATTTATGTCTATCAGCCTCATGTCTGTCTGTCTGTCTGTTTTTCCATTTCCCTTCTTCTCTTCCTCTTCCTCCCTTCTCCGCCTCCTCCTCTTCCTCCTGGCCCCTCCTCCTCCTCCTCCTCCTCCTCCTCCTCCTCCTCCTCCTCCTCCTCCTCCACCTCCACCTCCACCTCCACCTCCACCTCCACCTCCACCTCCACCTCCACCTCCACCTCCACCTCTACCTCTACCTCTACCTCTACCTCTACCTCTACCTCTACCTCCACCTCCTCCTCCTCCTTCCACTCTCTATCTCTTCATCTCGATGGTCACATGCTCGTTCAAAATTCATACACTCACCTGAAAAAATGACACACTTTTCATCCTACAAACTTTGCGCAACAGAGGAAGAGGGGGAGGGAAGGGAGTGAGGGAGTGAGAGGGGAGAGGAGGGGAGGGAGAGAGAGGGAAATAGGAGAGAGGGAGGGAGAGGAGAGAAACGGGGAGAGGGGGAGATAGATAGACAGAGACATAGAGACATAGAGACAGAGAGAGAGAGAGAGAGAGAGAGAGAGAGAGAGAGAGAGAGAGAGAGAGAGAGAGAGAGAGAGGGAGGGAGAGGGGAGGAAGGGAGGGAAGGAGGGAGGCAGGTAGGGAGAGGGAGAGAGAGAAGGGGAAGGAGGGAACGAGGTAGGGAGAGGGAGAGAGAGAAGGGGAAGGAGGGAACGAGGTAGGGAGAGGGAGAGAGAGAAGGGGAAGGAGAGAGGTAGAGAGAGAGAGAGAGAGAGAGAGAGAGAGAGAGAGAGAGAGAGAGAGAGAGAGAGAGAGAGAGAGAGAGAGAGAGAGAGAGAGAGAGAGAGAGAGAGAGAGAGAGAGAGAGAGAGAGAGAGAGAGAGAGAGAGAGAGAGAGAGAGAGAGAGAGAGAGAGAGAGAGAGAGAGAAAGAGAGAAAATCAGAAGCGAAGAGAGAAAAAGAAAAAGACAGAGATAAAAAAAAAAAAACAGCCCCCTACCAATCTACCACCCATGCCCCAAAATCTCGTCCTTACATCCCCCTAACTTAAGAGCCAAAGTAGCCTGCCATCAGCCCGCTCTCCCGTTTTCTCCCACCCTCTTTTGGTCTTTCGCACAACGGAACACTGCGACCATCCTTTCCAAAATGGATTCGTCTACCCTTAAAAGCCCTATTGAGAGGACACGGCACTATGGCACTATATTGTCCACTCCACTTTTTTTTCTTTTTCTTTTTTAATTTTCTCATCGGCTCTCATACATATTTAGGCTACACGTTTATGTTGGGTTGACAGGGAGGGAGGGGAGGAAAGGGGAGGGAAGAGAAGAGGGGAGGGAGGAAAGAAGGGAAGGAGAGCAGGAAAGAGGGAGAGAGGAAAAAAGGGAAGATGGGAGGGAGGAGTGGAGGAAGGGAGGGAGGAGTGGAGAAAGGGAGGGAAGAAGGGAAGGAGGGAGGGAGAGACGGAGGGAGGAAGAAAGGAAAGGAGGTAGATAGGAAGAGAGGAAAGGAGGGGAATTGGGAGGAGGGGAAGAAGGGAGGGAGGGAGGAGAGAAGGGAAGGAGGGTGGGTGGGAGGGAAAGAGGGAGGAAAGGAGGTAGGAAGAGTGGGAAAGAGAGAGAGAAAGAGAGAGAAAGAAAGAGAAAGAGAAAGAGTGTGAGAGAGAGAGTGTGAGAGAGAGAGAGAGAGAGAGAGAGAGAGAGAGAGAGAGAGAGAGAGAGAGAGAGAGAGAGAGAGAGAACGGAGGAAGCAAAGAAAGGAAGAAAGAGAAAGAGGAAGAGAGAGAAAGCCTGAAACAGAGACAGTGACAGAGAGAAAAGGAAAGAGAGAGAAGAGGGGCGGTAAGACTGAAGTTATCTAACAAGCTATCAAAACCAATTTTCTTTTCCATTTTCTCTCAAAGTTTCGCGTCTCTCTTGCCTTCTTGAGCCATATTTCAGCAAATAAAATGAAGAAAAAGAAGATCAAAATGGTAATACCGAGATATAGATAAATAGAGAAATCAAAATTAAATAAGAGTAATAGACAGTATAGAATAATTGATAATAAAAGAAATGCGAAAATGAATCTAAAGGAAAAAAAATAGCAATATCCTTAAGATATCAAAATAAAACAATAACAAACATACATAAAAGTATAAACAAAATGGCAAATGATAGACAACAAAACAATGCAATCAAAATAAGCTTAAAAACGCATATAAAACTATCAATCGATTAAAATGTCATTTTCCATTCCATCCATCTTATTTTTCTATTCCTTCAAAAATATCATCATCTGCATTATCTTTCATCAATATCTTTATCTTTGAGAATGTCAATATTAATGGATTTACTATACCAACGACTGAGTAAAATCAACATTTTTCTCTCTCTCTCTCTCTCTCTCTCTCTCTTTTTTTTCTCTTTCTCTCTTTCTTTATCTTTCCCCCTTTCTTTCTCTACCCTCTCTCTCTCTCTCTCTCTCTCTCTCTCTCTCTCTCTCTCTCTCTCTCTCTCTCTCTCTCTGGGTCACGCTACTTATCCTCCCTTCCCACTCAGGTCCCCTCCCCTCCGGCATTAGTCTTCTCTCTAGTAACAAAAACAATAAAAAACAATAAAATAAGTAATGATAATAAAAAAAACATTATTAAGCACACTCAAATTACACCCCAAACAGAGAAAAAAAAGAACCAGAGAGAGAGAGAGAGAGAGAGAGAGAGAGAGAGAGAGAGAGAGAGAGAGAGAGAGAGAGAGAGAGAGAGAGAGAGAGAGAGAGAGAAAGACATAGAGCCAGGGAAAAGAGTCTAGGAGAGAAACATCAAAATTTCACCGATACATCAAGATCAAAATTCGCACCCGCAGCATCCGCAGCATCCGCACAGGCCAACAAATACGAGACTAATTAAACGGGAAACTTTTATCGCCCTCAAACAATAACAACCAATACGTTGCCATAATAACAATTACTCTTTTCCCCTTCCGTGCCTATCCCTATCCCTATCCCTACCCCCATCCCCATTCCTTCCCTCCCCCGCCCCCTTTCCAAAATGCAATTAAAACAACAAAACGATGGTAACTGATATTAATGGCGACGTAAATAACACGCCTGTGACACAACGCGATCGGGAGGCTGACACTCTGACACTCCCTGTCACGACTCTGCTTTTCAATCTCTGTTTGAACTCTGCTTAGTCTTATTGCTGTGCTTTTGTCATTTTCTTCTTTATTTACTTTTAAAAATCTATTCTATTAATTGTCGTTATTATCATTGTTATCATCACTATTATCATTATCGTTCTTATCCTTGTTATCATTATTAACATCATCATAATTATGATAATAATCCCCATCATTACATGATCATTATAATCATCATTGTTATAAATAACAACATTATCATCTTTATCATTTTCGTTATTATCAATACAATCATAATCAGCCTCACCCTCATCATTATCACTATTATCAGTATCGTTATCATAATTCCATCATCATAATCATCACAGCTGTAATCATTTTGCCATCTTGCAATGCGGTTTTTACGCCAAAATAATCAATCTGTCATGGGCGGCACTAAATCCCCTCGCTTTCCTTTCTCCGCAACTGTGGGAATTTCCGAAAACGTTCAGTATGCGAGACAAAGACAGCGGTGGCCCTTGTATGGCACTCTCTTCCCCCCCTCTCGCAACGTCGTTCCCGTCACGTCATTAGGGGCGACTTTGCTGGGAGAGAAACACACGCGGCTCGCCCTTCCCGACGCTGGCATCGTCCTCCCCGTGCGAGAGAGGGTTGGCATCGGCCGAGACATACGGGCGGTGTTCTCACGATACGGAAGCATATTTTAGACCTTATTAGGTAACTTTAGTAGCAAATTTACGAAACGCCGATAGGGGCGTCACCCGCGTTCTGACCGAGGGGGAAAACCACCTCTATGCTCAGGTATCGATTCCGCGTGAGTCATACCCGAGGAAGACTGAACAGGGGTGGGGGAGGGGGGGAGAGAATGTAGTGGTGGTAGGGGGGGATGGAGGGGGGGAGAAGAAGAAGCCGAGAAGAAATACAACTTCAGCGGGGATACATGCGCGGAATGCATTTGCCACGACGTCGAATCGTAAACAAACACATATATTTACAGGGAGAGATAAAGAACTTAAATCTCATAACACACTAACACACTATAACAACAACGCCGAACCGACAAAGGGACAGAACACAAACATGACAAAGAACAGATGATGTGGACGCGTCACGCAAGCTTGTTCCTGTGCGTGTGCTTGCAGCGGAGAACGCAAATTAAAAGTAAAAATAAAATTTCACTTTTAACATCGCCCAACAACAAGAAGAACAAAAAAAAAAAAAGACTAGCTGACGACGCCGCTTTCAGAAACGGAATAACACTCCTGAATCTCATGAAGCCTATATATTACAGTCATGAACTGTGCTAATGGTAGCGCTTTCAGACACACCATTCAGACACTTTCATGAAGTTTCAGAAACTGCTAGAGAGCGTCCAGTGTTCTTGACGATATTCCCAAGATATTCCCAAGATATTCCCAAGATATCCCTAAGATATTCCCAAGATGTTCACAAAAAACTCTCTATCACAGTCATGAGGAGGGAGGGGGAGGGTGGAGGGAGAGAGGGAAGGAGGGAGGGAGAAGGAAGGAAAGAGAGGAGAAAACGACAATAGCTATTCCTCATATCTGTTTCTTCCTTATGTGAGAGGAATGGAAGTATTTGAAGGAATAAGAAATAGAAGTGAAGAAAGTGGGGAAGAAAAACATAGACAAAAGAGCCAGTGAGTTTTTTTTTGTTGTTGTTGTTTACTATGAAAATTAGGATGGATGGATGGATGAGTGAGTGAATGGAGAGAGGCAGAGAGGCAGAGAGAAAGAAAGAAAAAGAGAAAGAGAGAGAGAGATAGAATAGAAGAGGAAGGAAAGGAGGGAGGGAAGGAGGGAGGAAAGGAGAGAGGGGAAGAGGGAGAGAGGTACAGAGGGAAGGAGGGAGGAAAGGAGAGAGGGAAGGAGGAAGGAAAGGAGAGAGGGAAAGAGGGAGAGAGGGAAGGAGGGAGGAAAGGAGAGAGGGAAGGAGGGAGGAAAGGAGAGAGGGAAAGAGAGAGGAAAGGAGAGAGGGAAAGAGAGAAGGAAGGAGAGAGGGAGGGAGGGAGAGAGGAAGTGATATAGGAGAGTCTAACAGAGACACGCAAGAGACATACAAACAGACAAGATAGAATTCCCACAGCCGACTCCCCGAACCACAGAAGAGCCGCTACCCCCCCCCCCCCCCGCGTAATCCTTTCAGTTCATCAAAGGTGTTGCGTAACGTAACGAAACCCTCAGGTAACGGAATGTGAGGTAAATCGTGAAACGAAATACTTCACGGGAAACAGCACTTAAAATAGCAGCAAGTTTGTCCAGGTGGGAACAAACAGTCTTTATTCTTCTTTTTATCTTTTCCCTTCTTTTTCTTCTTCCTCTTCTTCTTTTCCTTCTTCTCCTCTTCCCCCCCACCCCTTACTTCTTTTCTTCTTCTTCTTCTTCTTCTTCTTCTCTTTTCCCTTCTTCTTCTTCAACGTCTTTTTCTTTTTCTTTTTCATCTTGTTCTTCCCTCTTTTCTTAATTTTCATTTTGTTCTCCCACCCCCTTTTTTCTCTCTCTCTTTACTTCATTCCTTCTCTCCCACAACATCTTTCCTTTCTTTCCCCCTTCCTTCCCTCCTTATTTCCCTCTATCACCCTTCCTTCCCTCTTTATTTCCCTTTATCACCCTTCCTTCCTCACAATTTCCTCCACCCCCCCCTCCCTGACCCCGTTTCATGTTTTCTCTCCCACATCCGCCCTCCTTTCTCCTCCCACCCTCCCTCCTTTCTCATTTCTCCTTTTTCCTCTCACCCTCCCTCCCTCCCTCCTTTTTCCTCCCACCCTCCCTCCCTCCTTTCTCCTCCCACCCTCCCTACCTCCTTTCTCCTCCCTCTCCCTCGCTTTTTCTTCCCACCCTCCCAGCCTCCCTCCCACCTTTCTCCTACCTCTCCCTCGCTCCTTTCTCCTTCCTCCCTCCCTCCCTCCCTCCCTTCTCCTCCCACCCTCCCTCCCGCCTTCTTTTCTTCTCACTCCCTCCTTCCCACTTTCCTCCTCCCACCTTCCCACCTTCCCTCCCTCCCTCCCTCCCTCCCTCCCTCCCTCCCTCCCTCCCTTCCTCCCTCCCACCCTCCTCCCTTCCTCCCTTCTCCTCCCACCCTCCCTCCCGCCTTCTTTTCTTCTCACTCCCTCCTTCCCACTTTTCTCCTCCCACCTTCCCTCCCTCCCACCCACCCACCCACCCTTGACACCATTTATATTTCTTGAAGACAAAAAATCATAATAAAGAACATCGTACGACGAGAAAAAAAAAACGCTATAAAAACGGCTTGCAACATCACTGGCCTTGCAACGAGAGGGTCAAATTCATGGGAAGAAATCACACGGTGAAACAGAGACACTAAAAAGGGGAGGGGAAGGGAAGGGAAGGGAAGGGCAGGGAAGGGAAGGGAGAGGGAGGGGGAACGCGAACGGGAACGGGGGGGGGGGGGGGAAGAGGAGAGAGAAAAACAAAATAAATGGGAAGAATGGGAGGATAGAAGAAAATAGAAAAAAAAATGTAGAGAAAAAAATATCATGGAACGTAATAAAAAAAATAATTAGAAATATAAACTAAAGTCAAGTTAGCAAAGACTAAAATAATAATAATAATAATAATAACAATAATAATAATTAAAGGAAAGAAGACAACACAACTATCAACACAACTAGATTGTTTTCTATAGTATCATAAATAAACACTGATTGCAATGAAAATGATAAGGGTAACACTTATAACAGTCATAGGTACTTATTCCCTAATTCATAATAAAAAAAAGAGCTGATGAATAAGAACAAGAAGAAATTGATGATAATAATGATGATGATGATGATAATGGTGGCGGTGGTGGTGATGATGATATTGGTGATGATGATAATGATGATGATGATGATGATGTGATGATGATGATGATGATGATGATGATGTCGATGACGATGACTATGACAACAACAACTAAGGAATAAAGGATTTGATAAGAAATAAGAAAATGATCAAAAGAAAGAGGAAAGAGGAAAGGAGGGTTTCCAGCAGGCCTCACGGTCTGCGAAGGAGACATGAAGGAAATCAAGAGGAAATCAAGGCATCAAAAGTCGGAGGTGATTGCCTGAGACTGAGACAAGAGGGTGAAGGGGAGGGGAAGGGAGGGAGAAGGAGAAGAGAGTAAAGGAGGAGGGAGGGCGAGAGGGGGAGAGGAAGGGAGGGAAGAGAGAAGGAAGGAAGGAAGGCGAGAGGGAGAGGGGAGGGGAGGGAGAGGAAGAAGAGAGAAGGAGGGCGAGAGGGAGAGAGGATGGAAGGGAAGACAGAGGGAAAGAAGGGAAGAGAGAGGGAAGGAAAGCGAGTGGGGGGAGGGAGGGAAGAGAGAGGGAAAGAATTCGAGTGGGAGGGTGGGAGGGAGGGAGAAAAAAAGATAACAAGAGAAGAGAAGAGACAGAGAGAGAGAGAAAAAAAACAGAGACAAAGAAACACAAAGAGAGACATACAGGCAAACAAACTAAAGAATAACCACCATAACTATCATCAACACCACAACTACCATCAACACCATAACCACCACCACCATAACCACCATCAACACCACCAACACCACCACCACCACCAAATAAATCGTTCAATCTTCCCTCCCAATCCTATTCGTCCCAAAGCCCGAAGCCTCGACACATCAAAGGGGAAACATCCGAAGGTGAGGCAAAACGTGGACGTGAGAGGAGAGGGAGGGGAAAGGAGCGCCCAGATAAACCCTATGGCGAAGAAGGGAAAGACGGACTAGGAAAAGGAGAGGGAGAGGGAGAGGGAGGGAAAGGGAGAGGGAGAAAGAGGGGGGAGGGAGAGAGGGAAGGGGAGGGAGAAGGAGGGAAAGGGGAGGAGAGAGGGAGAGGGAGAAGGAGAGGGAGAAGGAGAGGGAGGAGAGAGGGAGGGGAGAGGGAGGGGGAGGAGGGAGAAGGAGAGGAAGGGGGAGAGGGAGGGGGAGGGAGAGAGGAAAGGAAAGAGGCGGAGGAAAAGGGAAAGAAAGAAGAAGAGGAAGAGAGAGGATGAAAGAGGGAGACGAAGAGGAAGAGGATGAGGGACAGGGAGATGAAAGAGAGAGAAAAAATTAAGAAGAGAAAAGGAAGATGAGAGAAAGAGAATGTCTGCAAGATAAGGAAGTGGAGAAACAGAGAGAGAGAAAGAGAGAAAGAGAGAGAGAGAGAAGTGGAGAATAAGAGAGAATATGAAACACACAATATATACTCGAAGAGAGAGAGATAAACCACGCAAATTGAAGCGAAAGAGGAACAAAGGAAAGGAGAATTACCAAGGGCAGATTGGGAGAAGGAGAAAGCAAAAAAATGAGGCAAAACGAAAAGGAGAAAGGGAGAGAAGGAGAGAAAGAAAGAGGATAACAGATGTAGGAATAACGGCATAGAGGATAAAGACAAGGGAAGGGAAAATAGAGGAGACAGAAGGAGGAGTGGGGAGAGGAAATGAGAGAAAGTAAGAGGGTGAGAGAGCAACAATAAAGGAACAAAGGGGAGGCAATCAGATTAAAATGTTGGAAGATAAGGGGGAGACCAAGAAAGAGAAGAGAAGAGTGGAAAGGAGAGGAGGAAAGAGAGAGACATAGTGAGAGTGAGATAGAGAGTGAGAGAGAGAGAAGGAGAGAGAGAGAGAGAGAGAGAGAGAGAGAGAGAGAGAGAGAGAGAGAGAGAGAGAGAGAGAGAGAGAGAGAGAGAGAGAGAGAGAGAGAGAGAGAGAGAGAGAGAGAGAGAGAAGAGAGAGAGAAGAGAGAGAGAAGAGAGAGAGAAGAGAAAGAAGAAAGTAAAAATAAAAGAGCAAGAAAAATAGAGATGGAGAGATAGAGAGGAGAATAAAGAAGAAGAAGAAACAAAACAGAAGACAGAGAAAGCGATAAAGATAGAACTCACATAAAAATGGGAAAGAAAACGAATCCAGAACAGACGGCACACACAGAAAACGTAAAGAATACAAAACAAAACATGAAAACGATAGACCAAAGAGGGGAAACGGGAAAGAAAAGATAAGGGACAGAGACGGATGAAATGTCGAGAGAATGAGGTGGCCGCAATGATATATATTTCCCGCGAGAGTACGAAGGAAGCGGGAAATGCGCCGAGGAGGAGAAGCATGGGTGGAGAGGAGGAAGAGAAGGATGGAGGAGAGAGGGAGGAGAAAGATGGAGGGAGAGGATGAAGAGAAGGATGGGGGGAGAGGGAGAGGATGAAGAGAGAGAGAGGGAGAGATACGGAGGGAGGGAGAGACGGATGGGAAATAGGGAGAGAGAGAGAGAGAGAGAGAGAGAGAGAGAGAGAGAGAGAGAGAGAGAGAGAGAGAGAGAGAGAGAGAGAGAGAGAGAGAGAGAGAGAGAGAGAGAGGATGATGGGAGAGATAGAGGAGGGAAGGATGGAGAAAGGGAGAGAGAGAGGAGGGAGAGAGGAGGGAGAGAGGAGGGAGAGAGAGAAGAGAGAAAGAAAAATAAAAAGTAATAGAGGAAAATAAAAAAATAAATAAAAAAGATGGAAAGGCAAAAAGAGAGTCGAATAAACAGGATGAAAAGGATATGAAGAGTAACAATGAGAGAAACTATAGGCCTACTTAACTAACTATAACTAACTATAGGCTTAATGAACGTTCAATTTTATCGAGGCGAAAAGGCATCTGACAGGTCGCTGATGACTCGTGACAGACTGACAGACTGGTTATGATAACTATTTAACAATCAGCTCATCGTATATAATCTCGGTGACAAACGAATTTACTAATCAATCAACAGATTGAATCAATCTATCAGTCAACCAATCAATATTCGGGGAGGATTAGATAATACCTTCCGTTCGGCGGAGGTAATCAAGTGATGCAAATAAGTGTGAGTGTGAGTGTGACTTTTGCAATAAGTGTGACTGCAATACGAATGACATTGCAACAAGCGTGACTACAGTAAGTGTGGATCAGAGGGGGATAAGGTAACAAGGGTATAAGGGTGGGGGTTGGGGAGGGTGAAGGAGAGGGGGAGAGGGAGAGGGAGAGGGAGAGGGAGGGGAGAGGGAGAGGGAGGGGAGGGGAGAGGGAGAGGGAGAGGGGGGAGAGGGAGAGGGAGGGGAGGGGAGAGGGAGAGGGAGGGGAGGGGGAGAGGGAGAGGAGGGAGAGGGAGAGGGAGAGGGAGAGGGTAGAGGGAGAGGGAGAGGGGGGAGAGGGAGAGGGGGGAGAGGGAGAGGGTGAAGGGTTGCCGTAATTGCATCACGCCGAGGCTTCCAGATACAAAAGGGGGGATGAAAAAAGAAGGTGGGGGGGCTGACATGAGATGGATGGATTGAAAAAGAGGGGGGAGGGAGGGGTGGGTAGGAGGGGCAGTGGAAGTGAAGGGTAATGGTAGGGAAGGGAATCCCGGAGGGAGTGGTATGGAAGGAAGGAAACGGGGAGTGCAAAGAAGAGGTGTGTGTGTGGGGGGGGGGGGGAGAAGTGGTAAGGAAGAGAAGACAGGAGGGAGGGACAGGGAAGAGAAGACAGGAGGGAGTGACAGGGAAGAGAAGACAGGAGGGAGTGACAGGGAAGAGAAGACAGGAGGGAGTGACAGGGAAGAGAAGACAGGAGGGAGTGACAGGGAAGAGAAGACAGGGGGGAGTGACAGGGAAGAGAAGACAGGAGGGAGTGACAGGGAAGAGAAGATAGGAGGGAGTGACAGGGAAGAGAAGACAGGAGGGAGTGACAGGGAAGAGAAGACAGGAGGGAGTGACAGGGAAGAGAAGACAGGAGGGAGTGACAGGGAAGAGAAGACAGGAGGGAGTGACAGGGAAGAGAAGACAGGAGGGAGTGACAGGGAAGAGAAGACAGTAGGAACGGTAGGAAAGGGAGGGGTGAGGGGGATGGTGGAGTGATAGAGAATGGAAGACAGAAGGGAGTGGCAAGGAGGGGGGACCAGGGGAGGGAGGGAAGGGAGGGGAGTGCCTCGTCGCTCTCACTCCGAGCTGACCTTGTGTACGTACGTTCGGCCTTCGTTCTCTCTTGCTCATTGATCAGTGTCATTCGTTTCTTCTCTTTTTTCCGTTTCCGAATTAATGAACAACAGCTCTTTGTCATGGCGACGAGATACGTTCATTTATCACTTTGTTAACAAGACCGTGCAACCCACATACGCTCGCGCACACACACACACACACGCACGCACACACACACACACACACACACACACACACACACACACACACACACACACATACATGCACGCAGTCACACTCACTTTCGCGCATACGCACTCGTATACCTACACAAACAAACAAACAAACACCAAAATTAATTACAGTTACATTACACTTACGCTCCAAGCCTCACCACTCCTCCCCCTCCATCCCCCTCCTCTCCCATCACCCCCACCCCACCACCACCACCTCACCGCCCACCACACTTCATAAAATTGGCCTCACGTAACACTTTCACTGTTTCATTACACAAGGTTCCCTCCCCTCCCCTCCACCCCCCTCCCTCTTCCTACATTTCCACTTTCCACCTCTTTCTTCTTCTATCACCCTTCCCTCTCCCCCCATCTATCTTCATTCCACCCTTCTTCCTTCAATCTGTCTTTCCTCCTCTTCCCCTTTCCCTCTCCCTCCCTCTCATCATCTATCCATCTTTCTCCTAACCTTCCCTCCTTTCTTTCCGTTTATCCCTGATCCCTCTCTCCCCTCCCCCGATCCGTCCTCCTTCTTCCTTCTCCCATTCCCTCTCCTCACCCCTCTCCCACCCCCTCTCCCTCCCACTGTTCCTTTCCCTTTATATCCCTACCCTCATCCCTCCCTCCCCTATCCCTTATCCTTACCCCTATTTTCATCATCCTAACCCCCTAACACCCTAACCCCCACATTACCTCCCCCCTTCCCCCCTGCGCCTCATCGGGACTCACGCAACCAAGCTAGATAACAAACATAGGCCACACTTCACACTTGAGATAACACGACCACGCCGTACATATAGAAGAGGAGGGGGGGAGGGGGGAAGGGGGAAGGTGGAGGTAGAGAAGGAGGAGGAATAGAGGGGGAAGGGAAAAGAGGAGGGGGGGGGATAGAGGAGGAAGGAGGAGGAGGAGATGAAGAGGAAGAAAAAGAAGGAGGAGGAGGAGGAGGAGAGAGAGAGAGGGAAGGGGGGAGTGGAAGAGAACGAGAAATGGGGGGAGAGGGAAAGGAGGCAGAACAGGAAAAAAGAGGAATGAGAGAATATGTAGAGGGTGGCGAAAGGAACGGTGAGGAAGGATATGAGGAATAAGCAGGAAAAGAGTGAAGGATGAGGAGGAGAATAAGTAGGAGGAGAAGCTG
>NW_028234429.1:16473174-16488174 GCF_977035675.1 Penaeus japonicus | reverse complement strand
TAACGCTCAAATGCCCGTAAAACATCGGTCAGACTCCCGACTTGAAATCGGACATGAGATTTTTGGATCGGTGATGGGGGTTAACAAACACACATACACACATACACACATATAAATACACACACACACACACACACACACACACACACACAGACAAACAGATAAACAAGAAAAACAAACAGTTAAACAAGAAAACACACATAAACATCTAAACGAATACATAAAAAAAAAAAAAAATCAAACAATCAAACACACAAACACACACGAGACCCCGTACCGGAAGGAGCGCTTAGCTCAGGCCTGTCGGGACGTGGAATAAAGATGCAGCGTCCATACGTAACCCAAACCCACTCCCCATCCCCCCATCCCCACCCCCCATAATCCCACCCACCTTCCCTCCCGCGTTCCAGCTCTCCCGCCTACCCACCCACCCTACCCGCCCGCCCGCCTACCCGCCCGCCCACCCTACCCTACCCATCCTACCCAACCCGCCCTCCCACCCTCCCACCCACCCCACCCTACCCTACCCTACCCACCCACCCACCCGCCCGCCCGCTCGCATACCGTTACGTAACACCACGCGCGCTCGGTACGCTACGTCCCACTTACGCAACATAACACGGGCGACGCGAGGAATAGCACTTTGAGAAGAGAAGTGAAGAGGAGAAGAAGGAGAAGAGGAGACGGCAAAAGTTGCGACTCCTCAGAAGTGCGAGTGTCAAGGCCGAGAGAGGTAACACTCGAGCTAACATTCACAGAAGTATGACGAGAAGAAAGAGTGATACAGGGAGTGTGATAACAGCTTGATCTTGTTGCAACGTGCGAATTCATCATTATAAACACATACTTCATATCAATGTTGCACCAACAGAAGAAACAATCTATTTAACAAGAATCCTCTGCTTAAAGTAACGAACCAATGTCATTATCCTTACTATTAACATAATAATGGTAATGAGAATGATGATGAGTATGTTTGTGATAAATCTAATGAAAATTATTATAATCAGTATCGTTAAAACAGCAACGACAGCAATGATGATATTACAAAATAATAACAAAAACAAGGTTATTAACACATAATACTTATAAAAATATCAATAATAAAAATAAGAATCCTAAGAGTAATAAAACTAACAATAATAATAATAATAATAATAATAAATAACACTAATAATAATATCAATAACAATATCAATAACACTAACAATAATAAACATAACAACAAACAAAACAATAACAACAACAACGATAGAAACCGTAACCTCGATTCGGAATTCCTGCCAAATTTCTCGTCAACAGATCAGATCGTCTCGGTAAAAATCTGTTGGCCATTTCAAAGGCTTCGCTAACACACACACACACACTCGCAGTCACCGCAAACACAAACACGCAAACATTTACCTAATGTCTAGATGACCCTAAAAAAATCACCCCCCCCAAAAAAAAAGTCAGATAAGTACCGATCAGATTGAAAAATAGATATGTATGGAAGTATTAGAAGATGCCACATTCTAAATATCCAATTAGAATAAGAGAAAAAAAAATCAAGATACAATAAACTCTATGAGCTTTATTTCTGTTAATATCATGACTGTAAAGATGTCAGATTCCTTCCAGCTATGTTACGCACTCTTCAAAAAAGGAAAGGAAAAAAAAAAGTCTTGGGTTGTACCTTGGCTTCTTTAGGGACTGCTTAGTACTGTAACAGATCATCATCATTTTGTAAGCACGTGTTCGGTTTTTTCTCTCTTTCTTTCTCTCTCTCTCTCTCTCTCTCTCTCTCTCTCTCTCTCTCTCTCTCTCTCTCTCTCTCTCTCTCTCTCTCTCTCTCTCTCTACCTATCTATGTTCCTGTGTTTGTGTGTGTGTATGTGTGTGTGTGTATGTATGTATGTATGTATGTATGTATGTATGTATGTATGTATGTATGTATGTATGTATGTATGTATGTATGTATGTGTGTGTGTGTGTGTGTGTGTGTGTGTGTATGTATGTATGTATGTATGTATGTATGTATGTATGTATGTATGTGTGTGTGTGTGTGTATGTATGTATGTATGTATGTATGTATGTATGTGTGTGTGTGTGTGTGTGTGTGTGTGTGTGTGTGTGTGTGTGTGTGTGTGTGTGTGTGTGTGTGTGTGTGTGTGCGTTCGCGCGTGTGTGTACGCGTGTGTGTGCGTGTACGTGTGCGTGTACGTGTGCGTGCGTGCGTGTGCGTCTGTGTGTGTGTACGCGTGTCTGTGGGGATGTGAGTACTCTTTGTACACATGTAAAATAGCCAGTGCGCGTGCGTGTAAGTACTCTCCCCCCTGCCTTACATGCAATAAGGTAACCACACACGCCGAGTCGGTAATGAGCGCTTCCGTTCACATGCGCCTCAAATCACGCACGCTAATCCGTTGCCGACTCCTACACACTTGCTATCATATGCTCATCGCGCACACACACACAAACATACACACCTATCACCTTCTCATCTCTGTCTCTGTCTCTGTCTCTGTCTCTGTCTCTCGCACACACACATACACACATACACTCTCCCTCACACACACAGACACAATCACAAAAAAATAATAAATAGAAAAATACAATAATGATAATAACAACATCATCTTCAGCCAGACAAACCAAACTCCAAAGACCATCACCAGACATCCCCGTCCCAAAAGGCCCAAAGCCCAAAAGCCCCATGGCCCAAAATACCCCCAAGGAAGTCCGCCCAAAATACCCACACCCCAAAAAAATTCGTCGTCAGCAACTTGGCAAAGGTGTAATCCAGGGGCGTAATTGCATTTGCGAGCACTTGCACTCAAAGAGCTCTTTAGTTACGGAAGCCTTAGAGAGGTGTGGTTAACAGGTTTCAACATCCCCCCCCTCTCTCTTTCATCCCCCTCCCCTCCTCTCTCTCTCTCGTCTCTTTCTCTCCCTTCCCCCCTCTCCTCGTTAAGTCTCTTTGTCTCACTCTTTCTCTAAACATTTCTGCGACTGTGCATTGTCTCGTTCTGTATGTGTTTTTATGTTTATGTTTATGTTTATGGGAATGTCTATATGTGTGGTGTATGTGTATGTCTATGGTGTGTATGGTGTGTGTGTGTGTGTGTGTGTGTGTGTGTGTGTGTGTGTGTGTGTGTGTGTGTGTGTGTGTGTGTGTGTGTGTGTGTGTGTGTGTGTGTGTGTGTGTGTGTGTGCGCGCGCGTGTGTGTGTGTGTGTGTGTGTGTGTGTGTGTGTGTGTGTGTGTGTGTGTGTGTGTGCGTGTGTGTGTGTGCGTGTATGTGTGTGTGTGTGTGTGTGTGTGTGTGTGTGTGTGTGTGTGTGTGTGTGTGTGTGTGTGTGTGTGTGTGTGTGTGTGTGTGTGTGTGCGTGCGTGAGTGATTTTGTGTAAAAACCAAGCTTATCATAATCTCTATGAATCACATAAAAACCGAGACAGATATCAAATTTCTTAAAAAAAAAAAAGTATATATATATATATATATATATATATATATATATATATATATATATATATATATATATATATATATATATATATATATATATATATATATATATATATATATATATATATGCACACCCATGATGCCCATAACAACAGCTCCAAATCCGCTTAGATTCTTTAAAAACAGACCCCGATATAGCTATGGATTTTCTATTCAAACTTATCTCTATGTCGATCCCAGAGGTTGCGTAGGTCAACTCTCAAACGAGGTTAAACATTACGGCGAAATGGAAGGCTCCTCTGCACTATCTGGGAGATTAGAACGTGACGTTGATATTGAAGGTTTAAATGATTTTTTTTTTTATCAATACGGAAATGTTAAGCTTCGTTGCAACTGAAATGCTAACTCGTGAATCAATCGTTCTGGCTGTCTTATTTGTCTGTCTATCTGACTTATTTGTCTGATTATTTGCCATGTCTAAAACACACACACACACACACACACACACACACACACACACACACACATTTCCTCTCCCTCCCCCCTCCCATTCTCACTAATCTTCCCCCTTCGCCTCCCCTCCCTCTCCTTTCCCATCTTAATACTTCCCCTTCTCTCCCTTCTTTACCCCAACCCTTCCCCTCCCATTCCTACCCCCTACCCCCTATCCAATCTTCATGACTGAAACGAACATCTAAAAGAACCCCATCGCCCCCCCCAAAAAAAAAAAAAAATCCCGTCAGCAGATTTTCGAAAACGAAGATGCAAAAAAAAAAAAAGTGAAAGATAAAAAGAACATCAAAGGAATCTGGGTGCGTTTGATATGATGCCTTTGAAGGTAATAACGAAAGCTATATCCCCGCTGATAAGAAAGCGTGTTATCTTCAATTTCATCTTAAACACCGACTAATGAGAAATATCTGCCTTTGTAAAGCACATGATTACACGGACGTACGTACATACACTCACTCACATGGGAGGGACATGCACGCATATAAACCAATGATACTGCTATTGCCAGGGAGGGTTGTAAGGAGGGAGGGCGGTAAGGAGGGAAGGAAGGAAGGAGGAAGGGGGAGAGGGGGAGAGGGAGGGATAAGGGGAGGGGGAGAGGGAGAAGGGGAGGGGGGAGGGGGGGAGGAGAGAGAGAGAGACAGAGAGTGGCAGAAAGAGGGAGACAAAGGGAGATAATGGAAGAGTGGAGAGAGATAAAGGCATGAGAGAAAGAGAGAGATAAAGAGAAGAGAAGAGAAGAGAGAAAGTAAGTTTCATATCAACAACACATCAAAATCTTCAGCCAGGCCCACCATTGCTGCCTAATGAAAAGCCACAATTAATAATCGCACGTTGATCAATGCCTGCCCATCAATCTCAACTGGCTCGTCGCCCGCCTAGTTTCCCCGTCAAGTTTCCTCCGGTTAAGCATCTCCTCTCTCTCCTCCTTTTCCTCTCTTCCCTTTTTGGGGTAGTTGCTCTTTCTCTCTCTTACTGTGCTTAGGGGTATCTTCTTTTTTTCTTTCTCTCTCAGTTCATCTCATTTTCATCTCTGTCTCTGTCCTTGTCTCTGTCTCTCTCTCTCTCTCTCTCTCTCTCTCTATGTGTGTGTGTGTGTGTGTGTGTGTGTGTGTGTGTGTGTGTGTGTGTGTGTGTGTGTGTGTGTGTGTGTGTGTGTGTGTGCGTGCGTGCGTGCGTGCGTGCGTGCGTGCGTGCGTGCGTGCGTGCGTGCGTGCGTGCGTGCGTGCGTGTGTGTGTGCGCGCGTGTGAGAGAGAGTTATTTTCCATTTCTTTCTAGTATCATTGAAAAACAATAATTTCAAACTTCTTTCGAGAATCTGATGTTCTCTTCATGACAACACAGCAAACTCCAATGTCATGCTGTAGGAAAAAATCGCAAAATCAGCCCTTGTATTTACTGAAATGATGTCATCGCACTTTTCCAAACCATGACGTCACCGCACCCAACCCAACCAACACCCAACATGAATCACACCAAACTAACAGCCCTATGACGTCACTATACTACACCAACACCCCAACGATGTCACCATACCGAACCAACACCCACTATGACATCACACCTATGTCAGAAGGGACCCTTTCCCCTACGATGACACAGCATCAACTGCCCTTCCCTTCCCCCTTCCTACCGCCTCCGCCTTCCCTTCCCCCTTCCTACCCCCCCCCCTCCCTAAACAGCCCGCAATTACACGTCCTTCAACGTCGAAGAATTTTCCATAAATAGTCCAAAAGCTGAGAGGAGGGAAGGAGGGCAGAGAGGAGGGAAGGAGGGCAGAGAGGAGGGAAGAAGGGCAGAGTGAAGAGCGGAGGTTTGTTTCCATGTAATTCTGTAAATGCCTTTGTAAAGAAGGCAAAATTTGGTGTTTGTGACGAACGTGATAATAATGATAATAATGATAATAATGATAATAATGGTAATAATGATAATAGAACGATTAAACCGTATATATAAATACACAATTTCACGAGATGGATTATATGAATACAGGAATGCGAGAGCATAAAAACTATAAGAAACGATAATAACTCACAAGAAATATAATCTATGATCCAACAAGAAATACGATTTAAAAGAAATCACCAAAAAACAAATAAAAACAAACAAGCCACGGTCTCCTGTACCACGAACGAATATCGACACATTTATTAGCTCTTAACCGAATGGATCGAGGCTGGGATCTCACATCGCCTACAGAGGCCTCGGTGTGAGTAGACGGGGCTCCGTTTCTTGAAAATGACCAAAACAAAAAAACAAAAAACAAAAAAAAAGCAATACAAAACAACAACAACAACAACAACAACAATAATAATAATAATGGCAATGATAATTATAATAAAAATAATTTTAAACAATATTAATAATAACAATAACAATAACAAATAATAATACCGAAAAATGAACAAACCACGGGTCTCTTGTGACACGACCCACCATCGATAGACATTAATCAACTCGTAATAGATATCTATCCATCGGGGTAAGGGATCTCGAATCGGCTATAAGGGCTTCCTTGTGACTGGACGCGGCCCGCCCGTTTCTTGGGAGGCGCGAGCCCCACCTGATCAGCTGATGCCAGAACACATCGGCAACTCCTTCGAGACGTTGCGAGATGTCCCCCAGGAGAGAGGAAGAGGGAGATAAGGGAGGGAGGGAGGGAGAAGAGGGAGGGAGGGAGGAAGAAGAGGGAGGGAGGGAGGGAGGGGAAGGAAGCAGGAGAGGGAGGGCACGAGGAAAGGGAAGAGGGAGATAAGCAAGGAAGATACGAGAGGGAGAGAGGGAGGGGAAGGATGAGATGGGAGGGAATAAACGGAAGGCAAGGGAGGGTTGAAGGGGGAAGGAGTAGGGGGAGTGAGATAGAGTGGGGAGGGGTAAAGAGGGAGGGGAAGGGATAGTAGGTAGTAGGAGAAGGTGGGTAGACAAGAGGAAGAAGGAAAGTGAAGAGAGGGAGAGAGAATAGAAATGAGAAACGAGAAGAGTGGGCGGAGATAAAAATAGGAAGAGGAAGGGGGAAGAGAGGGCGGAGAGGAAGAAGGATAAGTATAATAGTCATAATAATAACAGACATCATAATCAACACCACCACCACTATCATCATCCTCGACATTAAGAAACGGAGAAATTAATGAGAGCAGAGAGAAGACACGAGGAGTAGAAGGAGTAGGAGGAGGAGGAGGAAGAACAGAGGGGGAATTCCCATGAGGTTTATCCACCCCATCAAAAACCCTCACGATGACTCCATCCCCCCCGCCCCCCTCCCCTCCCGACACACACTTCTCTCCCTTCCCCTCATACCAGTCTTGCAGGATGATGGGTGGGGGAGGGAGGGAGGGAGGGGGGGAGACAGAGATGGTGTCCACCCATCCTGGACTCTCGTGCTCGCGTCATCGACTAGAATCACTGCAAATGTACCGTGAGACATGAGGAGGGGGGGTAGGGGGAGGGATGTGTGAGAGGGTTGAGAGAGAGGGTTGAGGGGGAAAGGGGGAGGGAGGGAGAGAAGGATGAGGGGGTGGGGGGGGGAGAGGGTGGTGAGGGACGGATGGTACAAGGCGAACGTTACAGATATGGGATTGTGTTTCTGTCTCTGTATCTATGCGTGTTTGTCTGGGTGTCTGCCTGCCTGCCTGCCTGCCTGCCTGTCTGTCTGTCTGTCTGTCTGTCTGTCTGTCTGTCTTTCTCGAGGGCTCTTTGCATTCTCCTCTTTCAGTTTGTTCGTCATTTTCTCATCCCCTTTCTTTCTCACACTATCTTCCTTACTTTTCGCGTCACTCTTATTATCTCCCCCACTCCCTCTCCCCTTCACTCTCACTCTCACTCCTCTTTTTACCTCCATCTCTACTTCTCCCTTTCCATCCCCCTCTCCTCCTCTTCCTCTCCATTCTCCTCTCTCCTCTCTCTCTCCACCTTCACTTCTCCTTTCCCTTCCTCCCTCTTTTCTCGTAATAATTCTCCGTCTTTTCTTCGCGTTTACAGGTCTGTCTCTTCTGGGTTCACAGGTGCTTGGGTTCAGGGGTTCAGGCTCTACATGGCCAAGGTTCTGATCATACACGTCTCTTCTCTCGGGGATATATCGCAGTCTCATGCTTCGGGTCCAACGTTTCCTTGTCGATTCGGGTCTGCTGGTCACTTCAACCGGGTCTCTCGGTTCCTTGCCTCGGATCTAAAGGTCTTCCTCCTTCTTATCTTCTCTTTGCCTTCTTATCTTTTATTTCTGCTCCTTCTTCACCAATTCTCTTTGTCAACGCAACCTTCTCTTGCTGTTCCTCTTCCTCCTAGTCCCTTATTCCTCCATTTCCTCTTCCTCTTCCTCCTTCTCCTCCACTACCTCTTCTTCTTCTTCCTCTTCTTATTCTTATTCTTCCTCAGCCTCCTCCTCCTCCTCCTCCTCCTCCTCCTCCTCCTCTCTCCTTCTCCTCCTCCTCTCTCCTTCTCCTCCTCCTCTCTCCTCCTCCTCCTCTTCTTCCTCCTCCTCCTCCTCCTCCTCCTCCTCCTCCTCCTCCTCCTCCTCCTCCTCCTCCTCCTCCTCTCCTCCTCCTCCTCCTCCTCCTCCTCCTCCTCCTCCTCCTCTCTCCTCCTCCTCTCTCCTCCTCCTCCTTCTCCTCATCCTTCTCCTCATCCTCCATCTCCTCCTCCTCCATCTCCTCCTCCTTCTCCTCATCCTCCATTTCCTCCTCTTTCTCCTGATCCTCCATCTCCTCTTCCTCCTCTTCCACCACCACCTCCTCTTCCCCCTTTCCCGATCGCCATAAATTCACACAGAACCAATAACGTGTTTTGCCGCGTTCAAGTCGGCTGCTTGATATCTGCGAATATCGATTCGCGATCTTCGCCGCACTGCTATGCATCTCCGATCTCTCTTTGCATAGCATTTCTTTCTCCGTCCCCTTTTTCAATGTCTGTCTGTCTCACTTCTTTCATTCATTGCGTCCGTTTTGTCTCTCTTTACCCCTTTTCCTATCTGTGTGTGTCTCTCTCTCTCCGTCTCTCACTCACCCTCCCTCCCTCCCTCCCACCACGCCCCTCCCTCCCTCCCTCCCATCACGCCCCTTCCTCCCTCTTTCCCTCCCTCCCTCCCTCCCATCACGCCCCTTCCTCCCTCTTTCCCTCCCTCCCTCCCTCCAGCCACGCCCCTTCGCCCTAATCCCCGCACATTCAATAACAAACATCGACACCTTCCGACCCATAAAACGGAACACTCGCGATCATCGCCCTTGGCTAGATAATAAAAAGAGGGGAGGGGAGGGGAGGGGTGAGGGGAATATAGAAACACTCCCTTCTCTTCTATCCCCTCATCTTCCCCTTCCTTTCCTTTCGTTCTCTTCTCTTTTCTCTCTCTCTCTCTCTCTCTCTCTCTCTCTCTCTCTCTCTCTCTCTCTCTCTCTCTCTCTCTCTCTCTCTCTCTCTCTCTCTCTCTCTCTCTCTCTCTCTCTCTCTCTCTCTCTCCCTTTTTTCTCTCCTCTTCCTACTCCTCCTCCCCTCATATTAGCCTTCATTCTCTCTTCTCCCTTCTCCCCTCACCCCTCCCCTTTTGTTTTCACCTCTCTCTTCTGACTTCGTCTCATCTTCTCCCATCCTTCTCCCCTCTCCCCTTATCTCCCCCCCTTCCTTCTCCCCTCTCCCCTCATCTCCCCTCTTCTTTCGCCCCTCTCCCCTCATCTCTCCCCTTCCTTCTCCCCTCTCTCCTCATCTCCCCTCTTCTTTCGCCCCTCTCCCCTCATCTCCCCCCTTCTTTCTCCCCTCTCCCCTCATCTCCCCTCTTCTTTCGCCCCTCTCCCCTCATCTCCCCCCTTCCTTCTCTCCTCTTATCCTCATCCTTCCTATGTACGCCATGTTCAAATATAAAAGCGTCGAGTCTCTGGCGATAAAACGAATGGGAGGAATGGGGGGGAGCGGCTGCGAGAGGGGGGAGGGTACGGGGGAGGGAGAGGAGAAGGGGGGAAGGAGGAAGGGAAGGAAAACGAAATGGAAAGGGGAAAGGAGGGAAGGAAGAGCCAAAGAAGGGGTGGAAGATCAAGGGAGGGAGGGAAGAGAGGGAAGGAGAAAGGTAGGAGGGAGGAAGAAGCAAAGAGAAGCGAGAAAGAATGAATGTGAGAGGGGAAGGGGGGCAGAGAACGAAGGGAGGAAGGTTGGGAAGGAGAGAGAGAGGGAGGGAGGGAGAGAGAAAGGGAGGGAAGGGAGAGAGAGAGAGAGGGAGAGAGGGAGGGAGAGAGAGAGGGAGAGAGAGAGGGAGGAAGAGAGAAAGGGAGGGAGAGAGAGAGGGAGGGAAAGAATTAAGAAGGAAAATATAGAGAAAGAGAGAGCGAGAGAGAGGAAGCGCAAGATAGGTCGCGGCGGAAGAAGCGCAATTTATATACAGTCGTTTGCTGGGTCACGAGTCTGGATCCAAAGATCCTCCACTTCCCCTCCCCATCCCTCCTTCCCCCCCCCTCCCTCTTTCTCGTCCCTCCCCCTCATCCCTTCTCTTTCCCTGCTGCTCCCCACCCCCTTTCTTCCTCTCTCTTTCCCCCTCTTTGGCTATTGCAGGATACCATTCATATTTCATTCCTTTTACTCAAGCTAAGTGGCAGACGGGTCTCTATCCTACCACCCTCCCCCTATCCGCCCAACTCCCATGTCCCCTCCCTTCCCCACTCCCCGAAAAAAAACAATAAAAAAACATCCAGAATACAACACCCCCCTCCCCTTAAACCTCTTTCAACCCCCTCCTCTTCCCATCCCCTCTCCTTCCCCCGTCCCCAACTGACCTACCGTCCCCTCCCCCCCTTTAATATACAATAATATACCCCCCCCTCCCCGTCCGGAAGCATTGCATGAAAGTCACGATCTCTACGGATGTTTTCCCTCCCCTCCTCCTACCCCCACCCACTCTCCCCCTACCTCACATCAACACCTTCTCCGCTCCCCCCCCCTCCCTCCGTGACACTCGAGGTCAAGCCGGGTCAAAGGAATAAATGAATAATAAAGGATGAAAAAGGAATATGCAGATGGTGGAGAGGAAGATGGGGGAAGGGAGGGGAAGGGAAGGGAAGGGAAGGGAAGGGAAGGGAAGGGAGGGGAAGGGAGGGGAGTGGAGGGGAAAGGAGGGGTGGTGTGGGGAGGGAGTTGTGTTTTGGTTGTGTTCATTACAAAGAAAGAAAGAAATATCAGCAATGGAAAACAACCAAAAACACTAAAAAAAAAGAAAGAAAAAAGAAATACATCAACAACAACAACAAATTCAAGTACAAAGAACAATGCAACAAACAAACAAACAAACAAAAAACAGACAAAAAACAATAAAAAATAAATAAAAAATATACAACAAAATCCGATCCAACGAGAACCGATTAAACTCAACGAAATTCCCATCGTATTCGACTTGCAACTTGCAACTCTCGACGCATCAAGTGTCCGAAACTCATTAGCATGTCGAGTGTCCGAGGTCGATTTTCCACGGTTTCGGATGACTGCTTCGGGATAAGAAAGAGACGATGGATGATGAATGAATGGAATTCAAGTACAAACAAAAAACAAACAAACAAAAAACGATAACACAAGTCCATTAAATTGAGGAATTTCTAAATACAGGCAGGAGTAAAAGAATAAATTAATAGAGAAAATGACAATAAACAAATGTATATTGTAAGAATAAAGACACAATAAAAAAAGGAGGCGCGAAAAGCCTCTCAGCCTCTCTCTCTCTCTCTCTCTCTTTCCTCCTCTCTCTCTCTCTCTTTTTCCCTCTCTCTCTCTCTCTTTCCCTCTCTCTCTCTCTCTCTTTCCTCTCTCTCTCTCTCTCTCTCTCTCTCTCTCTCTCTCTCTCTCTCTCTCTCTCTCTCTCTCTCTCTCTCTCTCTCTCTCTCTCTCTCTCTCTCTCTCTCTCTCTCTCCTCTCTTTTTTTTTTTTTTTTTTTTTTTTTTTTTTTTTACACTTTATTGAAAAATACATTCATAGTTTTAGGTTACAAATTTTCCTTATTAGAATCGGAACATTTGTTTTTGCAGACTAAAGGAATTCATAGTTAATGTTTCCTATCTGAAAGTCTAACCTTTATTATATATGTTAATTTTTATACAAAGATTTCAGTATATTTACATGGGCTATCATTAAAGATCTAAATGACATTGTTTTTTAGCCAAGTATTAACTTTACATTTGAAGCTTTGTAAGGAGTAAGCTTCTACTCTGATGTTGCACATTAATTTGTTCCAGAGTTTAGAATATCTGGAAAGAAACTGGCGCTGATAGTGTGCCGTAAAGCAACGAGGTTCCTCTAAAGCAGCAGGTGCTTGTTCCACAGTTCTCGTGGTGCGCACAGCTCGTCTTCCCGGGAGTCTCATTGCTTGCATGTGGGCCACTTCCTGGCGTTGAATTCGAAACACTGTCGTCAGTCCAGCTACGTCTCTCCTATGCTGTAGGCTGTCGAGGTTGCCAATGTGGTGTGGTGTTCTATCTTCGATAATTTTTCTCGCTCTTTCTTGTACTTTGTCCAGGATGCTGAGATATTTGTTGTTTGCTCCTCCCCAAGCGAGGCACGAATATTCGAGTGAAGAACGTATCTGTGCCTTGTAGAGGAGTTCCTTCTCTTTACCATCCAATAGCCAGCTAATTCTTCGTAGGGATGCAATTTTCTGTGAGGCCTTTCTTGCTAAGCTCTCGATGTGGCTTTTAAAGGTCATCCTTTTGTCAAAAATTGTTCCCAATATTTCTATTTCATCTTGTGATTTAATAGATTTTCCATTAAAATTCACTTGGATGTTGCTATCAGATTTTTCAATTACCATGAGTTGAGTTTTGTTAGGAGCAAATGAGATTTGCCATTTCTCTCCCCATGCTGAAATTTGTGCAAGCTTATCGGTGAGTCTTGATAATGCTACTCCTTGTTCTTTGGGTTCGTAGCTAAGGGATAGAGTGCCATCATCTGCAAAGGCTTTTGCTTCAGGGATGAGATGAAGCATGTCGTTTAGGAAGATGTTCCACATGAGAGGACCTAATATACTTCCCTGGGGGACTCCTGCTTCTATGTTGTAATAGGCTGAATGTATTCCATTTAGGACAACCTTCATTTGTCTGTTATGTAAATAACTTTCTAGCAGTTCCAGTAGACCATTTCCCACTCCATAAGATTTCATTTTTTCCAGCAGTCCTTGGTGCCAGACTCTATCGAAAGCTCCTTCTATATCAAGTGCAAGCACAAGGGTTCGCTTTCCATGGTCCAATGCTCTTGTCCATTCTGTTGTCATAAGCAACTGTAGGTCAGCAGCCGAGTAGTTCTTTCGAAAACCATATTGCCTTATAGAGAGCAGGAGATTTTTGTTAAGATGGTCCATTAAACGTGAAGCTATTATTTTTTTCAAATAATTTGCTCACTGTGGAGAGTAACGAGACTGGGCGGTAGTTTTTTAGAGAAGATTTGTCACCTTTTTTAAAGATAGGAACTACATTACTCTGCTTCCATGTCTTGGGCCATCTGCACGTGCTTAGACAAAAATTAAAAATTGAAGTTAGTGGGTATGATAGCTCTTTAGCACACCTCTGCAAGATCCGAGGACTGATGCCATCAGGGCCAACTGCCTTTTTGGTATTAATGTTTCGCAGCAGTTTCTCCACTTCTTCCCTGCAAGTTGATATTTTGAAAATCTTTTCGCTGCAAATGATAGGCAGAATTGGTGGCTTTCTTTTGGGATGAGGAACCATCATTTTTTCAGAAAAGTGCTTGGCTAGTGCATCTGCTTTCTCTTCTGCACTTAAAGCAGTGCTTCCATCATGTCTTACCAGGGGAGCTATGGTTCCATCTCTGGTGTTTCCCTGATTATCTTTTACAATATTCCACCATAGCTTACTTCCTATTTCTCCCCTCCGTAGTTTTTCTTTCGTGTTCATTTCCCACTGATGAATGGCCCATTTCTGGATGTGTTGCATGTTGCGTACAGTTTGCTTATGAATTTCCTTGTTTCTATCAGTAGGGTTTCTTTTATATCGGATCCATGCATGGTATTTTTTCTCAGAAGCCTTTTTGCATTGAGGACCAAACCATGGTTGGTCAGAAGGCTTTGACGTATGGGTTGAATGCGGGACAAAGCGATCTTGTAGATTCAGCAAGGTGGACGTGAAGGAATTTACTTGATGGTCTACGTCCCCTTGTAAAATGTCATCCCATTTTATGAGAGACAAGGATTCTCTGAACTTAGTCCAATTTGTCTTCTCCCACTTCCAGAGCGTGCGACTGTATCCCTTCTCCCTTGTTGTCCTTAAATTAATCTTTGTTAGGATTGCCTCATGGTCTGAGGATCCTACATAGCCGATTGGACAACACTTTATAATATGAGGAGGAAGGTCCGTGACAACTGGGTCCAGAGAAGATCCAGAACGATGTGTAGGAAAATTTACGAAGTTCTGGAGGTCATAAATTGCCATGACTTCGTCAAAGCTTGCTTGGACTCTATGCTGATTAAGATCTCCAAACAATATGATGTGTTGGCAGTCATGGTTCTTCATGAGGTAGTCGAGATTTTGCATCAGAAAATCCAGCAATAAGGTCCCTTGATGTGGCGGCCTATAACATCCACAGAATAAAATGCCCTTCCTCATTTCATCTGTAATTTTGAAAATAATCATTTCGATACCTTCTGGTAGAGAGATGTTAAGGGTCTGGAGTTGTAGGTCTGCTTTATAACAGAGTGCAATGCCTCCGCCCTGTGTATTTCGATCCTTTCGGATCCAAGTTGAGTATCCTGGAATACGTGCATAGTTTGCAGGAACTTTGTCGTCAAGGAAGGTCTCAACTGCAAAGACTATATCAGCCTTTTCTTTGTTAACAAAATGGGTAAATTCCCCAATGTTAGTGTGGAATCCTCTCAGATTTGCTGACATAATTCGCATTTCATTTTTAGTGCATTTGCCCATAATATCCTCCATTCTGTGTGACATTTTGAGGATATCGCATTGGCACTGAATATGTCAGTTGTTGATTTTGATGGATAGGCTGGATGTTCGGGAAATGATAATAACCAGTAGGATTTTGAAGTGTCTGGGATCCACTATGAATTTGAGCAAG
>NW_028234429.1:16463174-16465674 GCF_977035675.1 Penaeus japonicus | reverse complement strand
TTCTCGTATCCGATGCTTGGGGTGTGCTGTTTGGGTGGGTGGGGGTGGGGGACTATGAGGTGGGGGGGGGGGGGAATTGTTGGTGGAGGCCGGGTGGGCAACTATAGAGTAGGGTGGAGGGAGGGAGGGAGCTAAGGGGAAGGGGAATTATGGGGTTAGGGGGATGGATGGATGGATGGATGGATGGATGGATGAACGATGAATGAATGAATGAATGAACGAAGGAATGAACGAACGAACATACGAACGAACGAACGACCGAACGACTGACTAAATGAATGAATGAACGAAGGAATGAATGAAGGGGAGGGAGGGAGGGACTCTAAAAGGTGGTGGTGAAGATGCGAAGACCAAAGGCACGGTCCACCTTGCAATAAAGAACCCTGCAAGACCAGTGTGTACGACCCTCGCTCTCGCTAGCCAGAGGAAAAAAAAGAGGTAAAAAAAGGGGGTTAAAAAAAGGGGGTTCAACCCGAGATGGCTTACGGTCAACGAGACTGCAGGTGAAGTGCGTCTGCATATCAAGGAGTTCGGGGGTCTTGCGAGAGGAAGGAAGTAGAGGGGGAGGGAGGGAGAGGGGGAGGAGGAGGAAGGGAGGGAGAGAGAAGTGGAGGGAGGGAGGGAGGGAGGGAGGGAGGGAGGGAGGGAGGGAGGGGGAGGGAGGGAAGGAGAGGGAGGGTGAGAGAGGGGGAGGGAGGAAGAAGGAGGAAGAAGGAGGAATAGGGAGGGAGGGAGGGAGAGGGAGGGGGGAGAGGGAAGGAGGGAAGGAAGTGGAGGGAGAGGGATGGAGAGGGAGGGAAGGAGGGAGATGGTGTGAGTGAAAGGGAGGAGGGGAGGGAGGGGGAGGGAGAGGGAGGGAGAGGGAGCGAGAGGAAGAGAGGGAGGGAGTTTGGGAGAGGAAGGAAGTGGAGAGAGAGAGAGGGAGAGAAATGGAGAAAATGGAGAGAGAGAGAGAGAGAGAGAGAGAGAGAGAGAGAGAGAGAGAGAGAGAGAGAGAGAGAGAGAGAGAGAGAGAGAGAGAGAGAGAAAGCAATATATATATCGAGAAAGAAACAGAGAGATAGACAAACACAGAAAAACAAACGAACAGACATAGAAAAGACAAAGATCAATGAAAAAAAAAACACAGAAAGAGAAGAACAAGCAAGCATTAGAGAGAGAGAGAAAGCGAAGAGAAAAAAGCGCAAAGTGATACAGATGCGAGAAGAGAAGAGCAGAGAAGCGAAAGGGGCACGGGAGAGAAACCCAGAGAGCAAGATTCCGAGCAACACGACATATTCGGCAGCAAACAGTTAGGAGGTCGGGCCAGAGAAGACCAACTATCAGGAGGAGCTCTTCGCACGTATGAGGAGGTTAATGAGTGATGCAAGTTTAATGAGGATGATGAGTGATGCAAGTTTAATGAGGATGATGAGTGATGCAGGTTTAATGAGGATGATGAGTGATGCAAGTTTAATGAGGATAAGGAGTGATGCAAATTTAATGAGGATGATGAGTGATGCAAGCTCAATGAGGATGATGAGTGATGCAAGTTTAATGAGGATGATGAGTGATGCAAGCTCAATGAAGATGATGAGTGATGCAAATTTAATGAGGATAATGAGTGATGCAAGTTTAATGTGGATAATGAGTGATGCAAATTCAATGAGGATAATGAGTGATGCAAGTTTAATGTGGATAATGAGTGATGCAAATTTAATGAGGATAATGAGTGATGCAAGTTTAATGTGGATAATGAGTTATGTAAGTTTAATGAGGATGAGTGATGCAAGTTTCATGAGGATAATGAGTATGCAAGCTTAATGGGGATAATGTGTGATGCAGGTTTAATGGGGATAATGAGTGATGCAATTTTAATGAGGATGAGTCATGCAGGTTTGAGGAGATTAATGAGTGATGCAAGTTTAATGAGGATGATGAGTGATCCAAATTTAATGATGGAAGTTTGAGGAGGACAATGAGTGATGCAAGGGGAGGAAAGGAGAAGGGGAGGGAGAGAGAGAGAAGGACGGAGGTAGGGAGGGAGAGAGGGAGAGAGGAAGAGAGAAAGAGAAAAAGAAAGCGAATCACAGGAAACACACACAGCACGACCCATTCCCCCCCCCCAAAAAAAAAAAAAAAAAAAAAAAAAAAAAATCATTACCTTCCACCATCAAACAACTGACGTAAACAAAGGCATCAACCCGACGGCAAAACTCCCGTCGGGCCGACAGACGAGCGGCCACTCCAGTCCCCCTGTGTATGTGACAGACAGCCTGACAGGTGCGGTGGCCGACAGACGAATCGCGCACTCGCTCGCTCGCTCTCCTCCGCCGATAGATAATACCGATAGATGGGCGGATGGATGGGTGGGTAGGCGGATGGATGGGAGCGAAAGAGTAGGAGGAGAGGGGGAGTGGGCGTGTTCGTGAGTGGTTGGGCACGCGGTTGGATGGGCGGATGGATAGGTGGTTGTGGGAGGGTGGATGGGCGGGTGAATGGGTGGGCGGGTGAATGGGTG
>NW_028234429.1:16438174-16445674 GCF_977035675.1 Penaeus japonicus | reverse complement strand
TACTTTTTTTTTAGACTAGAATTAAAGAAAAATGAAATTGAAGAGGAGAATTCAGCGCTTGGCAATGCAGTAAGTGTTCAATTGAACAAATATATTTAATTTTACGATATCTTTATTAATTATGGTTAATATAACTTGGATAGAGCGTGCCTTTGATTCGTATCATTAAATTCTGCTTTGTATATCCAAATAGAAATGATCAAAGTTTCAATCACAAACTAAAAGAAAAAAAATATTAAAAGCTTTTCTCCTTTAATCCGGCTACAGGGATTAGTAACAAAAATCTATGCGTGGGAAGTTTGTTTTATTTACATACGTGACATTTCATGTGATACGCAGAGTATATATATATATATACATACATACATACATACATATATATATATATATATATATATATATATATATATATATATAAATATCCATCTATCTATCCATCTATCTATCTATCTATCTATCTCTCTCTCTCTCTCTCTATCTATCTATCTATCAGCTATCTATCTATCTATCTATCTATCTATCTATATATCTATATATATATGTATATATATACATATATACATACATACATATATATATATGTATACATATATATATATATATATATATATATATATATATATATATATATATATGTACATGCATATGTTTATACATATATATATATATATATATATATATATATATATATATATATATATATATATATATATATATATATATATATGCTCGCATGGATATACTAATAAACAACAACATCAAAACAATAAGCGTCAGCTATCAACCTCAACAGAATTCAATTCAAGTGAAAGTCAATTTATCAGCTTCAGTTAATTAATCCTACAGAATTCTCCTTTCCAAAAGTTGATTAATTTATTGCCAATATTGCCCTCTCTCAGTTGGGTTAATTATGATAAATGTTGAAGAGGCACGAATGTGAATGTATGAATATTTACTCAATGCAAGATCTATGATTAACGTGCCAATATTACGTCATCAGCATAGCTCTGATGATGCAATATCGAAAGAGCCACTTGAAAGCTATTCTATAACACACTCATACACGCACTCACACACACACACACACACACACACACACACACACACACACGCAAATATATATATATATATATATATATATATATATATATATATATATATATATATATATATATATATATATATATATACGTATATTAAATATACATATACACATATCTATCTATCTATTTATCTACCTATACATGTATATATATATATTATATATATATGTATAGATATATATATATATATATATATATATATATATAGTTTTATAGATATATTTATATATACATATATATAAACACATACATACATACATACATATATATATATATATATATATATATATATATATATATATATATATATATATATGTGTGTATATATATATATATATATATATATATATATATATATATATATATATATATATATATATATATATATATATATATATATATATATGACTTGCAAAAACTCTTCCGTGTTGATAAATGGCAGATAAACCCACTATACACAAAACAGATTTATTGAAAATGAGACAACAGTTTCAGGATCCATCTGGATCCCATCTTCAGGTCTGAGGAGGAAGAGAACAAGAGGGTATATAAAAGGCTAAAGGGGGGAGAAACACGGTGCAAGAAGGTCAAGCGAGGACAGGAGAACGGAAACGGAGGCGGCGGCGGAACAGGGAACGGAACAGGGGCAGGTCATGTCAGGTCATAGGGTCCGGCGGTCTGTGTGAAGGGTGTCCGGGGTAAGGTAACAAGCGGAGAATGTGGGAGGATAGGAGACCATCAGCAGGAGAAAAACCACTGTTAAGGTTGAAATTTGGCAGCCTGTTGATGAGAGAAGATTCCACCAATCTGCGGGCATGGACATCAGCGGAAGGGAAAAGAATGCGAGCAGCTGACCAATCTATGCGATGTCCTGTGTCCCATTGGTGGCAGAAGAGAGCGTTGTTGGTGTGTCCCCTGGAAACGGCGTACTTGTGTTGGGACACACGTTTGTTGAGACAGGCGCCAGTCTCCCCGAAGTATTGCTTCTCACAGGAGGAGCAGGGGATGGCATAAGTGCCTATCTTGGCAGACGAAGGAGGACGGGTGTGGACCAGGTTGCGGCGGAGAGAGTTAACCTGGCGAAAGGTAAGCCTGCAGTTGAGAGGGTGCAGCGAGCGACGAAGAGAGTGGATTTCCTCGGTATAAGGAAGGCTGAGGACAGGCAGGTGAGAAGTCTCTCTGGGGGGAGGATCCTGGTAGAAGGTACGTCGGGCGTTGGAGAGCGCGGCGTCAAGGACGAAGCGAGGGTACCCCAGCTTGCCGAAGGATCGACGAAGAAAATCGATCTCTGCATCCAGGTGCTGTGGGTCACAAATGCGGAGAGCACGGAGAAAGAGAGAGGTGGCGACACCTCTCTTAACATGGAGAGGGTGGTAGGAGAAGAAGTGTATATACATCCCGCTGTGCATGGGTTTTCTATACACTGAAAAAGAGAGGGAGTCACCTGAGCGGTGAGCTCAGGGAAGGGGAGCTGATCGTCTACCTCCCATTCGACCTTGAAACGAATGGACGGAGAGAGAGAATTCAGCTTATCCAGGAAGTCCGGGAAGAGAGCAGGATCATGGGGCCAGAGGGCAAAGACGTCGTCGACGTATCTCAGCCAAATAGTAGGACGAAGGGAGATAGAGGGAAGAAGCTCAGCCTCAAATTACTCCATGAACAGGTTGGCCAAGACAGGAGAAAGGGGAGAGCTCATGGCGACACCGAAGGTCTGAGAGTAGAAACGTCCTTCGAAAGAGAAGGAGTTGGAATCCACACACAGACGGACCAGCTGAAGAAAGACGGCAGTAGGCAGTGGAAGGCGGGGGTCCTCAGGGAGAAGATTCCTCTGCAAGAAGGCAAGGACATCGTCGAGCTGGACGTTCGTGAAAAGAGATTCGACGTCCAGACTCATCATGGTCGAGGGCGTGACCCCATGAACACGGGCGATGAAGTCCTGTGAGTGGCGTAGGTGGGCGGGCGAGAAGGTGCCCAGAAGTGGAGTAAGGGACTGAGCCACCCAGGAGGCAAGAGTCACAGAGCCTCGGGAGGAGATGATGGGGCGCATCATCTCCTCCTACATATATATACATACATACATACATACATACATACATACATACATACATACATACATATATATATATATATATATATATATATATATATATATATATATATATATATATATATATATATATATAATTGGCATTATTTTTACACGCTATCAGTTATATAGTTCATAAGTCATCTTCTTCAAATATAACATTACATATGTTATTCATATTATGTAGTATCATTACTAGAATAGCTTGCACTGTAGTCTTTTTTTAATGCAAGATATATATTCATATATTTTTAAATACCTTCGTTTTCCTAAGGGACCTTCACAGAAAACGCACACGGATTTTATGGTAAACTAAATTAAACTACAAGTCGATCTAAAATTTGATTAACGCGATGTAATGAAAGATGTGTGAAAGGTGAAAGAGTCAAGTTAAGAAAAGTTGATGAAAGAATTGATTGAAATCCACCGAGAAAAAGGACGGAGTGGCAGGATGATAAGTAAGAGACGGTGAGAGGCAGAGGCAGACTGAGGAAGAGAGAGAGTTTGAGGGAGAGATAGAGGGAGAGGGAGAGGGAGAGGGAGAAGGAGAAGGAGAGGTAGAGACAGGCACAAAGGAAGAGAGAGAGTTTGAGGGAGGGATAGAGGGAGAGGGAGAAGGAGAGGGAGAGGTAGAGACAGACACAAAGGAAGAGAGAGAGTTTGAGGGAGGGATAGAGGGAGAGGGAGAGGGAGAAGGAGAAGGAGAGGTAGAGACAGGCACAAAGGAAGAGAGAGAGTTTGAGGGAGGGATAGAGGGAGAGGGAGAAGGAGAGGGAGAGGTAGAGACAGACACAAAAGAAGAGAGAGAGTTTGAGGGAGGGATAGAGGGAGAGGGAGAGGGAGAAGGAGAGGTAGAGACAGGCACAAAGGAAGAGAGAGAGTTTGAGGGAGGGATAGAGGGAGAGGGAGAGGGAGAGGGAGAGGGAGAGGGAGAGGGAGAGTCAGAGGCAGACAAAGGAAGAGAGTGAGTTTGAGGGAGGGATAGAGGGAGAGGGAGAAGGAGAGGGAGAGGTAGAGACAGACACAAAGGAAGAGAGAGAGTTTGAGGGAGGGATAGAGGGAGAGGGAGAGGGAGAGGGAGAGGGAGAGGGAGAGGGAGAGGGAGAGGGAGAGGGAGAGGGAGAGGGAGAGTCAGAGGCAGACAAAGGAAGAGAGAGAGTTTGAGGGAGGGATAGAGGGAGAGGGAGAGGGAGAGGGAGAGGGAGAGGGAGAGGGAGAGGGAGAGGGAGAGGGAGAGGGAGAGGGAGAGGGAGAGGGAGAGTCAGAGGCAGACAAAGGAAGAGAGTGAGTTTGAGGGAGGGATAGAGGGAGAGGGAGAAGGAGAGGGAGAGGTAGAGACAGACACAAAGGAAGAGAGAGAGTTTGAGGGAGGAAGGAGGAGAGAGAGAGAAGGAGAGGGAGAAGGAGAGAGAGAGAGAGAGAGAGAGAGAGAGAGAGAGAGAGAGAGAGAGAGAGAGAGAGAGAGAGAGAGAGAGAGAGAGAGAGAGAGAGAGAGAGAGAGAGAGAGAGAGAGAGAGAGAGAGAGAGAGAGAGAAAGGAACAGAGTAAAACAGAGTAAAACAGAGGATGGAAGGGAAACAAATCAACTCTAGTGAAACTGATAACAGAAACAAAAGAAAGAAAATTGAAAAAATAAACTGGATATATGAAGCAACACACACACACACACACACACACACACACACACACACACACACACACACACACACACACTATATATATATATATATATATATATATATATATATATATACTGTATATATATATATAAGAACATTGCTAAAAACAATGAAACACTAAGTATGAGACAACAACAACAAACAAACAAAAAAACTAGACAAAAGAAAAGAGCATGTTTTTCATGTGAAATAAAATTCTATCGCAAATGAAGGCAAAAACAATTTCAATTCCACAAAACAGGATAGACCTTTCTGTTCTTTAATGACATTCTGAGAACCCGACTGTTCATATTTCCATCTATTCTTAATGGACCAGAATCAAATAGCATTTCTTATCATCCGTATAGCAATAATATACCTAACTACAGCGATGTCATAGGGAGAGATTGAAGGTTAATTGATTGATTGACTGGATAATATCCTGCTGGAATTAAATTAGTTTCTGCAAAAAAGAACGTCTTCGTTTTCTTTTATTCGTATTTGGTGGGTCTTGATTATTAAGTATGGCAAGTAAGAGAGAGAGAAAGCGAGAGAGAGATAGATAGATAGAGAGGTAGGTAGATAGATAGATAGATAGATAGATGGATAGATAGATAGATAGATAGATAGATAGATAGATAGATAGATAGATAGATAGATAGATAGAGAGAGAGAGAGAGAGAGAGAGAGAGGAGGGAGGTAGAGAGCAAGGGAGTGCAAGGGAGAGGGAGGGAGAAAGGGAGAGGGAGAAAGAAAGAGAGAGAGAATGAGAGAAGAGAAAGAGGAAGGAAGGAAGATCAGACGCGAGGAATGATGAAAGACGAAGGCGGCGAGAAGGAGGAGGGAGAAAGAAACACAAATAAAAGAAGGAAAAAAGGGCAGAGAAAGGAAGAACAAAAAGGAAAAAAGGAAAAGAAAAAGAAACGCGAGCAGCTTAATGACCAAGTCACTTGAAGGAGAGTTAGTAATCTATTTTAGTAATAAATGAATGAATAAATCAATATGTTACTTTATTCGCAAGTATCTGAAATAGTCAGTTATGTGTTTTAATCTACGCGTAAATAAGTTTTTTTTTCCTAACTTAGTAAGATATAAGTAACTAAGCTGTTTCAAGGGTTATTAAGTCAGTCAATACATCAACAATCTCTAAGTAAGTAAATAAATTTACGACGTATATATACCACTGGGTTCTGACACCTTTGCTTTTGTCTCTCTCAAACCCGCTCTCTATTCCAATCTCGTTATAAATGGAAAATAGAGTGCGCTGCTATTCACCTTGCATGCAAATGAAACTCGATCCAAAAAGAGCATTTACCTGGACGTGACAGCACAGTATTACATCAAATGGTTACTATTGTTAATTCTGATGGTCGTATTGTATTGTATTGTAAAGACGCGCCTACTGTATAAACCCTTGTTAGGCATTATACTCGGATTAAATGGTCTTAATATATGTATATCATTTGTATATTACATATCTTCATATTACGCAGTATCTACCTAATATATTCATACTATTTAAAAAATAATAATCTTAAACCTAATATGTACATTTTTTTCTTTTCAGTTTATCTAAAATGTCACGTTCATTTCTTTAAAGTCTTCAGCGCATAAAATGAGAGATAGGTAGACGTGTAAAAGATTCAAATGAGAATGAATAACTTTACAAAGCAAAGCATGCAAATTAAGTGTCCCGAATAACGTGCAATTCTGAATCACATTCATTATTCATACCTTTTTCTTTTCTTTTTCACAGTAATAATATATCCCTAATTAGATATGTAGATAGGTAGACATATAGAGATATAGAGAGACATATAAATAGATAGACAGATAGATATATAGAAAGAGAAAAAATACATACATGCATACATATATATATATATATATATATATATATATATATATATATATATATATATATATATATATATATATATATATATATATATATATATATATATGTATGTATATATATGCAGAGAAATAGAGAGAGAGAGAGACAAAGAGAGAGAGAGAGAGAGAGAGAGAGAGAGAAAGAGAGCAGATACAAATGTAAATAGATAGAGATAGAAAAATAGACATAAGGGTTGACTGACAGATAGACAGATGGAGACATTGAAAATAGAAGAAGAGGGTAAAGGAGAACAAAAAGAGAGTGAGGAGGAGATAGAAAAGGCAGATAGACAGATGAATAAGATAGAAAAAAAGAGGGAGATAAGCATCACATTTATAATCTACGGAATTTTTGTTTGTGTACATCGGTTGCCATGGAAACACGGCATGGTCGACCCGGTAATCATAAAAAAAATGCAACATTAGCGATTATGCAACCAAATTTAGATATTTTTTTCATGAAAAGCAAACCTACTTAGAGAGTTTTGCATTGATTACATTTGAATAATTCTAATTAGGAAAAAAGAATAAAAAAAAAAAATCAATTGCAAAAGTTGTAGCCAGATAAAGGGATCGCATATGCAGTTTCACATGAATGATAACTATTTTGATCTCGCAGATGTGATGTAACACTAATAGATGATTACACTAAGACGTTCTATCAAAGTTCAATTCGTAGAACCCAGAGCCTTGATTGATGAAGCCAGAAAACAGCTTTCCGAACGAGGGTGAGGTTATTGGCTAAACTTGTATGCAT
>NW_028234429.1:16405674-16408174 GCF_977035675.1 Penaeus japonicus | reverse complement strand
TGCAAAGGGTTCGATCCAGCAACTATGCAATACGTTACACCGATAATTATTGCGAGATACACTTCGCCGCATTAGAAAATGATTTTTTCGTGATTTAGAAAAAAAAAACAAAACAAAAAAAACTGTCAGAATTCAAAATTCAAATAAAAATACATCCATGGGGTTTTTAATGAATTGGAAGAAAGACAGAGAGGTGGAATGAAGGATAAGGATAAAAACAACATATCATGAGTTTTGACATAAATCACTGATGCAAACACGCCATTAGTATGGAATATAGGAAAACAAATTACGTTTAATGAGAGTTTAAAAAGCAAAAGGAAGATAGGGAGATGGAAAAAGAGAAATAGAGAGAGAGAGAGAGAGAGAGAGAGAGAGAGAGAGAGAGAGAGAGAGAGAGAGAGAGAGAGAGAGAGAGAGAGAGAGAGAGAGAGAGAGAGAGAGAGAGAGAGAGAGAGAGAGAGAGAGAGAGAGAGAGAGAGAGAGAGAGAGAGAGAGAGAGAGAGAGAGAGAGAGAGAGAAAGAGAAAGAGAGAGAAAGAGAAAAGCTGGATGACAGAAGGAAAAGAAAGCAGAGACAGATAGGTCGAGAGATAGACAGAACTAAATCTATGAACAAATGAATAAATAAAAGAAAATAAAAGACAAACAAGAATGATCTCCCTTCTCTCCCTCCTTCCCTCCTCCCTCCTCCTCGGGATCCTATATCCCGGACTCTTCTGCAGATTGTCTCTTCACAATATTTGCTCTTAGTTGACCCTTTACAAGATTGACTCTCTGGCGGCCGCTGGGACTGACTGACTCTCTGACTGGCGCTAGGACTGAAGGACTCTCTGACTGGCGCTAAGACTGAAGGACTCTCTGACTGGCGCTAGGACTGACTGACTCTCTGACTGGTGCTAGGACTGAAGGACTCTGACTGGCGCTAGGACTGAAGGACTCTCTGACTGGCGCTAAGACTGAAGGACTCTCTGACTGGCGCTAGAACTGACTGACTCTCTGACTGGCGCTAGGACTGAAGGACTCTCTGACTGGCGCTAGGACTGACTGACTCTCTGACTGGCGCTAGAACTGACTGACTCTCTGACTGGCGCTAGGACTGAATGACTCTCTGACTGGCGCTAGGACTGACTGACTCTCTGACTGGCGCTAGAACTGACTGACTCTCTGACTGGCACTAGGACTGAAGGACTCTCTGACTGGCGCTAGGACTGACTGACTCTCTGACTGGCGCTAGGACTGACTGACTCTCTGACTGGCGCTAAGACTGAAGGACTCTCTGACTGGCGCTAGGACTGAAGGACTCTCTGACCGGCGCTAGGACTGACTGACTCTCTGACTGGCGCTAGGACTGAAGGACTCTCTAACTGGCGTTAGGAATGGCTGACTCTCTGACTGGCGCTAGGACTGATTGTCTTTCTGACTGGCGCTATGACTGACTGACTCTCTGACTGGCGCTATGACTGACTGACTCTCTGACTGGCGCTAAGACTGACTGACTCTCTGACTGGCACTAGGACTGACTGACTCTCTGACTGGCGCTATGACTGACTGACTCTCTGACTGGCGCTAGGACTGAATGACTCTCTGACTGGCGCTAGGATTGAATGACTCTCTGACTGGCGCTAGGACTGACTGACTCTCTGACTGGCGCTAGGACTGAAGGACTCTCTGACTAGCGCTAGGACTGACTGACTCTCTGACTGGCGCTAAGACTGACTGACTCTTTGACTGGCGCTAGGACTGACTGACTTTCTGACTGGCGCTAGGACTGACTGACTCTCTGACTGGCGCTAGGACTGAAGGACTCTCTGACTAGCGCTAGGACTGACTGACTCTCTGACTGGCGCTAAGACTGACTGACTCTTTGACTGGCGCTAGGACTGACTGACTCTCTGACTGGCGCTATGACTGACTGACTCTCTGACTGGCGCTATGACTGACAGACTCTCTGACTGGCGCTAGGACTGACTGACTCTCTGACTGGCGCTATGACTGACTGACTCTCTGACTGGCGCTAGGACTGACTGACTCTCTGACTGGCGCTAGGACTGAAGGACTCTCTGACTGGCGTTAAGACTGAAAGACTCTCTGACTGGCGCTAAGACTGATTGTCTTTCTGACTGGCGCTAGGACTGACTGACTCTCTGACTGGCGCTAGGACTGACTGACTCTCTGACTGGCGCTAAGACTGAATGACTCTCTGACTGGCACTAGGATTGAATGACTCTCTGACTGGCGCTAGGACTGACTGACTCTCTGACTGGCACTAGGACTGACTGACTCTCTGACTGGCACTAGGACTGATTGTCTTTCTGACTGGCGCTATGACTGACTGACTCTCTGACTGGCGCTAGGACTGAATGACTCTCTGACTGGCGCTAGGATTGAATGACTCTCTGACTGGCGCTAGGACTGACTGACTCTCTGACTGGCGCTAGGACTGAAGGACTCTCTGACTGGCGCTATGACTGACTGACTCTCTGACTGGCGCTAAGACT
>NW_028234429.1:16388174-16395674 GCF_977035675.1 Penaeus japonicus | reverse complement strand
CTCCCTCATTCTCTCTCTCTCTCTTCCTGTCACTCCCTCCCACTCTCTCTCTTTCTCTCTCCCTCATTCTCTCTCTCTCTCTCTCTCTCTCTTCTTGTCACTCCCTCCCACCCTGCCTCCCTCATTCTCTCTCTCTCTCCCTCTCTCTTTCTCTCTCTCGCAATACAAGTGTCCCATACTGAAAAGGTTACAACTCGAAAACTCATAAGATATACATGTACGGACCCCAACGCAAATGTCACTTATCAGCTGTGGCTGCTGGTATCAATACTGACGTTTGTTGTATCGAATAGCGCGACAGATACTCCACATTTTCCTTTTGACATGGTCATAAAAAACATATATCTTTTTATCTATATATATATCGAGTGTCCTTACAGATCTAGAAAGCTATATAAACGGACCACTTTATTTCTATGGTCGTAAAGTTTTCTTTCTTATTTGTTTCGAAATAGAATAAAAAAGAAATGAAACACGTATATTTCCAGACGGACCCAAATGTAAACAACCGAACGAGGAAACCGTCTGTTTACTTTTGTTTCTTTTTCGCTATTCTCATTTCACACAGGTTAATCCGGCACATAGGCTCGTCCATTCACCATTCACTGGAGCTCAATAGTGGCTTCATAATGACGAGTGGACATCCGCAACAGATCAAAACTTACGTAACGAAACGGGGGTCGATATGTCGTTACGCTGAAAGATCGCAACCCGCAACAAAAGGAGGGCCTGATTACTTTCTGGCGGAGGAAGAATGATCATCTTCCGACGCACGCTTGCCCATACTACCCTGCATAATGCATCTTTTTACGGCTCACACACACACACACATCAGTATATGTGTGTATGTGTATGTGTATACCTGGCTGTCAGTCTGTGGGCCATTCTATCCCTATATCATTCGGTCTACTTAACTATTTATCTATCTATATATCTATCGTATGTTCATTATCCCTCCATTCATCTACATATCTACATATGGTATTTTCCTCTATACTCATGAATGATACTTAAATAATGCCTGTTAGTGTAGCAAAATCAATAATAATAGAAAAAAAAAAATCACTTAACTTTGGACCCCACACACTCTTGTATATCACAGGTTACCTTGAAAAACAAGTATGTCTATGAAACCCGCTTTGATAACACTGGAAAATAAGGCGATACGGCTGTTTTAGACGTTGTAATAACATTTACTTCCAAACTGTTGAACGTATGACACTACTTTGATCATCCTTTGTTGGATAAACATTCGAAAACAAGCAGAACGCGCTAGTAAACACCAATGTCATATGATCGACATAAAAAAAGAGAGCTATAGCGCGGTATATAAAACTCCGTAGTGAAAAAGGGTAAACACACTCCAAATTAGATAAGGGAATAGTTCAGAGTGCAACAACAGCAGGCCATGGCGTAATGGAAAAGGGCACACTGTATTCTATGAGCATATTTCCCTCCCTTCGGTTTACGAGCAGAGCCATTCAATTTGAGCTGCAGTTACGTAACCAGCATGAAATCTGTCAAATACAAGGCAAAATAAGGAAGGGGCGGCGGGTTTCCATTTGCCTTACATCTGAAATTCTGATTTTTCTTACTCTGACTCTCCTCTCTTTCCTTCCTTCCTTCCCATGACTCTTCCTCTGTCTCTTTGCATTTCTCTCCCTCCCTCCCGTCCTCTGTTGTTTTCCTCTCTCTCTCATACCCTCCTCCCTCCCCACTGTCTGTCGATCTATTTATATTGTAGATGATAATGATTATTATCATTAGAGCTACAACTGTGATGACTAAACATAAATAGTTACAATGTGATGACTACACATAAATGATAACAACTATACTAATACCAGCAGTAAGAATAACAACATTAATACTAAAAAGAATTATTGCATTTATCTCTTAAGTCAGTCGGCATTATAGAACAGTTGTCAGAAATGTTTATTGAATTTAATCAGATACAAACTAATGATTAGTCGGTTAGGGAAAGCACAGCAAACTTGAATAATTTGCATATTTACATTATTCATGGATACCCCTTTTACATGCACGAAGCCAAATGCACAAAGAGTATATGTTTATACTTATCAGATATGCAAATTGATCATACTGACTAAAATATGAGACTATATATAAACGAGGAGGAAATCAGATTTTTAGATGTAAATCAATAGAGAGAAATGCAATGAGGTAGATTGATAGAGAGAGAGAAAGAGAGAAAGAGAGAGGGAGAATGCGAGAGAGAGGAAGAGAGGGAGAGAAGGAGAGGGTGAGAGAAGGATAGAGGGAGAAAGAGACAGAGAGAGAGAAAGAGAGAGAGAGAGAGATAGAGATAGATAGAGAGAGAGAGATACATCGATAGATAGATAGATAGATAGATAGATAGATAGATAGGGAGAGAGAGAGAGAGGGAGAGAAAGAAAGAGAGCAACGGAGAGAGAGAGCGAGATAGATAGATGGATATATAGAGAGAGAACGAGATAGACAGATAGATGGATATATATATATATATATATATATATATATATATATATATAGATATATATATATATATATATATATAGAGAGAGAGAGAGAGAGAGAGAGAGAGAGAGATAGATAGATAGATAGATAGATAGATAGATAGATAGATAGATATTGAGAGAGAGAAAGGGAGAGGGAGCGAGATAGATAGATAGATGGATAGGTAAATAGATAGATAGATAGATAGAGAGAGAGAAAGAGAGAGAGAAAGCAAGAGAGAGAGAAAGCAAGAGAGAGAGAGAGAGAGAGAGAGAGAGAGAGAGAGAGAGAGAGAGAGAGAGAGAGAGAGAGAGAGAGAGAGAGAGAGAGAGAGAGAGAGAGAGAGAGAGAGAGAGAGAGAGAGAGAGAGAGAGAGAGAGAGAGAGAGAGAAAGAAAGAGAAAGAGAGAGAGAGAAAGAAAAAGAGAGAGAAAAAAAAAGAAACGAGGTGTTGAAAAAAAAAAAAAGTCAATAGTAATACAAAGTGAAACAAAACCTTCTGAAACAGCGACTGAACTTTGTTGACCTAATGCGTCGCTTTGTTGCACTGACCTTCTAATGAAACATTTTTTTTTTTTTGCTTTCATCAGGAGCCACCCCGCACAGATAAGATCTTTTTTAAGGGTCAAATTAACTGTTTTATTTTGTTAGAGTTGTTAGATATTAAATAGATAGATGAATATTCGATATATATATATATATATATATATATATATATATATATATATATATATATATATATATATATGTATATATGAACATACGATAGAAATATAGATAGATAGATGAACATACGACAGATGTATAGATAGATAGGTAGATGAACATACGATAGATATATAGATAGATAGATGAACATACGATAGAAATATAGATAGATAGATGAACATACGATAGATATGTAGATAAATAGATAGTCATGTAGACCGAATATTATATGGATAGAATGGCCAACAGACTGACAGACAGGCAAACACAAATACGTACACACATACATACACACATATATTGTAAGTGTGTGTACGTGTGTGTGTGTGTGTTTTATCATGCATATCAGAGGTAGTACTCTACTCTATTGAACACTATTGTTGTGATAATTATGATTATGAATTCTATTGTTATGATATATACACTATATGTTCTTCGTAATAATATATCCTTCTGTCCATCCATGTATCTATTGTTGTTATTTAAACCATAGTCTGGATTCATTATCGTTTTTTTTTATCATGGGAATATAATTTTGATACAGTCATTATCGTTTTTATATCGCTTTTTGGACTATAATGACGGTAGTGTTGAGTGTCACTTACAGTATTCAGAGTTCATCGAAAAACATATTTTGCAAACGTGCAAGGATTTTGGCGAGGAATTCTGCATCACTTTATGCGTCGTTAGAACATTTCACGAGAATTCGCGGGAAGGGCTGTTTGATCTTTTTATCTTTGTCTGCCTCTTTCCGTCTGTCAACTTCTTTCTCTCTCTATCTTTCTCTGTCTTTCTTTGTCTTTCTCTCTCGCTTTATTTCTTTCTTTCTCTTTCTTTCTTTCTGTCTCTCTCTCCTTTTCTTTGCCTTATTTGTTTTTATGACATATATATCCAATCCAGTTGCAGCTGTAGTTGCAGATTGAAATATTACGCTTGTCACAATTTTCACTTCACATTTCTTCGTCTTTTCTTAAAACTTTCCACTCCTCCCTCAGCCCCTTTCCTCGCACATATAATAATCAGAAACCAAACACAAACAAAATAACACAAACACAAAATACCTCCGCTAGCTTTTTCCTTCGTCTCTCTTTTTTTTATCGTGTGGCCGAAAGTTTGTCCTTTTTTTTCTTAACAACGCGCCCGTTCTATAATGAGTCGAGGCTTCAAAGCACGCCCATTCAACACCGAGAGACAAGTATATAACCACAGGAAGTCCTCCATAACGGAACACTCGAGTAACCCGTGATACCGTCGCGTGGTTACGGTATAGAGCACATACCTGCGTACCTAAGACTCGGAGTCAACACACACACTGAAGCACCCCTTGCTATGCTCGAGTTCCGTCGGGTCACCCTTCAAACACCCTTCACTCTTCGAGGTATTGGATGAAGATGAAGAAAAAAATGAAGAAGAATGAGAAGGATGAATATGAAGAAAAAAAAAAGAATGAAGAAGAATGAGAATTGGAATGATGAGATTTGAGGAGGACGCCGAAGTAAAAAAAGAAAAAAAAGAAAAGAATGAAGAAGAATGAGAATATGAATGAAGAGATTAGAGGAAGAAGTCTTGGCGGGGGTCGCACGAACGCGAGACGGAAAGGACTAACGCAACAACCTCGGTGGTTCGTGTGTCTGGCAGCGGTATCTGAAGGGGGGCGTCGCTCCCACCCTTCTCGCAGCACGCGTGGCACAACACTACCTGCGGCCCAGGACTTGTTGCTTGTATACCCCGCAACAAGTGGCGTGTGCGTGTGCGTGTGTGTGCGAATGTGTGTGCGCGCGGGTATGTGTTTATGTGCGTATGGCAGCGCCGAGGCGACAGACGGTGTCACTAGGTCGCGGTTGGTGTGTGAGTGTGTGTCGTTGTGTTTATTCTTAGGCTTAAACTGTTTGTATGTGAGGTTTTGTGTGGATGTACATATTAACTTGTGTTTCTATGTTTTGCGTACATATGTGTGTGTGTAAGTTTTGCGTGTATATATGTGTGTGTAAGTTTTGCGTGCATATATGTGTGTAAGTTTTGCGTGTATATATGTGTGTATGTTTTGCGTACATATATGTGTGTATGTTTTGCGTACATATATGCAGGTATGTTTTGCCTACATGTATGTTTATGTATTTTGCGTACATATATGTATTTATGTTTTGTGTTCATATATGTGTGTATGGATTACGTTTAAATTTACGTTTATATTTGTGTATATTTATGATTTTACATGTATATATGTATATACGTGCTTACGTTCATGAGTTTAATTTTATCACCTTTAATTCCAAGTCAGTATGTGCTCATGCATATATTAACCCAAAGTTACACCACTACACACTCATGAAAAAAACCCAGCTTTTACGTGGAGAACATCTTTCGAGACGTGATTTCAATTACAATAATTACCACGTGCTCTTCTCGTCATTCATCGGATGACAAGCGACTTAAAGAAGTTAAAAAAAGAAGAAAAAAAAAATCAGGTGGGTAAATGTCCCGATTTCTAACGCGTTTTCTGTATTTTGGGGAGACTTGTAAATGTATATGATCTCGAGTGTCTATGTTCTTATTTTATCTATCTATCTGTCTATATCTGCCTGTCTATCCATCTATTAATCTATCTATTCATCTATGTATGTACCATTCTAAGTACACACAAACACGCACACACACACTTACACATACACACAATCAATCTCTCTCTCTCTCTTTCACACACACAGACACAGATACAGACACACACACACACACACACACACACACATACACACACACACACACACACACATATATATATATATATATATATATATATATATATATATATATATAAATATATACATTATATATATATATATATATATATATATATATATATATATATATATATATATATATATATATATATATATATATATATATATAGCGACCTTCAGTGATACCAAAAATCCACATTATATTATTCCCTTTTAACGTACAAACAAACGTTCATATGTTTTCTTCAAGCGCAATACAACACAAGGCTAGTGTCACCTGCGCCTCATCCCGCTGGCACTGGTGATAATGAGTGCCATAACCTATATGGACGCACCACTCTCCTTATGAGAAAAAATCTCTTTATTTTGGACAAATGTCTTATTGCGTTTGGTGTGTTTTATATGCTCGCACAGTTGTGTTTGTACATTTCCTTTATCAATGATTATTTCATTATCATATCTTATGCGGGGAGAGCTTTTAGCTTGAAAGGCCATTTGCCTAAATTCTTATTATCCCTAATGCCTTTTATTGATTAATGTAACTTGTATATACATAGATAACGATGACGAAAATGATGAAGAGGAAGATGAGGATTGAAGATGATAATGAAGATGAAGATGAAGATGAGGATGATGTTGGCCATGGTAGTAATGATGAGAATCATTATCATAATGGAAATGATAATACTGATGATGAGAATAACAATAACAATAACAATAATGATGCTACAACTACTACAACTAATAATACTAACAACAATGATGATGATAAAAGATAATAATAACAATGAAACTGATAATAGCAATGATAATAGTAACATCAGTGAAAACAATAATAACAGAAACAACAATAAAGGAACAAGTAGAATAAAAAACAACAATGATAACATAAATGACAACAATTACGATAACAGAGATAACAACAACAACTTGAATATCAATGATACTAATAACAGTAGTGATAATGATAAAAAAAACTATTGTAGTCACAATAATAGCGAGAGCATCAACCTTCTCATTATTGTCACCATTATCATCACAAAGATCATTATCAGTAATAATTTTCATAGCGCGGGAATATGAGTAATAAAAGCTAATTACACGAACTTTGTGATGTACAAATTAAAGAGGAAAAATAAATTAATGGAAGACAAAGTTTTGGTCATGCGAATCGTGTCAAAACTAACTCAAGCACTATTAAAAAACTTTTATACAGTGTTTGTCATTCTCTTGCAATTGAATAAACTAGTAAAGTAAAATTACAGTTCATTTGTTTTCTCTTGCTCATTAGAAATGAGGATGTTTTTGTCAGACATTTGAATTTATTATTTGAAACAATGATTTTCGTTTGTCTTATTCGTCTTCATGTGGGATAGGTATCATTCTCATCTTTTGTTACTGTGAGTAAACCGTCCAGCAATGATGCAAAAATATCAATAAATGACGATCTAACTTCGATGCAAAATTGGCGAGAACTCGAACTAACTCGAACGTTCTTTCCAAATTTCTGTGCTTCGAATCCTTTTTTCGAAAATCTTCATAGTTTCCACCAACAT
>NW_028234429.1:16368174-16370674 GCF_977035675.1 Penaeus japonicus | reverse complement strand
GTTGCCATGTGTCTGCTGGGTTTATGTGTCTATGTTTTGTGTTGTCTGGTGCCTGCCGTGGATGTTGCCATGTGTCTGCTGGGTCTATGTGTCTATGTTTTGTGTTGTCTGGTGCCTGCCGTGGATGTTGCCATGTGTCTGGGTGTGTGTGTGCGTGTTTTGTGTTGTTGGATGCCTGCCGTGGATGTTCGCATGTGTTGTGTGTCTATGTGTCTATGTTTTGTGTTGTCTGGTGCCTGCCGTGGATGTTGCCATGTGTCTGCTGGGTGTATGTGTCTATGTTTTGTGTTGTCTGGTGCCTGCCGTGGATGTTGCCATGTGTCTGCTGTGTCTATGTGTCTATGTTTTGTGTTGTCTGGTGCCTGCCGTGGATGTTGCCATGTGTCTGCTGGGTCTATGTGTCTATGTTTTGTGTTGTCTGGTGCCTGCCGTGGATGTTGCCATGTGTCTGCTGGGTTTATGTGTCTATGTTTTGTGTTGTCTGGTGCCTGCCGTGGATGTTGCCATGTGTCTGCTGTGTCTATGTGTCTATGTTTTGTGTTGTCTGGTGCCTGCCGTGGATGTTGCCATGTGTCTGCTGGGTTTATGTGTCTATGTTTTGTGTTGTCTGGTGCCTGCCGTGGATGTTGCCATGTGTCTGCTGGGTTTATGTGTCTATGTTTTGTGTTGTCTGGTGCCTGCCGTGGATGTTGCCATGTGTCTGCTGGGTTTATGTGTCTATGTTTTGTGTTGTCTGGTGCCTGCCGTGGATGTTGCCATGTGTCTGCTGTGTCTATGTGTCTATGTTTTGTGTTGTCTGGTGCCTGCCGTGGATGTTGCCATGTGTCTGCTGTGTCTATGTGTCTATGTTTTGTGTTGTCTGGTGCCTGCCGTGGATGTTGCCATGTGTCTGCTGGGTTTATGTGTCTATGTTTTGTGTTGTCTGGTGCTGCCGTGGATGTTGCCATGTGTCTGTGGGTTTATGTGTCTATGTTTTGTGTTGTCTGCTGCCTGCCGTGGATGTTGACATGTGTCTGCTGGGTCTATGTGTCTATGTTTTGTGTTGTCTGGTGCCTGCCGTGGATGTTGCCATGTGTCTGCTGGGTCTATGTGTCTATGTTTTGTGTTGTCTGGTGCCTGCCGTGGATGTTGCCATGTGTCTGCTGGGTCTATGTGTCTATGTTTTGTGTTGTCTGGTGCCTGCCGTGGATGTTGCCATGTGTCTGCTGGGTTTATGTGTCTATGTTTTGTGTTGTCTGGTGCCTGCCGTGGATGTTGCCATGTGTCTGCTGGGTTTATGTGTCTATGTTTTGTGTTGTCTGGTGCCTGCCGTGGATGTTGCCATGTGTCTGCTGGGTTTATGTGTCTATGTTTTGTGTTGTCTGGTGCCTGCCGTGGATGTTGCCATGTGTCTGCTGTGTCTATGTGTCTATGTTTTGTGTGGGTGTGTTTATGTTTTGTGTTGTCTGGTGTCTGCCGTGGATGTTGCCATGTGTCTGCTGGGTGTGTTTATGTTTTGTGTTGTCTGGTGTCTGCCGTGGATGTTGCCATGTGTCTGCTGGGTCTATGTGTCTATGTTTTGTGTTGACTTAGGCTTGCAGTGGATGTTGGCATGTGTTGTGTCTGCTGGTTGTGTCTACGTCATGTGTTGCCTAATGCCTGCCGTGGAAGTTGCCATGTGCCTGTCGGGTATCTATATTGTTTGTGTATATATGATATTTATAGTTTGATGTATTTCTTGTATGTGTTATGTATATTGGCTATTTATACTTTCATGTGTCTGTTATGTGGGTATTTTGTATATAATGTATACTAACATGTGTCTGTTATGTGGGTATGTGGTATAAACTATCATGTGTCTTTGCGTGTGCATGCTATGAATGTTGTCATGTGTCGCTTATGTGTGTATGTTGTGTATATATGTTATTTATACTTCCATGCGTCTGTTGTGTGCGTGTCTTATGTATGTGTTATGGATACTGCTACGTGTCTGCTGTGTATGTATGTATGTTGCGGTACCTATTGTATGTCACTATGTATCTTCTCACCGTGTCTGCCATGACCGTATACTATCATACGTACTCTGTGTCTGTCTGCCGCCATGTGTCTGTAGTAGCTTTGTAAGTAGTGGCTTATGTTAATATGTTTGTGGGGTATGTGGCACAAGACAAAGCGTCCTATCCTGTGACAAGAAGCCGATTTCACTTTTTTCCTGAACATCAACTCCTTATTTCACTACGTACTTAGTTTTTTGCTTTGGCTTTCGAACAGGAATGTGAAATGGAGGAGGAAAGAAAATTGCTTTTATATACGTATGCAGTCTCTGTCTGCATATGTCAGTCAAATAATCAATGAGTACATTTTCTGTCTTTCTCTTTCTCTCTCTCTCTCTCTCTCTCTCTCTCTCTCTCTCTCGCTCACGCTCTCTCTCTCTCTCTCTTTTTCTATCTCTCTTTCTGTCTCTCTCACTCTTTTTCTATCTCTCTTTCTGTCTGTCTCTCTCTCTCTCTCTCTCTCTCTC
>NW_028234429.1:16338174-16353174 GCF_977035675.1 Penaeus japonicus | reverse complement strand
ACTCACTATAATGATAAGGATAAGGACTCAGTCACATGACTCGATTGCATGAAAAGAAAATAATGATCAGAAAGAAGACCTTTCCTTCACATTTCATTTTTTTTTTCGAAAAGCATATAAACAGTAGAAATATCGATTGAGTAATTTTCTATTTTACTGTTTCAGATTCTTTCACTTTTATTCCGGTTTACAGTTAATACAATCATCATCACTGGTTATCTAGCATCTACCTGCCATGTTACCCGATTCCATATCTTATCAGCATGGACTGAGACAGCGAGATAAGAATCGCAGAGAAAAAATTTGAGGAGGAGAACCGTCAGATGTGTGAGCAAAGAGCAACTTCCAAGATGGCGTTCGACGCTTCTGCTGCCGGTAGGACTTTTAAACCTTTTTCTCTCTCTCTTTTAATAACTATTTCGAAAGAAGGAATCAAAGCGGGTCTCTAATTTTAGTGAAGAGAGATACGTTTCAACTTCGGATTAGTTACAGCTTTTTACCGTACGTGTGTGTGTTATTTTTTTATTTTTTTATTTTGAAATCTTGGTGTGTTTTAAGATATTGTGTAAGTCTTTTTTTTTTAATGTTTTCTGGTGGTGTTTTTCCTTCGTGTTTTGTTTTTCTTTTTAGTTGTGAAATGGTATGGATTATGGATTTACTCATTATTCTTGTGAGTTAAGTATTGAAAACAGAGAAAGTGTGCATAAAAAGGCAATAGATAATCTTCACATAAGTCGCTTTAACACGAGAGAAAATACTTGTAAGACGTTATGTAATAGTGAAATTATATTGTGCTTCACAGGCTCAAGCCGTACAAAACATTAATGTAAAGACAATGATTATAACTACCAATCATCTACGTCTTCTTCTAAGGTTCTACTTACATGAACAATAACATGACACAACATTTTCTTATTAAAGATGGATGATTTATCACGGGGTAAATTTTTACGCTCTCGATCATAATCTCTCTATCTCTCTATTTTTGTCTATCTTTTTCGTTTTATCTCTCTCTCTCTCGCTCTCTCCCTCCCTTTCTCTCTCACTCTCTCTCTTTCTATCTCTTTCTCTCTCGCTTTCTCCCTCTCTCTCTCTCTCTCTCTCTTCTCTTCTCTCTCTCTTCTCTCTCTCTATCTCTCTTCCTCTCTCTCGCTCTCTCCCTCTCTCTCTCTCTTTCTCTCTTCCTCCCTGTACGTAATCACTTGTCTCAATAAACTCGTCAAAGTCAAAAAAAGTCCCTCTCTCTCTCCCCCTCCCCTCACCTCTCTTCTCCTACTCTCTCAATCTCCTCTCTCCTCTCTCTCTCTTCTTTCTTCCCCTTTCTCTCCTCATCCTCTCTCTCTCTCTCTCCCTCTCTTCCTCTCTCTCTTCTCTCTCTCTCTCACTCTCTTTTCTCCCCCTCGTCTCTCTGCTCTCTCTCTCTCTCTCTCTCTCTCTCTCTCTGGAGTGGTCTCTCAGTCTCTCTCTCTCACTCCTCTCAACTTCTCCTCTCTCTCCTCTCCTTCCCGCTACGCACCTCCCTCCCTCTCTCTCTCTCCTCTTGTACGTACAATAAATCATACATTAATAACAAAGAACACTCGTTTCATCACAGGAAAGGCATAATAATAATGATTGAGGGTGATAAGATAAACTTTCCTCAACTGTGATTCGATGTCGCCACCAACACAGAAGGCCCGCTTGTCGCCGCCGTCGCCGCCGGCGTCGCCCCCGCGCAGCGTGGCCGCCCGCGCGGTAGCGCGGTCGTGGCGAGGTTCAGAGGCATCAGAATTATCAAAATAAGCGGAAAGGAAGGAACGAAAAAGTAGAAAAAAAAGGGAAAAAATTGATAATCATATTCGGGAAGGGGGAAAAAAAGCTATTCAAGTCATTGATATTCGAATATATATTTTTTGGGTGGTGAGGATGTACATTTGATAAAGATATATCAAGGAATTAATTATGGGAAATATTAAGGTAGAGATTTTTTCGTGCAAAATAGTTTAGTTTTTTCTTTTTATTTATTTTTTTACTGTGTTTGAAAGAAAGCATTAGAACCCGGATCTCGCTTTGAATTTCTGAAGCTGACTTGTGATAATCATGCAACACTGATAAGATATTGCCGACTGATAAAGAGTGTGTTTAGCTGAAATCTCCATTTCATTATTGTTATTTATTTGAACAAACAAAAGTGGTTGTGCTGAGAGGGAGCGCGCAACAGGAAGAGAAGATTCAGGTTAGATATTTATGTTTTTGAATTGTTAAATTTGTTAAATATTGTGCTTGGCGCGGTGGGCGTTGAATGAATCCCGTTTGCGCAAGGGAGAATTTGCAACCCACAATGAAAATACGACAATATCAAAATAATCTGTACAATATATTAAGCAGTTGCAAAGCAGATTATATTCAGCAATGCTCTCTCTTCTGCAGAATATCGAATTAAACTGCCCGTACCAGTGATTGCTCTCAATTACAAACTGTACGAAATTATAAAAAAAAATATATATATATATATATATATATAAATATATATAATTACAGTATCAAAATTATTTTTCCAAATAGAATCCACCTGAAAACCAACTACATTTATAATTAAACTCCAGCGCATGAAATCAGTTACACTAATCCTTTTTACGCTGAAACTGAACTATACTGAAATCCAATACATACCCGTTGCTTTATTTTTCCAAATGTATTTCGTCATGGCAGAGGGAGAAAAAGAAAGCTAAACAAATACATTAGAAAAATGTGACAGCGATTTCGAAATGTAATTTGATTTTGACATGATCATGCAATCTATTTGTTCTGTTTTTTGTAATAACATGTTTATACATTTTTTTTCATCATTCATTTTTCATCTTATTCAATATGTTTCGTTCCATCTACCATCTTCCGTAAGAGAAGGAGAGAGAGAGAGAGAGAGAGAGAGAGAGCGGACTGAGAGAGAGAAGAGAGGAGAGGAGTGAGAGAGGAGAGAGTGAGGGGAGATGAGAAGAGAGGAGGAGAGGAGAGAGAGGAGGGGAGGAAGAGAGTGGAGAGAGGAGGGAGAGAGAGATAAGAATTATGGATAAAGAAGAAAAGACGTAGAGAGGCGAAAGAGAGAGTAGAGAGGAGCAAAAAGAGAGAGATAGAGGAATAGATCAACCGAGAGAGTAAGAGAGAGAGAGAGAGGAGCGAGAGAGAAGAGATGAGAGGGAAGGTTGAAGGAGAGAGGAGAGAGGAAGAAGGGAGATGTAGAGAGTGATGTATTAATTATATATAATTGTGAGCGTTGCCTCTCCTGGCCTCTGCATGTGTTTATATGTGTTTGTTTTTTGTGAATTGATGGTGTGTGGCCGGTGAGGAAGAGAAGAGAAAGAGAGAGAGTGGGCATAGATGTAATATGACAGAGAGAGAGAGGAGAGAGAAGAGAGAGAGAGAGAGCGACGAGAGAGAGAGGCCGATGGGAGAGAGAAGAGAGAGAGAGAGAGAGAGAGAGAGAGTCTAGCAGAGACCGAGGATGAGAGAGAGACAGTGAAGAGAGAGTGAGAGAGAGGAACCGAAGGAAGAGAGAGAGAGAAAGAGATTGGAGGGAGAGGAGAGAGAGAGAGGGAGGGATAGAGAGAATGGGAGAGAGGAAGAGAATGAGAGGGAGAGAGAGAAGAGAGAGAGAGTAGAGAGGAGAGAGAGAGGAAAGAGAGGAAGAGCAGAGATAGAAGAAAAAGGGAGAAAGAGGAGAAAAGTGAGAGAAAGAGATAGATAAAATAGAAAGAGAGATAGAGAGATAGATAGCTAGATAGATAGATAGAGGAGAGAGAGAGAGAGCGAGAGAGGGAGAGCAAAGTGAGAAGAGAGGAGAGCAAAGAGCTGAGAGCCTGAGAGACAGACGAGAGAGAAGGAGAGAGAGGGGGGCAATGCGTGAGGGGGTGGGGGAGGGGGGAGGGGAATGATGGAGGGAGGAAAGGGAGGGAGGAGAGAGAAGAAGAGGAAGAAGAGATGAGGAGAGAGAGAGAGAGCGAAGGAGAGAGAGGAGGAGAGAGATGAGAGATAGAAGGCGGGGAGCAGAGAGAGAGAGAGAGAGAGAGAGAGAGAGAGAGAGCGAGAGAGAGAAAGGGAGAAAGAGAGAGAGCAAGAGCGAAAGCGAGAGAGAGAGAGAAAGAAAGAGAGAGCAAGAACAAGAGAAAGAGAACAAGAGAACGAGAAAGCCAGAGAGAGAGAGCGAGAGAAAGCCAGAGAGAGAGAGCGAGAGAAAGCCAGAGAGAGCGACTAACCAAAGCCTCTCCCTAGATTAACAACTGAAACCAGCGAATCACTAAACCAACAGGTGGTTACAGACCATGAATGAGAGGACTCAGGGCGACTCACTAAGACTTCAGGTCAAAAGAGGTCTAACTGTTAGTTGTTTATACGTTCTGTTCGAAGGAGGATATCTGGTGCTGGCGGTGAACATCATGGTAGGATTGTTGTTATTTTCATTATGATTGTGTCATTTTGATTAACTTTATTCTTAATTAATAGGTCGGTAATGATTCGACTGTTGACGTGGTTGATGGTTAATAATCAACCTTAATTTGTAGCCTGTTAATTCATAAAAGATTACACTTTACAGATCGCGAATCTTCGAAAGTAATTGGTATATTCAAAACGTGTTTAGATGTTTATTGCAATGTTGATGGTTTGCAAGACGAAAGAAATTCGAAAATGGGGCGTTAATCTCGAAAAACCTATATATATATACAAGGTCAGTGATTTATTAAGTGAGTTCAGAAAGCGTTCTGGCAAGATTTTCAATCACTTCAATTCGGATGATAATGAGGATGAGATGGATGCGAAATCTGGTTTCCCATTATGTAAAAATATGCTTTGATGTCGGAAAATCTGCCTTATTTCTAAACTGTTTTGTTATGAGTTTATTCAAAGAATTAATGTGTTTTCGTTATTGCAATAGACAAAGATAAATATTGTGATAAGTCTATGAATTGATACAAATAATGATATTCATTAAAATAGCTTCTATCAATTAGTTACACAAGCCTGAGTTGTATTGATATTATCGAAGGAATCTTGATTATTTTTATGAAGGTAGCCGATTAACTACTAATAATTGGACCAAAGATGCGATATTCAACATCCGGGATCTAATTGAGACAAGGTCATTCTAGGGCATTCGAGTGGAGGGTTGGAATTAGTTTGATGCTGTATTGATATACATACATACATATATATATATATATATATATATATATATATATATGTATATATATTATATATATTATATCTATATATATATTATAGTTATGTTGTGGTGTGTGTGTGTGTGTACATAAATGTATATATGTGTAAATATTTTGGTATATATATGTTCAATATGGTATGTATACTCTATATATCTATCTAAATATTAGTAAATATAAATATTAAATATATATATCACATGATAATCTAAATATCTATGATATGATATTATATGTCCCAATTATATATATATATATTACATACACATATATGTATATATATATAGATCAAAATATATATATATTTAGATTATATCTAAAATATATATTGTTATATATATAAATCTATAAATATATAAATTATTTTTTTTTTTTTTTTGTTTTTTTTTTGTGGATTAATTTAACTAGTTCAAAATAAATCCCTGTGTCCCCCCAGTCTATTTATTTGTGTGTAATGCAAATATCCTTCTTTCATTCTGTTCCTAACAACTACTCCTTCCCTTTCCTTCACCCTCTCCCTCTCCCTCACCAACTCTCCCTCTCCTCTCCCTCTCTACACCTCTCCCACTCCCTCTCCCTCTCCCTCACCTCTCCCCAACTCTCACCCACTCCCTCTCTCCCTCTCCCTTCTCCCTCTCCCTCTGCCTCTCTCCTTTTCTCTCATAACATCTCGCGTTGAACCTCCCCTCCCTCTCCCCCTCCCCCTCCCTTCCCCCTCCCCTCCCTCCTCCCTCCCCCTTACCCTCCTCCTATCTCCAATCTTCCCCTCCCCTTCAACTTTCCCTCTCCCTCATACTCTCTCCCTCCCCCTTACCCTAACCCTCCCCCCTCTTCCCTTCCCATCCCCCCTCTTCCCTTCCCATCCCCCCTCTCCCCTCTCTTCCCACCCCCCACTCCCCCTCTTCCCTCCCCCTTACCCTCTCCCTCTCCATCTCCCTCCCCCTTACCCTCTCCTCCCTCTTCCCTCCCCCTTACCTTCTCCTTCACCCTTACCCTCTTCCCTCCCCCTTACCCTCTCCCCCTTCTTCCGTCCCCCACCCCCTCTCCCTTATCCTATCCCCCCTCTTCCCTCCCCTCTTCCCCCTCCCCCTCCCTCTCCCTCTCCCTCTCCCTCTCCCTCTCCCTCTCCCTCTGATCGAAGTCCTCGATCTATTCACCTTTTTAGTCACTGATTTTTGAAGCTAATTTCGGGAAGAGAAGACTGGTCTTACGTAGAAGGAAGACTTACCGACCCTCTTTCTTCTTTCTTGCTGTGGAGATGGAACCTCATTAGTCTTTTTTTTTCTTAGCATCATTACCCTTAGGAAAAGGTTATTTAATGTCCGAAACGCTAGCTACATCTCCCCCCACCCCCGTGTTTGTCTGTCTCTCTCTTTGTTTCTGTTTCTCTCTTTCTCTTTCTCTCTCTTTCTCTCTCTCTTTCTCTCTCTCTCTCCTCTCTCTTCATCATCTCTCTCTCACCGTCTCTCGTCTCTCTTCTTCTCTCTCTCTCTCCCCTCTCCTCTCTTTCTCTCTCTTTTCTTTCCTCTCACTCGCGTTCCTCTTTCTCTTTCTCCTTTCTCTTTCTGCTGCTGTCTCTGTCTCTGTCTCTGTCCGTCTCTGGGTCTCTGTCTCTGTCTCTGTCTCTGGCTACTCTCTGTCTCTTCTCGTCTCGGTCTCTTCTCTGTCTCTTCTCTTGGTCTCGTCGCTGGCTCTGTCTCTGTCTCTTCTCTGTCTCTTCTCAGTCTCTGTCTCTGTCTCTGTCTCTGTCTCTGTCCTGCTCTGTCCTTTCTCTCTGCTCCTCGCGCTCTCCTCTCCTCTCTCTCGCCTCTCTATTTCAACGCTAAGCCTCTCCCCGCGTCCCTCTTTCTCTTTCTCTAGTTTCAAAAAAAAAATCATCTGTCCCACTGTCCCTCCTTCTCCCTCTTTCCCCCTCCTCCATCTCCCTCCTTCTCCCTCTTTCCCCCTCCCCTCTCTCCCTCTTTCCCCCTTCCTCCTCTCCCTCCTCCTCCCTCTTTCCCCCTCCCCCCTCTCCCGCCTTCTCCCTCTTTCCCCCTTCCTCCTCTCCCTCCTCCTCCCTCTTTCCCCCTCCCCCCTCTCCCGCCTTCTCCCTCTTTCCCCCTTCTTCCTCTCCCTCCTCCTCCCTCTTTCCCCCTTCCCTCTCTCCCGCCTTCTCCCTCCATCTCCCTCCATCTCCCTCCTTCTCCCTCTTTCCCCCTCCTCCCTCTCCCGCCTTCTCCATCTTTCCCCCTTCCTCCTCTCCCTCCTCCTCCCTCTTTCCCCCTCCTCCCTCTCCGCATCTACACAATCCGATCGTCCTACTATCCGGTAGCCCGCGTAGCCGTCTCCGTGAGTAGCATTCATTCAACAGGTATGCGGCGGGCGGCTGGCTGATAAGACTTATCTAAGTCCACCTTCCTTATCGCATCCTAGCTCACATACGTTATTAGTGATTATTTTTTTTTTCCGGAGGTGGGGGTGGGGCCTAGCACTAATTCCTCGTATGGCCGGTTCGGAGGCGTCTGAATGTGTGTTCTCCTGGTTTTTATGCGAGCACTTTTTCTCGCCGAATGGTTGAGTGGTGTGGGGATGGGGGAGAGGTGTACTCCGCCTTCTCTCGTTCGTGCTTAGTCTTTTGCGTTTTTTTTTTTTTGTCTCTTTCTCCTTTTCTTTCTTTCTTTTTTGTCTTTCTCTTTTTCTTTCTTTCTTTTTCGTTCTCTCCTTCATCCCTCCCTTATTCTATCCTTCCCCTTCCTTCCCTTCCCTCCCTCCCTCTCTCCCTTCCCTCCCTCCCTCTTTCCCTTCCCTCCCTCCCTATCTCCCTTCCCTCCCTCCCTCCCCCCTCTCTCCACCCCACTCCCTCATCCCTTCCGCCCTCCCTCCCTCCACCCCACTCCCTCCCCCCCCCCCTCCCTCCCCCCCCCCCCCCCCCAACAGAAGGGCGTAGCTCGGGTGAGTCTGTGCCCTTTAAAATAAGCCTCAGGAATGGACGGCGCTGCTGTCCAGTGTTCATGGCTTAGGTGGTGATGACGTTGTGTTTGTGCGTTTGTTTGTTTCCCCTTTTTTTATTTATGTATGGCGGTCTTCCTCCTCCTTCTCTCTCTAACTCGATTCCCCTTTCCTTTCCTTTTCCTTGCGCTCTCTCCTCCCCCCCTTCTTTACTTTCTCGTTTGTTCACTTCCTCTCTCTCACCTTCCCTCCCACCCTCTCCACATTTCCTCCTTCCCTTCCACCCTCTCCCCATTCCCTCCTTTCCTTCTCTCTTCTCCCCTTCCCTCCCTCCCTCCCCTGCCTCCCTCTCTCCATTCCCTCTTCTCACCCCCTCCCTCCTTCCTTTCCTTCTCCCTCCCCCCCTACCTCCCTTCCTCCTTTCTTCCATCCCTCCCTCCTCTCCTCCCTCCCCCCTTCTTCCTTCCATGATGCATTATCCTGATGTATATATATATATATGTTTTCCCTCCATAATCTTACCCTTAAAATCCACTGTGAGCATCCTAAGACCTTCCTCTTAGGGAATCTGGGGATGCTGATCGCTCCTTCCGGTCCTTCGAAGGAAAGGGATACTCAGCGCTTTTTTTCTCGCTGTGTATATCCTCTCTCTTACTCCTGCTCTAACTTTTTCTCTTTTACTCTCTCTCTCTCTCTCTCTCTTCATCTCGTCTCTACCTCTCTTCATCTTTCCCTCGCTTCACTCGAGAATTATGTGTGTAGTAGATGTCTATTGTGTGTCTCTTCAGCTCTCCCCCTCCCCCTTATCTCCCCTCCCTCTCCACCTCTCCCTCTCTTTATCTCCCGCTACTTCACTTCCTTTATTTCTCTCTCTGTCTCCCTCCCTCCCTCCCCTCCCTATAACCCGGTAGGAAAAGGCATCACCAGTTGTAAACCGATGAGAAGGACAGACGTTCGTCTTTTATTGGTGGTCCGATAAATACGTCTAAAGCTGGAGGTTAGAGCTTAGAGCTGTGTTCTGATCACTGCCTGTTCTCCTCTGTCTATGATCCTTCTGATCTGGATTCCTTCTGCCGAGTGACCTGTGGCAGACGGCGATCGCATCCCGACATGTCAGTGCATTGGTTAATTAGGGAACACCGCCAGCAGGTCAACAAGGTTAAACGCGAGGCTAAACGCGTTTAGCTGTTCGAGGTTAAAAGATGGGGAGGTCACCAGGAAACACTAGTACACACCTTTCCCTCTCCCTCTCTCTACCTCTCTCTACCTCTCCCCTCACCCTTTCTTTTTTTCTCTCTTTCTTTCTCTCTCATAACTCTCTTCCTCATCCCTCCCTCCCTCCCATTCACTTGAATAAGTTCTCGTTTTCGGCGTTAAAGAAAACGGATTTTTTTCATGGTACACTTATTTATACAATGAAGCTCTGAGAGAATTCAATTTTACGGAATGATTGATGAAAAAATATGCGGGTCAAAATGTCTTAAATTGATAAATGTTTAACAAGTGACAAATCAACTTAATATTAATGACAGCATCTGTAACAATGAATGAATATTACGCTTTCTCCCTCTCTCTCTTTCCTCCTCTTCCCCCTCTCCCTTACTACCTCTCTCTCACTACCTCACTCCCTCTCCCTCACTCACCCTCCATCACTCCCTCTCCCTCACTCTCCCTCCTTCTCCTTCTCCCTCTCCCTCACCCTCACTCTCACTCTCCCTCCTCCTTCTCCCTCACCCTCACTCTCCCTCCTTCGCCCTATCCCTCTCTCCCTCCCCCACCCTCTCCCTCACTCCCTCTACCTCACCTTCTCCCTCACTTCCTCTACCTCACCTCCCTCACTCCCCCTACCTCACCTCCCTCACTCCCTCTACCTCACCTCCCTCACTCCCTCTACCTCACCTCCCTCACTCCCTCTACCTCACCTCCCTCACTCCCTCTACCTCACCTCCCTCACTCCCTCTACCTCACCTTCTCCCTCACTCCCTCTACCTCACCTTCTCCCTCCCTCACTCCCTCTACCTCACCTTCTCCCTCACTCCCTCTACCTCACCTTCTCCCTCACTCCCTCTACCTCACCTTCTCCCTCACTCCCTCTACCTCACCTTCTCCCTCACTCCCTCTACCTCACCTTCTCCCTCACTCCCTCTACCTCACCTCCCTCACTCCCTCTACCTCACCTCCCTCACTCCCTCTACCTCACCTTCTCCCTCACTCCCTCTACCTCACCTTCTCCCTCCCTCACTCAATCTACCTCACCTTCTTCCTCACTCCCTCTGCCTCACTTTCTCCCTCACTCCCTCTACCTCACCTTCTCCCTCACTCCCTCTACCTCACCTCCCTTACTCCCTCTACCTCACCTCCCTCACTCCCTTTCTCACTCCCTCTACCTCACCTCCCTTACTCCCTCTACCTCACCTCCCTCACTCCCTTTCTCTCTCCCTCACCCTCTCCCTCTCCCTCACCCTCTATCACTCTTAGAAATCCCTGAACTGTAGCATCCAGCAGGGGACGAACGCAAAAAAAAAAAAAAAAAAAGATTTCCCGTACATGTAAGTTCCATAGCTTTCTTTGAGGAGCTGTGTTGTCGTGTTTTTCCTTTGTCTTTAATTGAGCTTGAGCTTGGCTTCTCTGGGACACCATCAATGGGGAGATTACTTAGGAAACGTCGGCTGTTGACGGCACAAAGCTCTTTTATGTCGGAGGGGATAATGGTGGTGATGAGGATGCTGGAAATTGGTGGTGATGGTAGCATCGATGGTGGTGGTGATGATAGTGATGATGGTCATTGTGTTTCATATTGTTTACTAAATTGTTAGACTGACCTCTTTGCGTTTCGTCTCCTTTCAATTTCTTACTTCTTCCTCCCTCCCCCTCTTCTTCCTCCTTCCTCCCTCCTTCTCTTCTTCCTCCTTCCTCCCTCCTTTTCTTCCACCTTCCTCCCTCCTCCCACTCCCTCGCTCCTCCCCCCCTTTCCCCTCCTCCCCCCTCCCTCCTCTCCACTCCGTCCCCCTCCCCCCCTCTCCCTCCTCTCCACTCCGTCACCCCCCTTTCCCCTCCTCCCTCCCCCTCCGTCCCCCTCTCCCTCCTCCCTCCTCCCCTCGCTCCCTCTGGGCTTCTGTGGAAGTCTTATCGTCTGGCTGTATGTACCCCGTGGCCCCTTTCATCTTCATCGGCCGCTTCCTATGCACCTCTTTCTCCTTCTCCTTTTCCTTCTTCTTTCTCTTTTCCTTGTTTGTTGTTGTTGTTGTTCCTCTCCTTCTCCTTTTCCTTCCCTTCCTTCTCCTTCTCCTTCCCCATCTCCTTCCCCTTCTCCTTCTTCTTCTTCTTCTTCTTCTTCTTCTTCTTCTTCTTCTTCTTCTTCTTCTTCTTCTTCTTCTTCTTCTTCTTCTTCTTCTTCTTCTTCTTCTTCTTCTTCTTCTTCTTCGTATCCTTCTCCTCCTTCGTATCCTTCTCCTCCTCCAACTCCTTCGTACCCTTTTCCTTCTTCTCCTAATTCTCCTTCTCCTCCACCTCCCTCCCTCCCTTCTCCTACTTTTTTCTTTCTGCTTCATCTATTTTTTTCTTTGTCTCCCCTCTTTATTCCTCGTTCCATTCCCCTGGCCAGAGAGGAGGGGATCGAGCTGACTTTGTTAAGTCTTTATGTTCTTTTAACTTCATTCGTTTTGTGTATAATGGTTTTGGGTTTTCCTCTCCCTTTATCGTGTTTTGTGCCTGTCCGTCTTTTTCTCTTTCCCTCTCTCTCTCTCTCTCTCTCTCTCTCTCTCTCTCTCTCTCTCTCTCTCTCTCTCTCTCTCTCTCTCTCTCTCTCTCTCACTCTCACTCTCACTCTCTCTCTCCCTCTCTCTCCTCTCTTCTCTCTCTCTACCCTCTCTCTCCTCTCTACTCTCTCTCTCTCTCTCTCTCTCTCTCTCTCTCTCTCTCTCTCTCTCTCTCTCTCTCTCTCTCTCTCTCTCTCTCTCTCTCTCCCTTTCTCTATCTTTCTCTCTCTCTCTCCCTTTCTCTATCTTTCTCTCTCTCTCTCCCTTTCTCTATCTTTCTCTCTCTCTCTCCCCCTTTCTTTATATTTCTATCTATCTCTCTCCCTCTCTCTTTCTTTCTATCTCTTTCTCCCCTTCTCTCTCTAACCCTCCTCCCCCCTTCTCTCTCTCTACCCCCTCCCCCTCCCCCTCTCTATCCTACATCCCTCCCCTCCTTCCCCCCTTCCTCCCTCCTTCCTTGTCCTCACCGACATCCCCCATCACCCCTCACCCCCTTCACCCCTTCCTCCCTCCTTCCTCGTCCTCACCGACATCCCCCATCACCCCTCACCCCCTTCACCCCCCTCACCCACCCTCACCCCCTCTCTTCAAAAAAGAAGAGAAAAGCTGCGGCTAAACTTGAGCGAATGGAATGATTAAAGGCGCGAGGGGTGGCCGGCGTTGGTCGACCCGGGAGCTAATCGGTTAATTACGCTTAATTACGGCCGGAATGGAGCTAGTTAGCGTCATTTGGCGGGGTCGATATTGTGCAAAGTACATGCACAGGCGAGCGGCCGCGGGGTTGTTTGTTTGTTTGTGTTTGTTTGTTTTGTTTCGAGGGGGAAGTGTGGAAGTGGAGGTGTGTGTGTGCGTGTGTTTGGGTTTGGGTTTGTTGGTGCGGAGGGAGGGGGAGGTTGTGTGTGTGTATGTGTGGGTGGGTGGGGTGGGGGGGAGGTACGTGGATGTGTGTATGTGGATGTGTGTATGTGGATGGATGGATTGATGGATGGATTGATGGATGGATGGATGGATGGATGGATGAATGAATGGACTAGAAATTAGGCAATTAAAACCTTCCTCTGTGTACAGTATGAAGCACATAACATTCCCTTAGTTGATTTGAACATGTTCTACCAATAAGATACAAAATGAATGATTGAAACGCTGCAGCTTGCAACGAGGACAGAAAGCTTGTCACCAAAATAACCCAAAATCAGTTACGAATATAGACAGATGAACCTCTTTTCCGCCAATGCAACATTAAGAAAAAAGAAAAAAAAATCATGCATGCATTAGTCGCATGGCCTGCCCGCTTGTTTTCTGATCCTCTATGTATGCATGTATGTATTTATGCATCTATGCATTCATGCATGGTGTGTGTGTGTGTGTGTGTGTGTGTGTGTGTGTGTGTGTGTGTGTGTGTGTATGTATGTATGTATGTATGTATGTATGTATGTATGTATGTATGTATGTATGTATGTATGTATGTATGTGTGTGTGTGTGTGTGTGTGTGTCTGCATCATCATTATTATCATTACTACCACTACTACTATTGCTGCTGCTACCTACCTATATTACTTTCATCTTGGCTATTATAGTTATTACTTTCATTGTAGTTATTGATTTTTTATTAATGTTATCATCATCATCATCATCATCATTTCTATCATCCTCATCATTATATAATTACCGTCACCATTACCATCATAATCATTATCGCAACCACCCCACAACCCCACCCCTCTCCCCCCACCCCCACCCACCATCCCTCACCACTTCATATATAAAAAAAACAGAACTTTAGATGATGTTATGTTAATGTACTACATACTTAATCACAATCCTTGTGATTCACTGTATAATCGCATAAGCTTTAATGAATATATTCACCATCATAACATAATAAACAAAACGAATAAAGGTTACGACCATTAATCAAACTGTAAATAAACCGGAAATAAACTTAAAACGAATCCTCTTTAATCAAATCGATCGTGCCGGTGATATACAAAATCTGAAAATCGATAAAACGGTCATAAAAAAAAAAAAAAAAATCCACCAGGAAGTGGATCATAAATCCTATAAAAATGAAATCCTAGTATATGGTGGGCGATCATGGCTGTGTGTCTTTCGTCATGTAATTTCTTCGGCTGGGGGGGGGGGGGCGGTTATTACAGAGACCCTTTCGTCTGTTATCGGGTCTTATCTGTTGCGTGGGGGTGCCTCGGTGGTCACGTCAGAGGGTGAGAGGGTGAGGGTGTGGGTGTGGGTGTGAGTGAGGGTGAGGGTGTGGGTGAGAGGGTGTGGGTGAGGGTGAGGGTGTGGGTGAGAGGGTGAGTGGGTGAGAGGGTGAGGGTGTGTGGGTGTGGGTGAGGGTGTGGGTGAGGGGGTGTGGGTGAGGGTGAGGGTGAGGGTGTGGATGAGAGGGTGTGGGTGTGTGGGTGTGGGTGAGGGTGTGGGTGAGAGGGTGAGGGGGTGTGGGTGAGAGGGTGAGGGGGTGTGGGTGAGAGGGTGAGGGGGTGTGGGTGAGGGTGAGGGTGTGGGTGAGGTGGTGTGGGTGAGGGTGAGGGTGAGGGTGAGGGTGAGGGTGAGGGTGAGGGTGTGGGTGAGGTGGTGTGGGTGAGGGTGAGGGTGAGGGTGAGGGTGTGGGTGAGAGGGTGAGGGGGTGTGGGTGTGGGTGAGGGTGAGGGTGTGGGTGAGAGGGTGAGTGGGTGAGAGGGTGAGGGTGTGTGGGTGTGGGTGAGGGTGAGGGTGTGGGTGAGGGGGTGTGGGTGAGGGTGAGGGTGTGGATGAGAGGGTGAGGGGGTGTGGGTGTGGGTGTGGGTGAGAGGGTGAGGGGGTGTGGGTGAGGGTGAGGGTGTGGGTGAGAGGGTGAGGGGGTGTGGGTGAGGGTGAGGGTGTGGGTGAGAGGGTGAGGGGGTGTGGGTGTGGGTGAGGGTGAGGGTGAGGGTGTGGGTGAGAGGGTGAGGGAGAGAGAGAGCGAGAGAGGGAGGGAGAGAGAGAGCGAGAGAGGGAGGGAGAGAGAGAGCGAGAGAGGGAGGGAGAGAGAGAGCGAGAGAGGGAGGGAGAGAGAGAGCGAGAGAGGGAGGGAGAGAGAGAGCGAGAGAGGGAGGGAGAGAGAGAGCGAGAGAGGGAGGGA
>NW_028234429.1:16323174-16330674 GCF_977035675.1 Penaeus japonicus | reverse complement strand
AAGCTCTTGCGGGCGAAGTCCATGCCGTCCTTGAACGTCGAGAACGAGATCCCCGGCCGTTCGTTCCGGCCCATGTCGCCGTCCTCCATTAACTCCTCGGTGAGCAGCAGGTCAGCCTCGCCCTTGCCGATGGTGATGAGCAGGGTCGTGAATCCCCGCTTCGACCGGAACACAGTGACGCCTCCGCCCAGCCCGGCGTTCAGCAGTCCTCCTCCTCAACGCCGTAAATTGGAGAGAACCACCTCTGACGGCGCCCTGCTCATCAAGCGCAGGCAGAAGCGGAGCGGCTTCGAGAGCGAGTTCCCCTCTGGAGGCACGCCCTCAGTCCGAGCCCTCAAGAGTGTGTTCGACACCAAGGCAAAGAAAGCGGTCACCGACAACAGGACTCCTTCGTCGCCCAAGGGGAATTCGCCAGTCACATCGCCGACGACGACAGAGGTGGCTGCTGTTGGCCAGGTTTTGAAGAAAGAACCTGGGGAGGCAAAGCACCAAAAGATGTTCGTCCGTCATGGGAGTCTCGACAATTATGAGAAAGCGGAAGAGAAAAGGACTATTTCTAAGCTCCAAGACATTAGGACGCCGCAAACCTCAGTCAAAAAGCTTCTGAGGCATTTTGAGCAGCCCAATACGTTTGAAGAGGAGACAACAACAATTTGCCAAACTAATAAACCACCAAGAGACCCAGTACAAGTGAACATCATTGTAGAAGAAAAGAACCCAGGCCGTGATGTGCAGTCCGAACCGAAACCCAGAGCTCACGTCGCTGTGACGAAACAACGATCAAAGAGCGAACCAGAGCTTACAGCCAAGCGTCCAAGCATCCTTGCAAGTCCTGTGTCAGTGAAAAGACTCAAGATGCAGTTTGAGAGTCAGGGAGTAAAAGAAACATTTGCATCGCCTGCCCTCTTGCCCCCGCGCAGAGAAGCCGCAAAGCTGAGAAAACAGTTTGCTGTACGTCAGATGAGCTCAGATTCCGAGGACGATGTCTTCCAAATGGATCTTCCTTTTGCAGGGAAGAAGCCAGAACCAATGGTGCTTGAAACAACAGAAGCTAGTTCAGTCACTCCCTCTGTGAGTAACTTGAGACTGCGATTTGAAAAGGCCTCATCTGCCCAGTCTTTCTCGAAGACTGTTGGGAGGGATGACATTGCCGTCAGACGGTTCCAGAAGTCAACAACACTGGATTTACTGACGCCTTTTGAGAACATGGAGCAGAACAAAGAGGAACCATCGGAAAAGCCTGCTCGTCCCTCCGTATCCGAGATCAACTCGCAGAACACAGTCAAGAACCTCTTACAACAGTTTCAGGCTCACACACCCGATCAGCCCTTGGAAGAGAAGGCAACCAAGTTCTCTTTCGACGCAAGGGAGTCAACACAGTTAAGGGAAGTTTCAAGTTTTGAAGTAAAGTCATATGTTAAATCTTACGAGGCCTCTAACAGTCCGCAGACGCGGCATAATCATGATGTAGAAGCGAGTGAATTTACAAGACATGCCCAGTCTCCTCAACGTGAGGTATTTAGGCAGGATAAGTCTCCTGTTCAAAGACGCAAGAGTTCAAGTAGTTCAAATGACAGTAGTTCCGACAACGACGAACCCGAAGACTCCATCCACATTGCCAGAATGGGAAACAGTGAAAGAGACTTACAAATCGAGAATTACTGGAGAGCGAAAAAGGAAGAAATAAAGGAGAACAGAACAGAAAACCTAAATGAGAGAAATCACAGTTACAAAGACAGTGTAGACTCCGACAGATTAGAAAACGAAAAACTTCTTTCGAAACAACGATTGGCAAAGACATCAGACAGCGAGAGTGAAGAGGAAGACCAAAGTACATCGGAGGAAGACCAAAGTGCATCAGAGGAAGAGGAAGCAAAAGGACAAAATGTTGATATCATAGAGGAAATCGCGTACATAGAGACACTCGTCAAGAAAGCCCAGGCGGCGCCACCAACAACTAACAAGACAGAGGACTCCCACAGTAAAATTGACGACCTTATAACCGACTTCGAGAGGAGCCAGAAACAAGAAAGTCGTGTGAGAAGCAGTTCGGTTCTCTCAGAAGACCTCGGAATATTAGAGTCCTCGCATGGCAAAGTAGGACATCTCATCGACAAATTCGCCAACGTGCGTCCTAGCGCTGACACCAGCAGCAGCGAAGACGAGGGAGAAGGTGAGGGAATGAAGAGCAGTTCCACGCGCTCGGAAGGCTCGGCGCTTGACACTTCCCACGGCAAAGTAGGACATCTCATCGACAAGTTTGCTTATGTCCGTGACGTGCATTCGGACAGCTCGAGCCAAGAAGACGAAGACAGAGACAAAGTGGACGAGCAGGTGACAGAGCGAAGGGAATCGGACATCAGTTCACTCATTGATAAGTTCGCTAAAATCAACAACCCCCGCGTCAAGAGCACATCCACATCGTCCGACTCTGACGCAGAGAAGCCTCCCTCGGCCGAGAAGGAGAAGCCTCCCGTGCCGACGATCTCGACCAAGAACATCCCCGGGAAAGTGCGGACCCTGAACCCAGACGAGCTTCAGTTCTTCGGCATGGGGGGTTCCAGTGAGCCTTTCGTGCGCAGCCAGAGCCTCAGGGTGAAGAAGGCCAACCCACAGCCCTTCTATCCCCGCGGTGGCTCTCTGAGGGTGAAGAAGAACGAGCCCCTGCCGGTGATCCCTGCCGCGAAGAAGCTGCCGAGGAACTGCCGGAACCTGAAGCCCGACGAGCTTCGCTTCTTCGACATGGGCAACAACAACAACGTGTACAGCAACCTGACGTCGAAGTCAAACTCGCGGAGCTCGTCCTGCGCCTCGATTCCCGCGACGGAGAAGGAAGACGCCTTTAATAACAACAACAACAACAAATCGCCAACGGACGTCCCGTTTTTTCAGTAGCTAGCCAGGGTGTCTGCAAGCCCCCCCTACCCACCGGAGATGGCCGGGCCCCTGGCGATGACGATGATGACAACGTATTTATTGACGATGACGTGCTTTGTGACGATTCAGTCTCGGACTCGGGCTCTGATGCAAGCATTCTGAGGGACTTCCATGATGAGGAGGACGAGCTTCGTGATTCGCTTCTTCGGATCGTTGTAGATGAGCCTACTTCGCCAGCAAGAATGCAGTTAAGTAGTCACAAGAATGAAGATTCTTACGGTTCTTTGGATATTGATGAAGTTCTTGAGGAAATAATGATGGAGGAGTCCATGGATGATAGGCTTGAGTTGCTACCATTGCAATCAGAAATTCACAGTGATTCGGCGTATAGCGAGGTCGTTTGCGAAGATTTTGATGAGTTATCCATGAAGGAAATCGCCCTCCCAGTGACAGAAAATGGAGCAAATGATGATACTACAGAAAACGTTGGTGGTATTGATCTGGTTGTCGAAGAGGTAACTATGCTAAACGAAAAAATAAGGCTTAAACCTGAACTAAGCCTAAATTACACGACTTTCATTGAGAAAAACTACCAACCAGATGAATTTGAGAAACAACCAAGCAATGGCAGATTAGATGGAAGCAAAGAGAAATGCAACACAGCAAGCAGTGTTCAAAATCAACAGGTGCGATATGATCACGAAATGTACGATTTTGTTCAAACAGAAGCGTTGACGGAGGAGAAACAATTTATGCATTATGACGAGGTGTCGGATAAACAGATATGTGTCCAAGAAATTTCATCCGGGGATAAGAAGGCCGGAAATAAGAACGAAGAAAATACAGAAGAGAACTGGCCAAGTAATAGAATGACAGAACACGAATGCCTCCGTACCACAGAAAACGGTTCTCTTATCGATTCCTGTAATGAAGGGGTATCTCTGGAATTCTCAGAGGCGCGACTTCAGACAACCAAACTCCCGAAAGAAGAGATGAAAAAAGACGAGAAGATGGCCGATGGAACTCGAGAAACACACGAAACGGAAAAGGCAAATCCCGAGATCATATTCGAAAAATTGGAAAGCAATGTTGCTAAAAACGACTCGCAAGTTCTTGCCGAAATGAAAGACGGAGATAGTGTCAGCAGCGGGGAGTCATATGAACTAGAAGATATGACACCGTCGACTGAAAACGAACGCCTTCCGGTGGCAGAGGAGGAAATAAGCAACATACTGCAACCGGACGGAGATGTCGAGCGCGCAAAAAACTCCGAACAAATGCATTCCACTTTGCAACAAGTCTTGGGCGAGGCATCGATCGGACAAGATATTGAGACCATAACCGAGTCGCTGATGCCCCAGGAGGACGAAAGAGTAAGAGGAGAAGAACGAGAAATAGAAGAAGAAAGGGGAGAAATGGAAAGGGGAAGAGAAGAAAGGGGAGGAATGGAAAAAGAAAGAGAAATAGGAGAAAGAGGAGAAACAGAAAGAGAAAGCGGAGAAAAGGGAGAAAGAGAAAGCGGAGAAAAGGGAGAAAGAGAAAGCGGAGAAAAAGGAGAAAGAGAAACCGGAGAAAAAGGAGGAAGAGAAAGTGGAGGAAAATTCTCAGAGAGCGAATCCTCAGAGAGTGACTCCGAAACAGAAGGAGAAATAACAAGAGAGGAAAGAGAAGCAGAAAGAAAGGGAGAGCGAGCCACAAGCCACGACAACAAAGAACCAGAGCCTCTTCTCCAGCCTTTCGTCGGCCCTTCAGAGTGTGTGAGCGAACCATTTGTAGCACGCGAAGGAGGAGCAGGAGGAGCAGGAGGAGAATTGGCTCTCAACACCGAGTCCTTGGGAGATCTCCATATCTCAGGGGACGCCGCGAAGCTATCGCCTCAGCCTCCTCCTCCACCTCAGTCTCCTACTCCTCCTCCTCCTCCTCTCCTGACGGGGAAGAAGGTAAAGAAGGTGCGATTCCCCGACGATGGGAACCTCACCACGCACTACGCCCCGGAAGTAGGAGAGATGGAAGGGGATGACGAAAGGGGGAATGAAGAAGGGGAGCGAATAGAAAAGGAAGAAGAGGAAAGGAGAAAAGAAGAAGAAGAAGAAGAGGTAATTGTCAGTAGTGACGAGGGAGAACGGAAGAAAGTGGCAGCCCGGGGAGGTCTGTCAATCCGAGGCGTCCATGATATTTTGAGCGAAGAGGAATTCGTCCACTTCTGTTTTCTGGCTTCTGCTTTATCCGTCGTTATGTATTTTATCACGGTTTGGTTCACGTAAGTAAGTAGGAATGGATATTCACAGCTTGCAAAGTAGGTCCCTTGAATGTCCTTCATTATAGATAAGTGTCATAAAAAAAACGTAATGCTGAACCCTTAGTTAGTCTTCGCAGCCCGTTTTTATTACGCGTGTTTGTGTTTGTATCTTTGTGACAGAAATGTTTGTTTGTGATTGAATAAGCGAGTGATAGTTCGAGTGTCTTGAATCAGGAGTCCTAGAATAAAAGAATTGGGTTATGACAAGGAGACTGAAAGTAATTTAATAGTAATTATTTGATAACATTTAAGATATCAGGAATCGTGATTGAAAAAAAAAATATATATATATACTTTTGTGAATATCAAGCAACATATTATTCCAGTGACATCATCAGTGTATGTAAATTATGCCTCAGACAACTGGTCAGGAACTGGTTTGCTTTGCATATAAAGTGTCCTTATGGGGCAATATAATGCTACTTCAACTGTCGTCCAATCTGGCGAAATGAGCTGTCTGACGGCTTTAATAAGGTCTGGTGTCATAAGTGTTTTTTTACGATTATTACGATTATTATCATTATGACCATTATCACCATCTATCTTTTTTTTTCCCGATTATCAGTATTGTTTTATTGTATTCAACCAACAAGAAGTCAGCAGCTAACTATGCATGATTACTATGCTAATCAGGTTTCTGTATATATATATATTTTTTTTTTTAATGTACTGTATTTATTTTCTCGAAGTGAAAATGAATCCGTGTAATATGATATTGGAACTGTATCCTTTATGTATATATATATAATTATATTGGTGTGAATGACACGTTTCTGTCGTGTGATAGATTTCTTTTCAAGGCTTTTTTATGTAGATATATTTTTATTTTGTAAGGAGTTGATAATATTGTTTGACTAGATAATAATTTCTTAATATTTTACCATGTATGATTACTTTTGTAATTTTTACTGAAACCAGTGGTGCAGATTTCATGGATGTGTGAATCTGTGCAAAATAAATCGTTATACATGGACAATACTTTCTGTTTCATCCTAAGATATTCGGTGCACTGAATTACTAACTTTGATATTTTGCAGGACTTAGATGACCAATCCTGATCATTGAAAAAAACAAAACAAGAAAACAAACGTAACATTGAAATAACAGTGAAGAATATAATTTTGATCTTATCAACAGAGGTTACAAACACCCACCTCCAAAGTTGGTGTGTGCAATACCTAGAGTTAACGAAGAGAGAGAAAAAAAATGGTAAAATAAAAATCTAGAATCTCCACTGTTAAAATACATCATTAACTGATACTCAAAATTGTAAAAGGCACTCCAAGTTTCCTTTTATAATCTAATAAACGGGAAACATTTGAAAGGTTAAAATGTTACTCCGTAAAGGTCAACTATTTAAGCTCATCCTTTATTTTTTAAAAATCAGGATTTATAACAGCATAGCACAGGATATGAGACAGTAACCATCTTTTTATCATATTTATTATTGTTATTCTTTTATACTATCTCGTGTTCTTTTCATTCGCACAAAACTTCTAAAGATTCCATTTAGTTCATCCGTAAGCAATAGGCTTGTTTAGTATTGATATTCTTAGAGTGAAACCAATCTTGCATTTTAAAACTGAGAGCGCACCGAGGAGAGCAACATAAACTAGTTACGGAATTAAAAGATGGAAAGTAATTTGTGCAATATCGACGGCAGTGCAATATTTACCACTACTGATTGATTTAAACAACCCTATCCTCTCTCTCTCTCTCTCTCTCTCTCTCTCTCTCTCTCTCTCTCTCTCTCTCTCTCTCTCTCTCTCTCTCTCTCTCTCTCTCTCTCTCTCTCTCTCTCTCTTTCGCTGTCTATCTGTCTCTCGGTCTTTCTCTCTTTCTCTCGCTCGCTCTCTTTCTCTCTCTAGTTTTCTTTTCTCTGTGTGTCTGTCTATCTATCTCTTTCTCTTTCTCTTCCTCTTTTTCTCTCTCTCTTTTTCTCTCTCCCTCTCTCCTCTATTTCTCCAAATCATGGTAATCATTACCTGTGAAGTTCGTTCAAGTTTTGAATCGTTAAAGAATTGGGAAAAGTTAGAAGCGTACTTCAGTCTTCCATAGTTCTTAGAAAGATTATTATTCTAAAATTCTTTTATATTTTTTCCCTATGATAATTCTAGTATTCTAAATTAAAATCTACGATTCTTATACGGGAGGAGCCTCCGCCAGACCTAATTGGTATGAAAACTGGATCTTGAGAGAGTCAGCCTTGTTGCCATGGTGCACAGTATCAAGTGGAAGACATGACAAACAGACATGCAACGAACTGAGCATATGGTGCGCAGAATGTCGTTTGCATTATTTTTTATTTTTTTTTTTTATTTTTT
>NW_028234429.1:16280674-16285674 GCF_977035675.1 Penaeus japonicus | reverse complement strand
TTCTTCTGTTACACCCACCACCTGCATGCCATCCCTCATCCATAAACTCTCCAGCCCACTTCTTCATCCTCAGCATCACTCCTCAGCCCAGACCATCGCAATCTCAGCTCTCTCACTCTGTCTCCAATCCTAAATCATTCTTGAGCTCTCCCTTTAGCATACTTTCTCTTAATCTTGTCTATTTATGACACTCTCAACGAAAATCCCAGCATCTTCTATCTTCTTTTAGCGAGTACCACTGCCTCTAAACCATACATCATAACTGTTTTTAAGCTTTTAAGCTTTCCCGTTCATCCTCGCAGATCTCCTTCTATCACGAATCATCCCTGTCATTCTTTTCTTCCCTGCCTGCGCTCTTTTCTTCACCTTTTCTTCACCTCTCTAGCACAAAATCCTTCATTTTGAACCGAGGACACCATAGTGTTGAAACTAATCCACCTTCACCACCACTGCACCGTCCCACCGTCGCACCGCCCTCCCTCTCATTCGCTCACGGTACCTACTCGCTTTCCACTGCACCGTCGCACCGTCGCACCGCCCTCCCTCTCATTCGCTCACGGTACCTACTCGCTTTCCACTGCACCGTCGCACCGTCGCACCGCCCTCCCTCTCATTCGCTTACGGTACCTACTCGCTTTCCACTGCACCGTCGCACCGCCCTCCCTCTCATTCGCTCATGGTACCTACTCGCTTTCCACTGCACCGTCGCACCGTCGCACCGCCCTCCCTCTCATTCGCTCACGGTACCTACTCGCTTTCCACTGCACCGTCGCACCGCCCTCCCTCTCATTCGCTCACGGTACCTACTCGCTTTCCACTGCACCGTCGCACCGTCGCACCGCCCTCCCTCTCATTCGCTCACGGTACCTACTCGCTTTCCACTGCACCGTCGCACCGCCCTCCCTCTCATTCGCTCACGGTACCTACTCGCTTTCCACTGCACCGTCGCACCGCCCTCCCTCTCATTCGCTCACGGTACCTACTCGCTTTCCACTGCACCGTCGCACCGTCGCACCGCCCTCCCTCTCATTCGCTCACGGTACCTACTCGCTTTCCACTACACCGTCGCACCGTCACACCGCCTCCCTCTCATTCGCTCACGGTACTACTCGCTTTCCACTCACCGTCGCACCGCCCTCCCTCTCATTCGCTCACGGTACCTACTCGCTTTCACTGCACGTAGCACCGTCGCACCGCCCTCCCTCTCATTCGCTCACGGTACCTACTCGCTTTCCACTGCACCATCGCACCGTCGGGCCACCCTCCCTCTCATTCGCTCACGGTACCTACTCGCTTTCCACTGCACCGTCGCACCGCCCTCCCTCTCATTCGCTCACGGTACTACTCGCTTTCCACTGCACCGTCGCGAAGCGTCGCACCGCCCTCCCTCTCATTCGCTCACGGTACCTACTCGCTTTCCACTGCACCGTCGCACCGCCCTCCCTCTCATTCGCTCACGGTACCTACTCGCTTTCCACTGCACCGTCGCACCGTCGCCCCGCGCTCTCTCTCATTCGCTCACGGTACCTACTCGCTTTCCACTGCACCGTCGCACCGCCCTCCCTCTCATTCGCTCACGGTACCTACTCGCTTTCCACTGCACATCCGCACCGTCGCACCGCCCTCCCTCTCATTCGCTCACGGTACCTACTCGCTTCCACTGCACCGTCGCACCGTGCACCGCCCTCCCTCTCATTCGCTCACGGTACCTACTCGCTTTCCACTGCACCGTCGCACCGCCCTCCCTCTCATTCGCTCACGGTACCTACTCGCTTTCCACTGCACCGTCGCACCGTCGCACCGCCCTCCCTCTCATTCGCTCACGGTACCTACTCGCTTTCCACTGCACCGTCGCACCGTCGCACCGCCCTCCCTCTCATTCGCTCACGGTACCTACTCGCTTTCCACTGCACCGTCGCACCGTCGCACCGCCCTCCCTCTCATTCGCTCACGGTACCTACTCGCTTTCCACTGCACCGTCGCACCGCCCTCCCTCTCATTCGCTCACGGTACCTACTCGCTTTCCACTGCACCGTCGCACCGTCGCACCGCCCTCCATCTCATTCGCTCACGGTACCTACTCGCTTTCCACTGCACCGTCGCACCGTCGCACCGCCCTCCCTCTCATTCGCTCACGGTACCTACTCGCTTTCCACTGCACCGTCGCACCGTCGCACTGTTCCCCCCTTCATTCGCTCACGGTACCTACTCGCTTTCCACTGCACCGTCGCACCGTCGCACCGCCCTCCCTCTCATTCGCTCACGGTACCTACTCGCTTTCCACTGCACCGTCGCACCGTCGCACGCCCTCCCTCTCATTCGCTCACGGTACCTACTCGCTTTCCAATGCTGCACCGTCGCACCGTCGCACCGCCCTCCCTCTCATTCGCTCACGGTACCTACTCGCTTTCCACTGCACCGTCGCACCGCCCTCCCTCTCATTCGCTCACGGTACCTACTCGCTTTCCACTGCACCGTCGCACCGCGACCGCCTCCTTCATTCGCTCACGGTACTACTCGCTTTCCGCTGCACCGTCGCACCGTCGCACCGCCCTCCCTCTCATTCGCTCACGGTACCTACTCGCTTTCCACTGCACGCGTCGCGCCTCCCTATCCCCTCCTTACTGTACCTATCGCTTTCCACTGCAACTGCACCGTCGCACCGTCGCACCGCCCTCCCTCTCATTCGCTCACGGTACCTACTCGCTTTCCACTGCACCGTCGCACCGTAGACACCCTCCTCTCATTCGCTCACGGTACCTACTCGCTTCCACTGCAAACCGTCGCACCGTCGCACCGCCTCCCTCTCATTCGCTCACGGTACCTACTCGCTTTCACTGCACCGTGCACCGTCGCACCGCCCTCACTCTCATTCGCTCACGGTACCTACTCGCTTTCCACACCGTCGCACCGGCGCACCGCCCTCCCTCTCATTCGCTCACGGTACCTACTCGCTTTCCACTGCACCGTCGCACCGTCTCCAACCCTCTCATTCGCTCACGGTACCTACTCGCTTTCCACTGCACCGTCGCACCGTCGCACCGCCCTCCCTCTCATTCGCTCACGGTACCTACTCGCTTTCCACTGCACCGTCGCACCGTCGCACCGCCCTCCCTCTCATTCGCTCACGGTACCTACTCGCTTTCCACTGCACCGTCGCACCGTCGCACCGCCCTCCCTCTCATTCGCTCACGGTACCTACTCGCTTTCCACTACACCGTCGCACCGCCCTCCCTCTCATTCGCTCACGGTACCTACTCGCTTTCCACTACACCGTCGCACCGCCCTCCCTCTCATTCGCTCACGGTACCTACTCGCTTTCCACTACACCGTCGCACCGCCCTCCCTCTCATTCGCTCACGGTACCTACTCGCTTTCCACTGCACCGTCGCACCGTCGCACCGCCCTCCCTCTCATTCGCTCACGGTACCTACTCGCTTTCATTTCCTTTCTTCTCTTCCATCTCTCCAGGCTCTCCCCAACCTCAACCCTCTACTCCTACTACACAATCTAGTCAACCGCTGCCATCATAATCAATGGAAACCCCTGCCTGACCTCGCCTGTCAACCATACCCATCACCAATGCAAATAAGGAAAGCCTCAGATCCGATCCTTGATGCAATCCCCTCTCCCCCTTCAACCCGTCCGTCAATCCTACTTCAACCCGCACCGCTGTCATACTGTCCTCACCCACATCCTGCGCCATCCTCGCATACTTTCCTATTACTCCTGGCTTCCTCGTGCTACACCATTACTCCTCTCTCGGCTTCCTATTAGAAGCTTTGTCCCATTCCACAGACACACAGTGCTACTCCGTCTAGCCTTCTCAGGACTTCTGCGCAGATATAGGATAGTAAGCATAGGATCTGTAGTCTTTCTTCTAGGCATTGGACCGTACTGCTATCCACAGCTATCCACCTCTAGTCTTTCCCATAACTTCATGCTAGTGGCTTATTAAATCTATGCTTGTAATTACAACATCCCTGCATGTTAGCCTTATTCTCAAGGGAAAGAAAGAAAAAAGAAAGAAAGAGAAAGAAAGAAAAAGAAAGAAAGAAGAAAAAAAAAAGGTGTCAGTACACTTCATCTCCAGTCCTTGAGCATCCTTTCACTTCCCGAGATTTTGTTGAAGAATCTGGTCTGAAACTCACCTAAGCATCCCTTGCCTCTTCCACCTGGACGAACCCACCTTCCAGGTCTTTATCCTCTTCATAGTTGTCCTCACTTCCTCTTTGCTCATCCATTGTGTTTCGTGATTTCCCCTCTTAACATCATTCATTCTTCTTCCTCATTTTCTTCCTCCAGCAGCGTGACTCACCCTCATCACATCCCCATCCTTCTCCCTCATTCTCTTCACCGATCAGCGTGACTCACCCTCATCACATCCTCCTTCCTTCTCCCTCATTCTCTTCCTTCAGCAGCGTGACTCACCCTCATCACATCATCCATCCTTCTCCCTCATTCTCTTCATTGATCAGCGTGACTCACCACATCATCCATCCTTCTCCCTCATTCTCCTCATCCAGCAGCATGACTCACCCTCATCACATCATCCATCCTTCTCCCTCATTCTCTTCATCCAACAGCTACTCAAAATACCCCATCCTTCTTCTCAAGGCACTCTTCTTAGCACTTTCTTATCTCCGTCTTTTATTACCCTAACCTGCTGGTCATCCTTCCTTCTCTGCTCGCCTCCTTTGTCTTGCCAATCGATACAGAGTTCTTTTCTCCTTAAATATTTTCCTTCTTATAAGATGCTTCGTAAGCTTTTTTTTTTTTATTAGATTAATTTCCGTGATGTATGATAGGTAGATCAGGTGTAGAGATGTCAATAATGATGATGATGATGATGATAATAATTAGAATAGTGATGGTGATGATTATGATAATAACAATAAGGGTAATGATGATGATAATAATGATTATGATAATCGTAATAACAATGATTATAATGGTAACAGTACTGATAGTGATAGTAATGTTAATAATAATGAAGGAAA
>NW_028234429.1:16260674-16265674 GCF_977035675.1 Penaeus japonicus | reverse complement strand
TGCTATCATTATCATCACAATTAACATCCAATGTTGCCAAGAGTTCTTCCAACAGCTTTGCATAAGTGAAATATTGAAATTTCCTTACGCGGTGTCACCCGGTGTCAGACGATGTCACCCGGTGTCAGACGGTGTCACCCGGTGTCAGACGGTGTCACCCGGTGTCAGACGGTGTTGCAAGAAGCCAGATCTTACCACCGGATACATAAAAGTGTCACGAGATACAAAATAATACCACACAACATTCAGAAAGATATCAGATAACACCATTGGCAGGAATGGTAGCATCGAACCAGAATTTCTTATACGGAGGGGAGGCTACATCTCCCTTCCCCTCCCTCCCTCCCTCCCTCCCTCCTTCCCTCCCTCCCTCCCACTCTCCTTACCCCTCTTCCCTTCCCTACCTCCTACCTGCCACCCCCTCCTACTTGCCCCCCTCCCTTCCCTCCTTCCATACGTCAATCTCGCTACTACTCTTTCTCCTCTCCCTGCCCCTCCCCCAGTTCCTTACTCCCTCCTCTCTCTACTACTTCCTATCCCTCCACAACTCTCCCCCCCCCCCGTACCCCCACCCAACCCTCATTCTTCGCCCCCCAGCCCCCTCCATTCATCCTCCTTCCCCAACTTCTTCTTCCCTCCCCTGCCCTCCCCCCCCACCCTCCTCCTCCTCTACTCTCTCCCTCCCTCGCACCTCCTCTCCTCCCCTGCCCCCCTTCCTCTTCCTCTACCCCCTCTCACCCTTCCCTCTCCCCCTACTCCTTCTCTACGCCCTTCCTCCCACGCACCACCTCCCCCTCCCCCCCCTCCCCACTCTTTCCTCCCACCCATCCTTCACCCCCTCCTCCTCCTCCTCTACTCCCTCTCTCCCTCGCACCTCCTTCCTCCTCCTCCCCTTCTGCCCCCCAATTCCTCACGCACCTCCTCCTCCTCCTCCCTCCCCCACTCTCCCCTCCCACACATCCCTCCTCCCTCCTCCTCTACCCATCATCCCTCCCACCTCCTTTCCCGCTCTCCCCTCCCACCCTCCCCCTCCTCTACCCCTCCCCCCTCCTCTCCCACTCTCCCCTCCCTCCCTTGCACCTCCTCCTCTTCCCCCTCCCTCCCCCTCCTCCTCCCCCCTCCCCCTCCTCCTCCCCCCTCCCCAACTACCCCCTCCTACACCTCATGCACAAAGGAGTGCCATGTGTCCCAAGGAGTGCCAGGTGTCCTACGAAGTCATCAAGGGAGTGCCAAGGAGAATCAGGAAACAGGGTCTCGCTAACTTAAGACGACATGGGAAGAGACAGCAACACGGCCGGAACGCGTTAGTGCAAGATGCAAGATGCAAGAAACGTGTACCGTGCAGATGCTGGTTTAGAGGTGTCTCGAGTTGTTGGTTGATGTGCACTCTCGTGAGATTGCTATGTTGTCGACTGTTTGTGCGTGGGAGAAAGTGTGGGTCCGGGGGGGAGGGAATAGGAGGGGTGAGAAGGGGTGGAGGAGGCAGAGAGGAGAGAGAGAAAGAGAGAGAGAGAGAAAGAGAGAGAGAGAGAGAGAGAGATTGAGTGAGTGAGTGCAAGGGAGAGAGAGATTGAGTGAGTGAGTGCAAGAGAGAGAAAGAAAAATAGAGAGAGAAAGTCAGTGAGAGAAAGTGTGTGTGTGTGTGTGTGAGAGTGTGTACAAGAGAGAGAGAGAGAGAGAGAGAGAGAGAGAGAGAGAGAGAGAGAGAGAGAGAGAGAGAGAGAGAGAGAGAGAGAGAGAGAAAGAGAGAGAGAGAGAGAAAGAAAGAGAGAGAGAGAGAAATAGTGAGTGAGTGAGTGCGAAAGAGAGGGAAAAAAAGAGAGTGAGAGTGAATGAGAGAAAGTGTCTGTGTGTGTGAGAGAAAGAGAAAGAGAGAGAGAGAGAGAGAGAGAAATGAACAACTTACAGTTTGGCCGAGATCACGTAAGTCCAAGATTTCTCGAAGTTGTGTCAACAAAGCAGAAGTTTCGAAGATTGGATTCAGTCCTTATCTCATAATTAAAATGAATGAATTTCCAACACAACTGAAGTTCTTTTTGTTTCTCTGTTTTCCTGGCTGATTCAGTGTTAAACTTTCAATTATTAATTATGCTTTACTAAAAAAACGAAGTCACACTAATTTGCGCCAGCTCCGATATCTTGCTAAGCTGGTACTAAATGATTCCATTAATTTCATATGGGAGCGATAGATTTTATGGTATGTGGAACTTTGACTTCCCAAAGAGAGTGAGCGTGAGTGGGTGAGAGAGAAAGAGAGAGAGAGAGAGAGAGAGAGAGAGGGAGAGAGAGAGAGAGAGAGAGAGTGAGAAAGAGAGAGAAAGAAAGAGAGAGAAAGAGGAAGTTAGGTATACATCTAGATAGATAGATAGATTGATTGATTGATAGATAGACAGATAGATAGATAGAGAGATAGATAGAGAGGGAGAGAGAGAGAGAGAGAAAGAGAGAGAGAGAGAGAGAAAGAGAGAGAGAGAGAGAGAGAGAGACAGAGAAAGAGACGGGAGAGAAAGAGAGAGAGATATTTGCCATCAATATAAACTTTGTCATTATCGTTAACATACTTATTATAGACGTCCCTATAATCTTAATAATCATCACCACTATCAGAATCACTACCATACTTATTTTATCACTATACAAATAATTATCAACACATTGTTTATCACCATGATCCTTATCAATTTCCCCCTCATTGCCATTTATATCATCATCATCACTTTCTCTCTCTTTCTCTCATTTCCTCTCCATTCTCCTCTCTTTCTCTCTCTATCCTCATATCTCTTCTCATTCTCTCTCTCTCTCTTTCTCTCTCTCTCTCTCTCTCTCATTTCCTCTATCTATCTCTCCTTTCACCTCTCTCTCTCTTTCTCTTCCTCTCCCTCTCCCTCTCTCTCTCTCTCTCTCTCTCTCTCTCTCTCTCTCTCTCTCTCTCTCTCTCTCTCATTTCCTCTCTCTCTCTTTCTCTTCCTCTCTCTCTCTCTCTTTCTCTCAAATTCATCATCATTATCATTACTCCCACTATCAGCATTCCTCCTCTCTCTGTCTTGCTCTTGCTTTCATCTCTCTCTCTACTCTATTCACTCTATGAAGTCATTTCACCTCTCTCTCTTCCTCTCTCTCTCTCTCTCTCTCTCTCTCAATTCTCTTGGACTTTGGTACCACTTGTTTCTTGTCTTTTTTTTCTTGTTTTTTTTTCTTTCTTTCTTTCTTTCTTTTCCTTTTAAAATCTTAGACATACATGTACTGTGGAATATTTTGATATTTCATCTACTTTTGTTATGTTTGATGAAAATGGTAATGATACTGGTGATGGTAATGATAATGATAATGAAAATTATGGTGATGGTGATGATGATAATGCTAATGATTATGGTTATGACAGTGAAAATAGAGAATATAGTAAACGGAATGACTAATACTAATAGCTTACTGATGATGATAGTAATGATAATAATGATGATGGTCATAATAAGAATGATAATGATATATGAAAATGATAACATAATAATAATAATGATAATGATAATAACAATGTAACAAAATTAACAATCTTAATGATAATTACGTTACTACAATTAGCGGTACTAATGAAGTAATACTACTAATACTAGTAATGACAATAGCAAAGATAATGATAACAAGAATGAAAACAATGATATGAGCAATAAACACTGTACAGAAAGAATAAAGAATGATCAAGAATGTGCAAAAAGAATAAGTGATGATAAAGAATGTGCAGAAAGAATAAAGAATAATCAAGAATGTGAAGAAAGAATAAAGAATGATAAAGAATGTGCAGAAAGAATAAAGAATAATAAAAAATGTGCAGAAAGATTTAAGGATAATAAAGAATGTGCTGAAAGAATAAATTATAATAAAGAATGTGCAGAAAGAATAAATTATAATAAAGAATGTGCAGAAGGAATAAATGATAATTAAGAATGTGCAGAAAGAATAAAGAATAATCAAGAATGTACAGAAAGAATAAAGAATAATAAAAAATGTGCAGAAAGATTTAAGGATAATAAAGAATGTGCTGAAAGAATAAATTATAATAAAGAATGTGCAGAAAGAATAAATGATAATAAAGAATGTGCAGAAGGAATAAATGATAATTAAGAATGTGCAGAAAGAATAAAGAATGTTAAAAAATGTGCAGAAAGAATAAAGAATGTTAAAAAATGTGCAGAAAGAATGAAGAATGATAAAGAATGTACAAAAGAATAAATGACAATAAAGAATGTGCAGAAAGAATAAAGGATGATAAAGAATGTGCAGAAAGAATAAAGAATGATAAAGAATGTGCAGAAAGAATAGAGAATGATAAAGAATGTGCAGAAAGAATAAAGAATGATAAAGAATGTGCAGAAAGAATAAAGAATGATAAAGAATGTGCAGAAAGAATAAAGAATGATAAAGAATGTGCAGAAAGAATTAAGAATAATAAAGAATGTGCTGAAAGAATAAAGAATGATAAAGAATGTACAGAAAGAATAAAGAATAATAAAAAATGTGCAGAAAGAATTAAGAATAATAAAGAATGTGCTGAAAGAATAAAGAATAATAAAGAATGTGCAGAAAGAATAAATGATAATAAAGAATGTGCAAAAAGAATAAATGATAATAAAGAATGTGCAGAGAGAATAAATTATAATAAAGAATGTGCAGAAATAATAAAGAATGATAAAAAATGTGCAGAAAGAATGAAGAATGATAAAGAATGTGCAAAAAGAATAAATGACAATAAAGAATGTGCAGAAAGAATAAAGGATGACAAAGAATGTGCAGAAAGAATAAAGAATAATAAAGAATGTGCAGAAAGAATAAAGAATAATAAAGTATGAGCAGAAAGAATAAAGAATATGCAGAAAGAATAATGAATGATAAAGAATGTGCAGAAAGAATAGAGAATAATAAAGAATGTACAGGAAAAATATTAAAGGTGATGATGACAATAATGGTAGTAAACACAACATCAACATCCAAATATGATTAAAACA
>NW_028234429.1:16243174-16245674 GCF_977035675.1 Penaeus japonicus | reverse complement strand
GGAATATTTAGTCAAATGTAAATAGTTATAAATAATGCAGTATATTATAATCTTTCTGCATTGAATAGAAGAGAACAAACTTCAATCTAACGAATTACTTAAAGAAATTATTAACATGATTATCATCCTTTATAGAGAAATTGATAGTTGACATACGATTAGAGTACAATTAAAAATAATAATAATCAAACTAATGATCACATATAGATATGGTAATTACCATCACTCTTTGTTATCACTGTGGCTTTGTTTACATTTTTCATCGTTAATACATTCATAATCATAGCGCTTATCATGAATTAACCAATTTACGATGATTTGCAATGAATGGCATGATCGTAATTTTCAGTATCATTCATTTTTATGCATCAACATTTATATAAAAATGATAAGATTAAGATGATATCCAATGGTCTTACTCATTCGTTAGGAAATGATAAAGATGATACTTATTGATAATGAAAATGAAAAGGATGATGATGATGATGATGATAATTGTAATGATAATGATAGCAATAATGATAATAACAACCATAACGATAGAAACAATGAGGATGATAACGATTATAATAACACTGATAATAATGATAATAACAATAATAAGCGTAATACCGATGAAAATAATAATGCTCTGAATTAGTATATTGGTCTTGCACTAATCCCCAAAGTGCATTTTGCAAGCACAGCACACGCAAGGTTTCCCTGACATGCAACACAATGCAATAGCTGAAGAGGAACTTTTATACACTCCATTGTTTTGCACTTTTATGTGTCCTCCTTTCATCTTATTTTTTCTATTGCAATCACTCTTTATTTCTCTTAAATTTCGTAACTTTTATTCACAAACATAAAGCAGAATACTTTATTGATACCTGTCTATTTCAGTAACTGGTAATCGTATTTTTGTTGTTTATTCTAACTCGTTCTAATCTTCAGCTAGATAGAGTGAGTTTAGCTTTATACACAAAGACAGAGGATTTATTTCTATTATATCCTTGTATAACTTTTTTTTTTTTTTTTTTTTTTTTTTTTTTTTTTTAATTATCTTATGTGCTAAATTTTCCTCGTAGTATTTTGTTTGTTTCCACTTTATTCTTGGCGTTCCATTATTTTTTTTATATTTGTTTAAAAAAAAACAATCTTGGGAAATGAAATGAAAATAACAAAAAATGTGTTATAATATCAAATTTCATTCAGCAAATTACAAATATCTTTTTCCTTTTTCCGGTGGTGTTATATAGTGATATCAATCTTTATTACAGTCTTCGATGCTGTGATTTTTTGTGCTGAAAGGCAATCATAATGATGTGTGTGTATATATATATATAAAGTTTTTATATATAACATACTTTCAAATGGCCAATAGATATCACCGTAAGAGGTATTGGTCTAAAGAAAAAGAAAAAAAAATCCTGCTAATTTTATGTGCATTTTCATAATCATACTTGGTTATGAAGCAGTAAATGCGAAAAGGCCTTCGGTATATTCGTGTGTTTTCCTGTGTTTTTCTTCGTTGTTTTGTTTTCAACTTTCAACTATCATATCATTATCATAAATGTGTTTCTTGATATTAACCTCCTTTTTTAACATTCATACCCTTTTACAAAGCGAACATAATCTAAGAATACAGCATTAAGATAACAAAGGAATCACTGACATAACAAATATAAAAATAATATTTTCCTCTAAAATACTTAATTTGGTTCATTAATATTTTCTACACAATGATCTATCAATCTCTCTAGTTGATTGAAATGACGGTTATTGCAATAAATTTAATGCTGTTCTCCGGAAATTATAACAGGTGTGTGACGATGAACATTTTGCTTTCTGTTTGCCTATGATGATGTTGCTTTAAAAAATACTTATGCATATATTAGCTTGATTTTCATCATATTATTTTATATTATCACCATCATCATCATAAGCAATGTCATCAACATCTTTACTATCATCACCATCATTATCATTAGTATTACCATGATAATGATGAAAATAAAAATGATGATGAATATAACAGTCATGATAGCCATAATAAGATAATAGTGCAATGATAATAACAATAATGGGAATGATAATGCAAATAATATCAATAATAACAATAATTATAATTATCATCACTATTCTCATCATCATCATCAATAACAGCAAAATGATAACATAACCATCATAACATATCATTTATGAGCAATAAATAAATAAATCAATAGATAAATAAATAGATAAATAAAATAAATAAATAAATAAAACAAATACACAAATGAATGATAATGATGCTGATTATAAAAAAAACAGTTTAGAAAAGCCAATGATTACTCACAATAGAACGGGATATAATGAAATATTATTAGAGACTAACTGTTCTATAGAACTCTGGAATGGAGGATATAGATACTGTGGAATAAAACAGAAATTGCACAACAAGATCATCTGCAACTGATCAAATGCGCTTCAGAAATAAAGAGCTTCTGTTGTTCTAAGTATATAATATCATTGGTTT
>NW_028234429.1:16210674-16215674 GCF_977035675.1 Penaeus japonicus | reverse complement strand
ATAGGTTGGGTTTAGTAAGGTAAGGACAGGTTAGGTTAGATTAGGTAAGGTAAGGTGAGGTAAGGATAGGTTCGGTTAGGTTAGGTTTGCATGTGTGTGTGTTTGGGGGAGGGGAGGGGGTCACATTCATGTACACCGATTCAATTATTGTTACTTATCAAATCAATTTCCAAGACAATGTTTCCTGAAATGAAGATAACGTGTAGAGACTTGAAACGAAATAGTATTCAGTGAAACCTATAAATTCCTCATGTTGATGTATATCATTACACTATTGGAACAGACTTTCTGAATGCATGCATGAATGCATTCCGAAAATTCTCCGGAAAGTTTAAGATCGTGAAGTGGAATATAAACAGATTTGGAAAAAATAAAAATTATAAGAGTATATGTAAGGACGGATAATGCTGAAGATAATGATGGTGATTATGATGATTCTATTGGTGATGGTGATGATAATATTGTTGGTACTAGGAATGATAATAATCATGGTAATGGTGATGGTTATGATAATGGTACTTTTGATAATGATAATTACGATGATGATGATGCAAAAAATGAAACAACACAGAGAAAAGCACTTGTAGAGTCGATTAGAGAAATGGAGAGAGAGACAGAGATTAGAACGGAAATGAAAGAAGAAAAGGAAATAGATATTTTTTAAAAATATGGGAAGGGGAAGAAAGCTGATAGATAAATAGGAAGAATATAGAGCAGAAAACGTAAAGGGACAAATGGAGGAAAGAAAAATGAAAGAGAGAGGATGAAAAATAAAAAAGGAAAGAATGAATGAGGTGGTGAGAAGTTGATGAAACTTGAGGGAGTGAAGGAAACAGGGAAACTGACAATGAAAGAGGGAAGAAAGAAGACAGGAAACACACAATACGTTATCAATACCTTCCACATTATCTTTAGGATTGTTATTTATCATCACCATCATCACAATTACCACCATCATGCATTTCTAAGGAACACCTTACCATCGTTGCCATTCAAATCATTACCATCCGTATTTTTCTATCTTTTTATCTATTTATTTGTTTGTTTCCCTTTGTTAAGGATAATCACAACCTAGTCTTCTCCTTGTGTGTTCGCTGAAGCCTGTTCGAGCTGTCAGTGGCAGGGTTAGCGTAGGTGTTTCTGCTAACTTGCGGTGTGTGCGTGTGTGTGTGTGTGTGTTTGTTTGTGTGTGTGTGTGTGTGTGAATTTATGTATGTATGTGTGTATGTGTGTTTACTTACAATATATATTATTTCCTATTTATTTATCTATTTATAAGTGACCATAGGCTAATACCTCCACTCAAAAACTTGATCTAAATGTGGTAAAAAGTAGGAGATAAAATGCTATATAATGATAATACTTCCGAATTACGAATGCGGTAATAGGAATAACAACAATTACATAAAAACAAACAATAATAATGAATATGATAATCACAATAAAAACAGCAATATTAACACAAGTGATGGCAGTAATATTGAATAGCACGATAACGATTATGATATTGGTGATGCTAATAATGATAATCATTATTTTGATTATCATTATTATCATAATAATAAAAACAACAATAGTGATATAGATAATAATGATAATAATAATGATTATTATAATAATAATAACAATGATAATAAAATGATGATGATGATGATGATAATGATAATAATAATAATGATGATGATAATGATAATAATAATAATGATGTTGATGATGATGATGATGATGATGATAATGATAATAGCAATGATAATAATAATAATGGTAATGATAATGTTAATGATAAAAATAATAATAATAACAATAATGATAATGATTATCAAATAATAATGATAATAATAATAATAATAATAATAATAATAAAAATGATAAAATGATAATAATAAGATGATAATAACAAAAAAACAACGTCCTTCTACCATTAAGCGACACAGAAAAATGCTTTTGAAAGTGGACGGCAGAAGTGGATAGAAACTTTGTAATTAAGTGAGTTTGTGCTGAAAAGAAATAGAAAACGTGAGCAGGGCGCAAATCGAGCTTTCGTCGGTAAGAAATTTTGTTCGAATCTGTCTGTAAGAATAGCATATCTATGTGTGTGTATGTGTGTGTGAATACATATGTGTTTATATATATATATATATATATATATATATATATATAAATGTCTATATATTTATATGTCTATATATATATATGTATACGTATGTGTGTATTTATATATATATATATATATATATATATATATATATATATATATATATATATATATATATATATATATTCCATTGTCGCCTGGCGGTCACGGTAGGTGAGGACGAAGCTCAGATCGAATCAACACTCGATGGCACAGGCGGGCTCGCCATGGTGCAGTAAGTTCGTGCGACTTTTTTTTAACCATGAAAAAGTGAACGTCTGTTTATTTAATTCAATGAGAGAGAGATTCAGAGACAGACAGTCATAGACAGACAGGCAGACAGACAGAGACTCTCTCTCTCTCTCTCTCTCTCTCTCTCTCTCTCTCTCTCTCTCTCTCTCTCTCTCTCTCTCTCTCTCTCTCTCTCTCTCTCTCTCTCTCTCTCTCTCTCTCTCTCTCTCTCTCTCTCTCTCTCTCTCTCTCTCTCTCTCTCTCTCTCTCTTTCTCCTAACCTGAGAAACTTTGAATTATAATAATTATGAAACTGTTGCATCACACATGACACCTAATGATATTCTAATTTCGAATGATATTATATCAAATTTCTACCTTTAACTCAGTCTCATTAATATGCAAATTGAGTTATTAGTTCATGATAATTAGTAATTAGTTCATGGTATAATCAAATTATTTCAGGTTTAACATTTACACTTGAATGATATGGAAATAGAGAGGTAGAGGGGATAAGAAAGATAAGGGAAAAACGTTGTTAGTTCATTCTTTCTCTACCTCTATTTATTTTTCTATTTCCCTCTCCCTCTCTCTTGCTTTCTCTTTCCCTTTCTCTGGCTCTAACTATCTATCTCCCACTCTCTCTATCTTCCTCTCTCTCCCTTTCTATTTCTCTCTCTCTTTCTCTCTCTCTTTTTGTCTGTCTGTCTCTCTCCCCCCCCCCCCCCTCTCCCCCCCCCCCCCTCTCTCTCTCTCTCTCTCTCTCTCTCTCTCTTTCTCTCTCTCCTCTCTTCTCTCTCTCGCTCTCTCTCTCTCTCTCTCTCTCTCTCTCTCTCTCTCTCTCTCTCTCTCTCTCTCTCTCTCTCTCTCTCTCTCTCTCTCTCTCTCTCTCTCTCTCTCTCTCTCTCTCTCTCTCTCTCTCTCTCTTTCTTCCTCTTTTTCACTCTCTTACTCTTTCGCTCTCATCCCCTCTCTTTCTTTCTCGCTCGTTCCCTCCCTTTCACTTTTGCCCCTTCACTCATTCCCTTCCAACCTTCTTCCCTCTCAGCATCTCTCCCTCTCCCTTCCTCTCTCTATCTTTCCCTCCCTCCCACCCATTCACCTTCATTCCCTCCCTCCCTCTCTCCCCTTTTCACCCCTCTCTCTTTTTCTCTCACTGTCTCTCTCTTTCTCTCTGTTTCTGTGTCTCTTTCTCTATCTGTCTCCGTCTCTCTCTCACTCTCTCTCTCACCCTCTCTCTCTCTCGCGTGCACTCTCCATTTCCCCCTTATCCCTCCCTCCCTCCCTCCCTCCCTCCTACCAACCCATCCTCCCTCCTCTCCCTCCCATCTTCCCTTCCTTTCTCTCTCTCTCTCTCTCTCTCTCTCTCTCTCTCTCTCTCTCTCTCTCTCTCTCTCTCTCTCTCTCTCTCTCTCTCTCTCTCTCTCTCTCTCTCTCTCTCTCTCTCTCTCTCTCTCTCTCTCTCTCTCGCCTTCCCTCCCCCCCTCTCTCTCTCTCTCCCAAGAAGCTTACAACAATCACATAAGAGCATTAAAAGCTCACAAAGGTTTGCTCTTCATCGAAAGTAAATCATGCGAGGAAATTATTGTTATTATTGAAAATTATTGAAATTATTTTTACTTTGTCTCGGGATCATTAGCATCATTAATATTATAGCCGCAAGTGGTTGTAGTTTTTTCTTTCTTTCTTTCTTTTTCTTTTCTTTTGAAGGTATAGTGACTTCAAACATATCGGAGAGGATTATTATGTTGATGGTCATGTTGATGTCGATATGAATGATGATAGAAATGGATTATGAGATGAGGATGATGATAGATATGATGATGATAGAGATAGTGGTGGTAATGATGATCATGATGATGGTTATCTTTGTTTCTATGAGGATGATATTATTAGTAAAAATAGTAATTATGATAATGATAACAATAACATCAATTATTAGAATGTTGAATGCAATGATGATAATGATAATAACAATAACAACAATGTTGATGGTGATAATAATAACAATGATAACAATAATGATAGTAATGATAATGATGATGATGGTACTAATAAAAACTAATAATGATTATGATAATAATTACAATAATAATAACAATGATAATGATGATAGTAATCATAATAATGATATTAGTAATAATTATGACTATGATAACTATAAGAACAACAATAACAACAACAATGATAATGATGATGACAATGATACTGGAACAACAAAAACGATAAGGTTAATAATGATAACGACAGTGATGATAATAATGATAATATAATAATGATAATGATGATAATGGTTATAATGATAATGATAGTAATAATAAAGATGAACATAATATTAACAATGCTGATAATAATGGTAATAATATTGATGATAGTAATAATAGTGACAGCAATGATGATAACAATAATGGTCATAAACAAAAAAAGTTATGATAATGATGATAATAATGATAGTGTAGGAGGGTGAGTGCCCCACGAACCCGCTACTACAATAGCAATGGAAGTCATAATAATGATAAGAAGAAAGATAACATATGTAAAATATTTATAGCTGTTTACATATCCCCCTCCCCCCTCCCCTTCTCAACCCCACCCCTCCCCCCTCTCCCCCGCTGTGTCTCCGTAAAAGCTGGTA
>NW_028234429.1:16205674-16208174 GCF_977035675.1 Penaeus japonicus | reverse complement strand
CTCTCTCTCTCTCTCTCTCTCTCTATATATATATATATATATATATATATATATATATATATATATATATATATATATATATATACATACACACACACACACACACACACACACACACACACACACACACACACACACACACACACACACACACACATATATATAATATATATTATATATACATATATTTATATATATACATATATATATATATATATATATATATATATATATATATATATATATATATATATATATTATATATATATATATATATATTATACATATATATATATATATATATATATATATATATATATATATATATATATATATATATATATATATCAGATCTGTAGAATGATATCAGTTGAAGTATAACAACCCATTCAAGATGGGTTTAGTTGCAGCCCAACAATCATCTAGAAAGGGACTAGAGCAATCATTCAAAATCAAAGTGATTTTAAATCCTTCGCTAAAAAGGCGACTGGAATACGTTACTTTACTGTCAACATGAGAGAGAAAACGGAAGAAGAAAACTGTTAATGGACAGCATTGACTGAAAGCCACTTAAGTGTCGGATGCTTTGTTTTGCCCTCTTGACTTCCCTCTCTATTTTCCCCACCATTATTTCCCCTCTGCTTTACTTGTTTTTTTTTTTCTCTCTCTCTGTTTCTCCTTTCATTCCTTTGTCTTCTTCGACCTTTCTTTTTTTTCTTTGCCTTGTTTCCCTCTTTCTTTCTCTCTCTTTCTCTCTCTCTTTCTCTCTCTTTCTCTCTCTCTCTCTATCTATCTATCTCTCTCTATCTATTTTTACCATTTTCCTTCCTCTTCGTTCCACCCCCATTGATTTCTTCGGTTATCTCTTTCATTTCCCCTTTCATACATTTTCTTTCTTTCTTTTTTTTTTTCTTTCTCTTTCTCCCCACCTCTCCCGTTGCCATAGAAACACGTACTTCCGGTGTCTCCACCGACAGGTAAAAGCTATCACTATAATATTATTTCACCATATTGCTAATATACCTATGTCAACAGCTAGAGCTTATATTAATTGAAAAGTATTATGAATAAATACTTTTTTATATTGTTTTTCACCGTTACCAATTATACATATTTATGGAGATCACGATGATTGAAATTGTAATCGGCTTATGCAGTATGTTCTGATTAATGTTAATTCCCTTTATCTGTATCAGTTAACTGTATATATTAGTATCCATTTGATTATCTATTTTATTTGATTATCATTATTGGTGTTAGGTGATACATTTATGAATGATATTCTTCGCGTGTTGAGAACTATGATGGATATGAGTGAGATTGAAGGAAAAGGATACTTGTTTTATAGTAGTATTTTATCGTATAATGGGAACTGACGAGGGGGATGAGGGGGGGAGAGATAAAGAGAACATGGGAGAGATAGATAGATAGATAGATAGATAGATAGATAGAGAGAGAGAGAGAGAGAGAGAGAGAGAGAGAGAGAGAGAGAGAGAGACTTATTTGAATAGAGACAGACAGATAAATAGAGAGAGAGAGATATAGATAGATAGATAGACAGATAGATAGATAGATAGAGAGAGAGAGAGAGAGAGACAGACAGAGAGATAGAAAGAGAAAGAGAGAGAGACAGAAAGTTGAAAAATCGTTCATTAATAGCTTATGTGTTACTGATCATTGCTAGGAGTTCGAAATGCTTTAACAACATGTAGCACAGCTACTGTTATTATTGTTTTTGGTTTTTATCATTATCACTATAACTGCCCTTTTCTTTATCATTATCATCATCAGTATTATCATCATCATCAGAGTCATTATCATTATCATTGTTCATCTTTTATTTATCATTAATTATGGTTGTTATCGCTATCATTATTATTATCGTTATCATTTTCATTATTATCATTATCATCATTATCATTATTATCATCATAATCTTTATTCATATCATTATAATTATTACAGTCATGACTGTCACCATCATCACCATCATCATCACTCTCATCATCATCATCCTTCTCGTTATCATAATCATAACTATCATTACCACTATCATTCCTATCACTATTACTATTACTAACACACATTCCAACTTCCACACCTCGAAACATCACAATGCATGAGAAGATGGGCGTGCAAAAAGGGTGTGGCTGGTGTGGGTGTGGTGATAATATTTTAAACGTAAGCAGGGTGATTATATAATGCAGTGTGCACGTGAGGGTGAAGGTATGGCAACGTGTAGATATGTGTTGGAGGTTCCTTTGCAAGAGATACTGTAGATATGTTGATATGTTGATGGATGGTAGGGGTTAGGGGAGGGCTAGGTTATGTGGTGTTTGTTGAGATGGAGGGTGTATCTAATTACGGATAGAAATTTAGATAGTTTTATGTGAAAACAAAAACAAAAACGAAAAGCAAAAAAAAAAAAAGAAAGGAAACGAAGGGAAACATTGGGAAATACGATTATGTCACTTTAATGATGAATAGATGTTTTTTTTTT
>NW_028234429.1:16165674-16168174 GCF_977035675.1 Penaeus japonicus | reverse complement strand
ATCATCCTCACATATTTCTCGTCACTCTTATCAAAGGCATTTTTGCATACTTACATCACAACAAAGTTAACATACTTACATCCCTATAATAAAGGCATACTTCCACCACTTATAACCATGGCATACTTTCATCACTAATCATTCTGACATCCTTTCATCACTCTCACCACTATCATGCCATTCACCATTCTCATCACAACACACTGTCACCACTATCATACCATTCTCATCACAAAGTACTTCCACCACTATCATACCATTCACCATTCTCATCACAACACACTGTCACCACTATCATACTATTCACCATTCTCATCACAAAGTACTTCCACCACTATCATACCATTCACCATTCTCATCACAACACACTGTCACCACTATCATACCATTCACCATTCTCATCACAACACACTGTCACCACTATCATACCATTCACCATTCTCATCACAACACACTCTCACCACTATCATACCATTCACCATTCTCATCACAAAGTACTTCCACCACTATCATACCATTCACCATTCTCATCACAACACACTGTCACCACTATCATACCATTCACCATTCTCATCACAACACACTCTCACCACTATCATACCATTCACCATTCTCATCACAACACACTGTCACCACTATCATACCATTCACCATTCTCATCACAACACACTGTCACCACTATCATACCATTCACCATTCTCATCACAAAGTACTTCCACCACTATCATACCATTCACCATTCTCATCACAACACACTGTCACCACTATCATACCATTCACCATTCTCATCACAACACACTCTCACCACTATCATACCATTCACCATTCTCATCACAACACACTCTCACCACTATCATACCATTCACCATTCTCATCACAAAGTACTTCCACCACTATCATACCATTCACCATTCTCATCACAACACACCTTCACCACTATCATACCATTCACCATTCTCATCACAAAGTACTTCCACCACTATCATACCATTCACCATTCTCATCACAAAGTACTTCCACCACTATCATACCATTCACCATTCTCATCACAACACACTGTCACCACTATCATACCATTCACCATTCTCATCACAACACACTCTCACCACTATCATACCATTCACCATTCTCATCACAACACACTGTCACCACTATCATACCATTCACCATTCTCATCACAACACACTGTCACCACTATCATACCATTCACCATTCTCATCACAAAGTACTTCCACCACTATCATACCATTCACCATTCTCATCACAACACACTGTCACCACTATCATACCATTCACCATTCTCATCACAAAGTACTTCCACCACTATCATACCATTCACCATTCTCATCACAAAGTACTTCCACCACTATCATACCATTCACCATTCTCATCACAACACACTGTCACCACTATCATACCATTCACCATTCTCATCACAAAGTACTTCCACCACCACCTGTAATCCACGCCTTCATCATAATAATCTCGATTAAGAAATTCGGGGTCTACTGTTAACGAGGCACCCATGTCGATTATGCTAATGAGGCATTCACCCTGGCATCGGTTTAAAAGGTGAATTTACATGCGACATTCTTTGTCTTTCTGGTTTTTTTATGCCAGAGGAAGAGAAAAGGAGGGAGAGAGGGAAGTGGGAGAGAGAATAGAGGAAATAGGGGATGGAATGGATGGAATAGGGGAGGGGAGGGAAGGGAAGGGATAGATGAAATGGAGGGGGAAAGGGAAGGATAGGAAAGAAGAAAGGGAATCGAGGGGAAAGAATGGAGAAGGATATTAGGAAGGGAGAGAGATAATAAAGAAGGAAGAGGGAGATAGGAGGGAAGGAAGGAAAGACGAAAGGGTGAGAGAATGGAGAAGGATAAAAATTGAGGGGAAGTGGAGAATGGATTGAAGGAAGGGAGAGAATGCAAGAATGAAAGGAGGAAGAGAGAGAAGGAATAAGGGAAGGAGATAAAGGAGAAACACGAAAGGAAGAGGGAATAGAGACAGCAAGGAGAAAGTGAAAGAGAGAGAGAGAGAGAAAGATAGACAGAAATAAAGAGAGACAAAGAGAGAGAAAAAAAAAGAGAGAAACAGGCCAAGAACAAACGAAAACCGAAAGAAGGTAACAAAAAAAAAGAAAAAGAAAAAAGAAAAGAGGAAGGCACATCCTTATCCACCAAGCCTGGACTTCGAACATCCTACGAACATCTTCCCTTCGTAGGAATCTTTGGGCAGGACGCCAAAGGAGACTTGCTTCCGCCGGGTGCCATGACTGAGAGGCAGTGGGCGAAGAATGAAGTGAAGAGTACGAAAGAAAAAGAATAAAACGAACTAGAGAAAGAGAGAGAGAGAGGGGGGGGGAGGGAGAGGGAGAGAGAGAGGGGGGGGCAGAGAGAAAGGGAGAGAGAGAGAGAGAGAGAGAGAGAGGGGGGGAGGGAGAAGGGAGGGGCGAGGGGGGAGAGAGAGAGAGAGAGAGAGAGAGAGAAGATAATAATGACAA
>NW_028234429.1:16158174-16160674 GCF_977035675.1 Penaeus japonicus | reverse complement strand
CGCTTTCTTACCTCTTTTACTCTCCTGCCTCTTCTCTTCTTTTCTTACATCCGCTATCTCTCTCACTCTCTCTCTTTCTCTCTCTCTCTGTCTCTCTCTCTCTCTCTCTCTCTCTCTCTCTCTCTCTCTCTCTCTCTCTCTCTCTCTCTCTCTCTCTCTCTCTCTCTCTCTCTCTCTCTCTCTCTCTCTCTCTCTCTCTCTCTCTCTCTCTCTCTCTCTCTCTCTCTCTCTCTCTCTCTCTTCAAAACCTAGTTTTTCATTATCTTTTTTTTTTTTTTTTTTTTGCCGTGTCAAAGATGTGTGTCTTTATTCATATCTATCTATCTATATAGCTCTCTCTCTCTCTCTTTATCTATCTATCTATCTATCTGTCTGTCTGTCTCTCTCTCTCTCTCTCGCCATATATATATATATATATATATATATATATATATATATATATATATATATATATATATATATGTGTATGTGTGTGTGTGTGTGTGTGTGTGTGTGTGTGTGTGTGTGTGTGTGTGTGTGTGTGTGTGTGTGTGTGTGTGTGTGTGTGTGTGTGTGTGTGTGTGTGTGTGTGTGTGTGTGTGTGTGTGTGTGTGTGTGTGTATTCATATTACATATATATATATATATATATATATATATATATATATATATATATATATATATATATATAGAGAGAGAGAGAGAGAGAGAGAGAGAGAGAGAGAGAGAGAGAGAGAGAGAAATAGATAGATAGATAGATAGATATAGATATAGATATATGCGTATATCTATATATATATACACATATATATAAACACCTCTCTCTCTCTATCTATCTATCTATCAATCTATCTATCTATCTATCTATCTATCTATCTATCTATCTATCTATCTATCTATCTATCTATCTATCTATCTATCTATCTATCTATCTATCTATCTATCTATCTATCTATCTATCTATCTATCTGTCTGTCTGTCTGTCTGTCTGTCTGTCTGTCTGTCTGTCTGTCTGTCTGTCTGTCTATCTATCTATATATATATATATATATATATATATATATGTGTGTGTGTGTGTGTGTGTGTGTGTGTGTGTGTGTGTGTGTGTGTGTGTGTGTGACTAGCAAAACGCTCTTACGTGTTGATGAATGGCAGATAAACCCAATATACACAAAATAGATTTATTGAAAATGAGACGACAGATTTAGGATAATGGGTTTATCTGCCATTTATCAACACGGAAGAGCGTTTTGCAAGTCATCATGGACCCCACGGTTAAAAGAAAATTTCTCTCGTTCCTGTTCTCCTCCTACCCTGACATGGTACAAACCTTTCGCACCTACGAGGCTTCAGTTATTTCCGCGGCCCGACGGAAGAACAAACTCCGTTTCCTTCGGGATTGCCTCGAGAAGCAGGTTCTTCCTTCTTCGATCTCGCACATCCTGAGACACTCGGATGAAGGGTCGCCTTTCCCGGATTATGATCGTTCCCTTCTTCTCGACCGGATCAGTGCTGGTAAGAGGGATGTTGAGCATACTTTTTATCTCTCCCGTCTATACTTTGACTTCCTGGTGGAACGGGTGCCTAGACATGTGTGTCGACTCATGGCCGACGTTGCTCATGATACGGCCCGGATCCTCTCCAACGCCCACACCTGCTCCCTCACCCACAAGCTTTCTACTCTCACCTCCCGCAGTCCTTGGTCCCGCTTCTCCCTCAGTGATGCTGTCACCAACCTGTCTTCCTTAACCTTGACCCCTCACCAACTCCAACTCCTAGGCTTTGGCCTGTCTTTTGCCCTGCGTCCTCTTCCCCTCACCTCCATCGACATCACTTCTTCCTTCGACCGTTTTATATCTGGTCACAGGAACTCCCTACCTGATGTCTCCCTCCTCCGAGGTGCTTTTATCCCGGCCCTCAAGTCCCTCCTCCATCTTAAGCCTTCCATCCCCAGGCGTTACCAGGAGGCCCTGCAGAGTCTGCGTAGGGAGGATGTCACCATTTTGCCTTCTGACAAAGGCAATTCGGTGGTGGTCCTCGACCAAGCTTCCTACCTGCAGAAGGCCCAGGACCTGTTGGACGACGTCTTCACGTATGTTCTCCTGACCAGCAACCCACGGGAACGCATTGCTGCCGCCTTCCATCGTCGCTTGAAGTAGCTAGCGTCGGGTTGCCCGGAGACAAACCTTTACCAAAGGTTCAGGGTTATAAATCCCCGCCTTCCTCACGTCTATGGGTTACCCAAAACCCATAAACCTGACGTCCCCCTGCGCCCCATCATCTCCCGAAGCTCTGTGGCGCACCCTCTTGCCTCCTGGCTAGCTCAGTCCCTCACTCCTCTTCTGGGCACCTGCTCTCCCGCTCATCTTCGCCATTCACAGGATTTCATCGCCCGTGTTCGCGGGGTCACGCCCTCGACTATGATGAGTCTGGACGTCGAATCCCTATTCACGAACGTCCCGCTCGACGATGTCCTTGCCTTTCTGCAGAGGAATCTTCTTCCTAAGGATCCCCGCCTTCC
>NW_028234429.1:16125674-16130674 GCF_977035675.1 Penaeus japonicus | reverse complement strand
AATTCTATTTCATGTGATTATAATCATAGTCATTTCTAAATACTAATTAGAAAAGAAGAAACGTGGACTCACCAACAACCAAACTCCGTTTTCTTTCGCCATCAGGGGACCCCCAGAATCGCCCCTGCATGAGTCCTGTCCTGGATCGGCAGCGCAGATCTGATCGAGTGAGTAAGAAGGTTCATCTCAGATTTCTCGAAGGTTCATACCATTGTGTACTTAATGTTGCAGCTCCTATGAGGAATGCCTTTAGTCTAATTATTATAAATTCCTTTTGACTAATTATTAGCGGGGACTTACATGTTTATCAGTAACGGGGAAGTTTGAGAGGGAGTAAGCATCCTTACAGTCCCCGTGGTCGGACACTGTGACTCCTGCTTCCTGGAGCTCATCCGGGAAAGCTGATCCCGCTAGTGAAAAAGACGAAGGAAATATTTGAATTTAACGTAATAGGTAATAGGGCGTAAGATTGCTGGTTATACTTTCTGTAGAAAAAAAACACCTGCTATCAACTCTAATTCTGTTTTTTTTTTTAATTATAAGAAGTAGTATATTAGAATGCAAAATTACTGATAATACTCAGAATAGTCGGTGTTCCATGAAAAGTGAAATAAGTTAGAATAATGAGATCATTTAGATAGCTTGTGAAACCGAAAATCAATAACACTCACTATAGCACATGTGGGTGTTATTGTAAATACCAGTAGTAGAGGAGGAAATACGTTTGCTATAAGAGTAGCACCCGTAAGAACATTTTATTTTTATTATTAAATCAGACATTGAAGTTAAGATAAGCTTGTCAAATCAAGCATGTACTTAAAATAATCTAAAAAAAAAAAATAAAAAAAAATAAAAACCGGAATATGACAACATATGTAGATGGAGCAGAAGTGAGATTCATTCTTTTTTTAATCATCAGCTGATTGGTTTGTCCTTTTTAGTGCCTTTGCCTCACTCGCGTCCAGAACTGGGCTTTGCTGCTATTTCTGACACTTTTTTCCAAGATGTTTATTCAAGAAATGACTTTCAGGTTATCATCTGTTCTAATTCTAACCGGAAAATTTGCATGATAGCGTCTGAATAGACTGATGAAATTGTATCTGGAAATTGCCTCTTCAATCAGTTAAGTCAGTATAGTAAGGAGCTCTACTGTTACCTGCAAGCACTTTTTGACATTCAGTATATCTGATGCACACACATGAACACACACACAAATACTGTACATGTTTTCTTTTTTTTTTCTTTCTTTCTTTCTTTCTCTTTATCAGAATAACAACGTAACCTAGAGCAGTATCAATTATTCCAGAGGTTATCATAAGTGGAGACATAGGTACCATCTTCAACCTATCAATTATGCTTTCTGAATATCACCTAGCCTTCTACTGCTCAATGGCACATCACTAAAAGTACAAAGTGCATTTCGGATAAAAGAAAGAGCAATGATCTTCAAGAAAATCTTGACACAAGCCAGGTATACTCACGGTAGTCCAGCAAACCCCAGCCTGTTATGACGGCTTTGCTGTTCTCGAAGGTCTTATCAGGAGGCAGGCAAATGGGCCCCACGTTGTTCTTCCACTTGAGAGACGATTTCAGTGTTATTATAGCTATGTCGTTGGCCTGTAAAGGTATTCTTGTGAAGTTGTATTTCCTTTAATTTTTTTTTTTTTTTTTTTTTTTTTTTTTTGTCCATTTGAATTTGATATTTTGACTTTGTGTCTTATCTTCCGGCAATGAAACTGGGATTACATGTAACATAAATTTAACACATTTCTCTTGTTAACTCATTGACACGGGTCATCTTCCAAATAGATGATTCTATGTTATCATTATTATTATCATTATTAGATTATGAACAATGATAATTATCCACTTGTTCTTAGTCATCAAATAGCCAATTACTAGGCCTACTAGCAATGATAATAATAGCAATAACGATAATAATAATGATGACTATTAGTAATGGTAATGATATTAACAATAATGATGATAATAATATTGATTAATAAAATGATAACAATTATAGTGATAATAATGATAACACTTATAATGAAGTTGATAACCATAATCATAGTAACGGAAATAAACAGTTTTTTTCGGAAATGTGAGCAATTGGATAAACAAGTGAGGAAACAGGAGAATAAGGTCAACCTGTAACAAGAATAAGCACTGATTTTAACCCATATATCTGAGAACATATACTGAGAACATATACCAAATTACCAGGTCGGTCGTTAGTAATTTGGTTAGCCATTTCTAAAAAAAAAAAAAAAAAAATCATGTCACAATTATACAAAACCACCGTGGGCAGTACATGTTCCCAAAGCCAATGGGTTAAAATCAGTGCTTATTCATGTCACAGGTTGAACTTATACCTGTCAGAAACATATGTTTTTTGACATGACGAATAATGACAACCTCCCACACACTGACTTACCATCGTATTTGAATCGTATTTCGGATGTATGAGGAGTTTCTTGGCTTTAATGGATTGCAAATTGCTTTCGTCATCGCCTTCAAAGCTGTGCTGGCCTGCAATCACTGTTACCTCCGGTCTGGTGGGAATTTTGGGGACAATATATTCCAAATTGTAAGGTCATTTTTGTATATGCGTATGTATACATATATGTTTGTATCATATATGCGTATATATGGATATATGCTTATATATGTATATATATATATATATATATATATATGTATATATGAATGTGTATACATATATATATATACATACATACATATATATATATATATATATATATATATATATATATATATATATATATATATATATACAGTATATATATATACATATATATATACATATGGATATATATATATATATATATATATATATATATATATATATATATATATATATAATACAGTATATATATATATATATATATATATATATATATATATATATATATATATTTGTATATACATAAATATATAGACGAAGTGCTAAAATCAGGCGTTGAACTAGGATTCCGATTCAAAAAAGGTAAACCACACCCACACTCCAACCCATCAACACAACCCACACCCACATCCGGGAATATGGGCACTGACTACCACGGCGATACCAACCAAGCGTACCGACCCCGAAACCCCAATCCCACCTTTCGTAATCGATACAGTGGGCTGCCGTTAAGACGTGTGTCGACGTGAGGACGGAACCGCCGCAAAGGTACTCCAAGAAACCATCCAGAACTCTCAACCTGACCATCCACGGGTATTCTCCGGGGTCAGACGCCTCTCCGCCCACGATCTTTGTCGCCCCGGCGTTTTTCGGAGCCTTCCCGCACACTGCAACGTTGCACGGGATTGATAATTAGGGTTGGATCAATTTCTATGCTGTTGTCGCGTTTTGGTAGAAGTTTTTGAATGATCTTAGGGATGGATACAGGAGGAAGGTCTGGGAATGTTGGGGGTAGGGGTGGGGGTGGGGAGAGGCGTGATGGAGAAGGGGGGAGGGGGAGAAGAACACACACACACACACACACACACACAGACACACACACACAAACACACACACACACATAAGCACACACTATGATCTGTACTATGAGAAAGAAAAGGAAGTTAGCAATTCTTTTGATATTGCAGGAGAGAGAGCAATAATGATAATGATCGTAAAGATTCTTAATACCATGCAATATATCTGAAGAACATCACGAAAGTGACTCATCTAGCGAAAAAAAAAAACACAACGGACCTAAGAATTACTCTATATATTTCCATCACTTGACATGTGTTTCACAGGTTCTGTACAGTCACCATGATTCCCTGTTAGAAAAAGGATCAGATAACCATGAGGTTTTCTTACCTTTCTCGCATCCTTTAGCTTGTGTTGCACTACTACTCCCTCCTCCGCCAGATCCTGTGGATAGAAAGGGGTTTTGTTATGGTTTTATACTGATAGCTGAGTCTAGTTCATTTGATATTCGATGTTGGTTAATAGGGTATGAAAAGGAGATATTCTTTCTGTCTCTATCTTACTCACTTCTCTCTCTCTCACTCTCTCTCTCTGTCTCTCTCTCTCTCTCTCTCTCTCTCTCTCTCTCTCTCTCTCTCTCTCTCTCTCTCTCTCTCTCTCTCTCTTTCTCCCTTTCTTTCAGTCAGTCTTTCTTCTCTCTCTATCAATTTCCCTCAATCAGTCTTCCTTCTCATTTTTTCCCTTCGTCCTTCTCTAGAAGAAGTTTGACTCACCCTTCACCCCTTTCACGGTGCACACGATTTTGGGCCGAGTTTTGACTTTAGTGACTCTCTGATACGTAAGATAGACGTATTGCAACCCCTTACGCTTGTCGGGGCCCTTGTCATCGCAGTATCTGGCGAAAGGGAGAAGGAAAGGATATCGTCCATGCAATAAGATTATGATACTTGCATATGATATTGCAACTATTCATGGAACGGGTAAAGCTTTCCTCATGTTGTTTAGGGTGAAAGAAAGCGAGGATGTAATAGGGAAAATGAACCGAAAGAACTGAAAGACACTAAAGAGAGGATAAGAGTCGTTATTAGATGCTTGACCGACTTTCCTCTTGAAAAATGAAAGTCGTAAAATTCAGGAAAGATTTCGGAATGTAAATAAATGTGTAAATGGTTCTAAACTATTTCACAACACAAGATATGTAATTGATGTGGTGGTATAAATTGGTCGGAGGTGTGTCATTAATTAACCTGAAATATGATAGCAGTGGCTAAAGTGACCCATATTTTGAAATGTGCGAAGGAAGAAGATACATCAAAAGTCTAGTCATCAGCATTCGCCATTATGAATATGGATCGTGTTAGAATCAAAGTGATCATTTTTGAGAAGAAAAACGGTTGGAAAGATTACAGAGTGCCGAGGAAAACAAGTAACAGGGAGATGAAGGCAACATGTGATTTACCTGGAGAGTGGAAGGGCAAAATTATATGCAAGAAACATAGATAACATAACATTGTGCTGCGCCAGCCGTATGGAAAGCCTTCAAGATGCATAAGATTAT
>NW_028234429.1:16088174-16098174 GCF_977035675.1 Penaeus japonicus | reverse complement strand
ATAGATAGAATTTTCATGAGAATATAGACCAAGACAATATCAGAATTTTACAGAAACATGCACATGAGCATTTGCCATTGTTCCTGGATTTAATTACAACTATTTATATTAATATCCCTAATTAATGACATTGAAGCATAAAATCATGAATGCCTATGTGACCAAAAGATCAAATATTTGCCTGATAGACATTCTAACGTGCAATACCCCTCAGAATAGTCTAGCTCTATTGATTATACATAAATTTACTATTTTTTCCCTAAACACTGCTCAGTTTAAGGTAAATCTTAATTATTCTTAGTTTCACTTATCTAGCTTCAAGAGGTTCCGAACCATCGAAATTTCAAAGATAAGTAAACACAATTCAAATCTTTTCCCTGCCTTGTGTATCATAAAAAATACCCAAAAATACTTAAAAAGAAACTAGAAGAGAGAACAAGCATACTCATGCCTTAAAAAGACTTACGGAAGTCGTGGCGCTGAACTGCGGGTGTCGGAGAATTTGCTTTGCTTTGAAGACCTGCGTGTTGTTCTCCTGGTCCAGCTGTATGTCGTGCTTGCCCGCAGTCACAATAACCTCTGTACTGTTGGGATTTGAGATGCTTTAAGTCTCGATTAGTTGGGAATGGTGGTCTATGGTGTATGTATGTCTCTTTCTCTCTTTCTTTCTCTTTCTCTTTCTTTCTCATTCTCTTTCTTCCTCTTTCTTTCTTTCTCTCTCTCTCTCTCTCTCTCTCTCTCTCTCTCTCTCTCTCTCTCTCTCTCTCTCTCTCTCTCTCTCTCTCTCTCTCTCTCTTTCCCCTCCCCCTTTCTCTCTCTTTCTCTCTCTCTCTCTTTCCCCTCCCTCTATCCCAGGGGTTCCCAAACTTTTTGTTCCTCAGTACCCCTTAGGCTTTTTATAGGTTCCCATGTACCCCTAACACTAAAAATTAAGCTTAATAGTAAAAAAGGACTTTTTAATATTTTGATATTTTAAGTTTATAAGAATCTGCATGTTTAGATTACATAGGCATCTTAAATGATGAAAACAGAAATAAAGCAATTACTAAGGTAACTGACATTTTGATCCAGCACATACAATACATACCTTTTTATTATTATTATCCAAAACACTAATGAACAAAACTCAGGTATTCTTATTTTAATGCATCGCACTAACTCAACATAAATGGATCACTACCAATTCAACACACATTCAGTCCTGCAGATAAGGCAGAAACAGGGAAAAAAAATGTTAATGCACTCTAGTATGGAGACAGAATTATTGATAACAATTGTAACCAAATCTAAACAGAACTAGTGAGATGGGTGAGCTTGTTTTTTAGCAACAAGCTCACTGATACGAGGGGAAACTTTAGCAATTGCACAACGAAGATCATGTTCAGGTGTGTTGAGTTTTGATCTGTATTTTGATTTGATACCTAACAGTACTGAAAATGCCGACTCACAAAGCCATGTTGATGGAAATACCAACAGTGCTCGAATAGCAGGTTCAGCAATCTGTCTGTATGAGTTTCTCATTGAAAACCAAAAACCACACAGATTTTTCTCAGAGTAAACATGTAATGCAGAATCATCATGTTGCATTTCTACCAACTCCTCCTGCCTACCTGTCCCAGCCTGCAACACCTGAGCATCTGTACTGAAAGGATTCCTAAGATATACAAATTCATCTCCATCAAGGCTTGGAAAATAACTATTAATTTCTTCTTCCATCTTCATAAGATGCTCAGTGACTAATCCTGTGAACTTGTCAGTCTTAGATCGTGGATTTTGATCTATATATTCTGTTACATTACTAAACATAGCCAAGGTATCAGACTGAATGTTTCCCCTCCACAGTCGAAGTTTTGCAATGAATGCTTTGAGTTTAGCTATACTGCCACAAACTGTTACATCTCTTCCTTGGAGACTCTGGTTTAGCATATTTAGAGCATCAAAAATATCCACAAGATAAGCAAGGTTAAGCATGAAGTAATGATCCTTCAAGGAAGTGACGAAATCTTCACACTTGTGGGAATGTTGAAAAAATTCTAGCAATTCTCCATGAAGCTCATAAATACGTTTTGTGACACTTCCTCGGGAAAGCCAACGTACATCAGTATGGAACAGAAGTACACTGTGATTACCATCAAAATCTTCACACAATAGTTTGAATAATCGGCTGTTAAGAGCACTCCCTTTTACATGGTTAACCATCTTGACCACCAGTGATAACACACTGGCTAGTTCAGCAGGAAGAACCTTGCATGACAAAACAAACCGATGTATCATGCAATGCATAAATGTCACATGAGGTGCTACTTCCATGACACGAGCTCTAAAACCAGACTTTCGCCCCAACATTGCTGGTGCCCCATCAGTTGTGCATCCTCTCAGATTTTCCCACTTCAAACCATGTTTCTTGAAAAATGAATCTACCACTTGAAAAATATCTTCGCCTTTAGTTGTTGCTTCTAAGGCTGCATTCATTAAGAACTCTTCCTTAATACCTTCATTTCCTACATACCGAGCAAACATTAGTAGCTGAGCACAATTTGTAACATCGGTGGACTCGTCAAGTTGAATTGCAAATCCACTTTCAGACATAGAAATTTCGCTAATCACTTGCTGAAAAATATCAAGTGACATTTCTTCTATTCGTCGTTGCACTGTATTGTTTGACAAGGAGATAGAGTTGAGCTTTTTTTCTGATTCATCTCCAAGGACACAACGCACCATTGCTTTTGCAACTGGAAGAACAAGGTTTTCCCCAATGGTATGAGCTTTCTTTTGTTTGGCAATCATAAGTGAAACTTCATAAGATGCCTGCACCACTGCAATGTTTTGTTGGAAAATCCTCCCACTTGGATCCAGTCGTTGCTTCTTTAACACTTCTTCTTTACGTTTAAAAAAATTAAGGTCTTTGTCTTTGAACTCTGGATGAGCTCTCTCAAGATGTCGAGTAAGTAGGCTTGGCTTCAATGAGTCATTCCCCAGAGTTTTTTGACACAGTACACACACTGGAATATCCATACCATTGTTTACTACGAATGTAAACCCGAACTGTAAGTAGGTCTCTTCTTTTACTCATCATTATTTACCTTTCTAAAAGATAGAAAAAATATATTAGGTAACTAATAAGCCCAAAAAGTGCCATAAAACAGCATCCTGCCACATCTGAAACCAGGTATGTGTATCTACTCTAAGAATTAAATACACATACTAGGTTTCAGATCTGGCCGTATGATGTTTTATGGCACTTATTGGGTTTATGTTATGTTTCCAATGCAAGGAATAAGAATATAGCTACTGCCACGGAAAGTACATGGCAAGAAAATTAACATCACTTTGTATATATTAATATTAGATATTTATGTCTTTTCATTGTTTTTCTTAATTGTATGTATAGAACTTTTAATGCAACACTGTCTTACAACAAGGATATGGAGAGTTAGTAACGAGAAACGTTTTCACACTTTCACTAGCTGCGAGTGTAAACAGGACTGAGTCTGAGTCACTCAGTGAGGCGTGAGCCGCCAGGCACTGACGCGTCGATAAACACGTCCTGTACCAGTCATTTCTAGATTGGTACAGGTAGTCCTACAGATCTACACTGCAGATCAAGCCATGTGAGGTTTATAATAGTAAAAACAAATGGTACTACCTTACACCCAAGAAATTTCAATAAAGGTGGTGCTAATCAACACAAAGAAAATGAGAAAAGTGCAATCTGAGTGCAGATTACAACACCATGTATTGTGCAAGTAATTGTTTCCTTCAGACCAAATGTACCCCCTGAAACGTGCAAATGTACCCCTGGGGGTACATGTACCCCAGTTTGGGAACCCCTGCTCTATCCTTTCCTCCCACCCTCCCCCTTCACCTCTCCCTCTCTCCTACCCTTCCCTTCCTTCTCTTCCTTCCCACCCTCTCTCCCTCCTACCCTCTTTCCCTCCTACCCTCTCTCCTTCCTACCCTTCCCCTCCCCCTACTCCCCTCCCACCCTCCCCCTCATCCCCTCCCACTCTCCCCCTCATCCCCTCTCCCCTACCCTCCCTCTCCCTCCCTCCCACACCCCCCCTTCCCTTCATCCCCTCCCACCTCCCTCCCTCCTAGCCTCCCCCTACCCTCCCTCTCCCTCCCTCCCTCATTCCCTCATTCCCTCCCCAACCACACACCTCCCAAAGCCCTACACCAGAATCTCCCTCGCCATCATCACCATTCCCCTCCAAACAACAATTAATTAACATGACAAGCGCCTCACTTCACTTCGTCGACGCAGTGACCTGCCGTGATGACATGAGTTGCCGTGACGATCGAACCCCCACAGTAAGAGGTCAGGTCGCCCGAACGGATTTCGAGTCTCGCCATCCAAGGGTATTCGCCCACTTCCGCCTCTTGGCCGCCCACGATCCTGTTCACGCCCGCGCTCTCTGGGGCTCGGCCGCATACTGTGTGTGTGGGGGGGGGAAATGGGCGTTGCGGTTGCTTATGTTTGGGTTTTTTCTTTATTTGTGATGTTGGTGTTAGTTGTTATTGTTGTTATCGTTATTAGGATGAATTATTATTGTTGTTTGTCATTGTTATTACTGTTGTTGTTATCACTATTATTATTGTCATCATTATTATTATCATTAGGATTAGGATTAGTACTATTATCATCTTTTTCATTAATTTTACTGTTATTATTATTATCATTATCATCTTGATCATCATCGTCATTATCACTCCTATCATTATCATCCCTACCATTATTCTCATTACCCTTATTACCATTTCTTGCCATCACCAAAGACGATAACAACAAAAAACTTAACAAATAAAAACAAAAACAAAAATGATAACAATAACGACACATAATCACATCCATTGCATAACACACGAAAATCTACGAGCAAAGAATATTGTCAGTCATTTTTTTCTCACCGTTGTCACATCCGGGAACTTGGGTGTCAGAAATACTTCCACCTTCGTTACAACCACTCCCTGAGGCACGTAATAGGGTGTTATAGGTGGCACGGTGGTCACGTTTTGTTCAGTGTTATAATCATTATTTCTATGGTCGTTTTAATTGTAAACATTACCATGATGATTATCATTTGTATTCTTATTGCTTTTGTATTGGTATCATTATCATTGTTATCATCATTAATATCAATATTATTACTATTATCATCATCCCTTTTTCCAAGTCTCTATCTCTCTCTCTCTCTCTCTCTCTCTCTCTCTCTCTCTCTCTCTCTCTCTCTCTCTCTCTCTCTCTCCCTCTCCCTCTCCCTCTCCCTCTCCCTCTCCCTCTCCCTCTCCCTCTCCCTCTCCCTCCCTCCCTCTCCCTCTCCCTCTCCCTCTCCCTTTCCTTCTCCCTCTCCCTTCTCATTCTCCCCCCCATCTCCTTCTCCCTCCCCCCATCTCCTTCTCATTCCCCCCCCCCCATCTCCATCTTTCTCTCCCTCTCCCTTTTCTTCTCCCTTTTTCCCTCTTCCTCTCCCTTTCCCTCTCCCTCTCCCTTTCCCTCTCCTTTCTCACTCTCTCTCGAAAAAAAAGTAAGACTCAAGTTCAGAACTCACTCTCCACGGCTTTGATAGAACACCAAATCCTCGAACGGTCTTTACTCTTTTTAGCTCTTTCGTACAAGAGATACAGGGTGACCAGTCCTGCAATCTTGCCTGGGCCTTTGTTTCTGCAATACCTTATGGAAGAGAAAAATGCAATTGAAGAAAATTATCAACAAGGGAAGAAGATCGGGGTGTAAGATCTCGGATGTGCGACTTTGTTTTTTTTTTTTTTTTTTTCAAAGTGTTCTTGAAATGAGTTTATTGATACACTTATGGGTTGTGTCATCGTGGTATGGAAGTACTTTATCCAGCTTTTTTTCGTGGCATAGATATTATATACGGCAGTCTCAGCTATGATAGAAGAGTTGCAGAGGCAAAGAGGATGTGACTGAGCTTTTGAGTAGAGTGAGGCTGACTAATGCTGACTTACTGTTTCTCAAACTTTTGGTGGGAAACGAAAAAATATTCTTTCCTGCACGCAGACAGATTGAATGTCTTGCAGTTCATCACTAGTTCCGTTTCTCCGACTGCCTGCGTGTGAGAAAGATACAGCATGAGATAAGGAATAAATGTTGTTGTATACATAGATACATACGTACATACACACACACATATACATACACGTACAAACATACACATACGTACACGTGCAAACATACACGCACAGACATACAAGCACACACATACACACACACACATATGTATTTGTGTGTGTGTGTGAGTGTGTGTGTGTGTGTGTGTGTGTGTGTGTGTGTGTGTGTCCGACTTTATATAAATATATGAATAATACATTTTCAAGGACATAATTCATCTCCAAGCATATAACACTGCCATAAAATAGCACATAAATAACCTAAATGCAATAACATCAAAATCGCAGAAAAAACAGGAGTGAAATCAGCAAAGCCGCATCAGTGAACTCCATCAGCCAAAAACATTCCTATCATTCCTATTCCCGATTCCAAGACTCTAGGAAGGACTCACTTGTACTAAGGTCGAGCAAACGTCCATCCGAGGTCGCAGGCGGAAGACCTTCATTTCGCCCGCCCTTAGGAAGTACATTTCTCCGCACTTCACTGTTCGGGTGGGATCGGGGCTTTAGAAGGGCTAATCTTATCACAAACACAAACATACAGACACATACAAACATATAGACACATATGTACACGCTAGTCCACGATATGTATATATTTATATATATATATATATATATATATATATGTATATATATATATATATATATATATATAATATATATATATATATATATATATATATATATATATATATGTACATATATATATATATATATATATACATATATATATATATATATATATATATATATATATATATATATATATATATATATATATACACGTAGAGAGAGAGAAAGAGAGAGAGAGAGAGAGAAAGAGAGACAGAGAGAGAATGAGAGACAGAGAGAGAGAGAGAGACAGAGACAGAGAGAGAAAGAACTGACTTTTACATGCTATCTTAATTCTTTGATTACCCTTTTTGCGTAAGTTCTTCTTCTTCCACTTGAAGGATTTCCTCCTTCTTTTCCCCTCCTTTCGGGCACTCCTTCCCTCGGTGTCCTTGTGGTTTCTGAGGCACTGTGCCAAGGTCTTTCTCTCGCTGAAGGATTGGCCAAGACATTTTCTCAAGACCTTTCCGAGCTCCGTCAACTCGCCAAATTCCTGTGGATGGGAATATGAGAGGATCACTGGCACAGGAATAGATGGACGGACGAACGTGGACCGGCTGTGTGAGACAGGGAAATTACTTGTATACTTTAATGCGTATGTTGAAAAAGTCTTTGAATTGACATTACGATAAAGAAATGCGAATTTAGAACGTGTACTTTTTTTTTTTTTTTCATTTTGCCTCAAAAAGCGGATAAATAAGAAAATGGCGTCATTCGCCGGACAGGAACACTAGCGCCCTCCTGTGAGATTAGTTTAAAGGTCGATTCATACACATCAGTGACGTATTAGTGCCGTGTCCGCTTAGTGTCAGTGATATCCGTGTTGTTTCCGTGACGTCTATGCACACACATCCGTGGTGTTGCCGTACAGCGAGAAATCAGTGTTTTCCAGGATGGCAAAGTTTTCGGACGTGGAGTTGGCAATGATTGCCATAATCCTTGATGAAGAGGAAGAGGCAGAACAAAAGGTGAAGAAGAGAAAGTGGGTACATGAAGCTTGACAGAAAAGAGACATATATATATATATATTATATATATATATATATATATATATATATATATATATATATATATATATATATATAAAATATATATATATATTTATATATATATATATATATATATATATATATATATGTATATGTATATAAATATATATATATACATATATATATATACACACATACATGATTGTGTGTGCGCGTGTGTGTTTAATGCGAGAGCCAGAGCCAAGATGATCGCGGGATGTACAAAGAGCGCTTCCGAGTAATCGGGGCGCACGGCCGTATAAATACATCAATTGCAATCCATGTATTTTGTTTGGGACAAATCATAAAGAACTGGTTGATTTCGCACCAGTTCAATCATTAGTTCGTCATCCATTTTCTTGAGAGTTCAGAACACTCGTCCGGCGTCCGTGAAAATCTAAAAAATATCGGTGGCGACGATATTCAACTTCACGGAACGGAGACGGAACGGCCACTGAGAGTTAAAACACTGTACTGCGCCGGACGTGTGTGAATGCTTCGGTGGAATTCGAAGCAATTATATTTTTTTTCACTGATACTGAAGCAATGAGCGGACACGGCACTGATACGTCACTGATGTGTGTGAATCGACCTTAAGGGCTCTGTCAGACGAGCGGGTTGGCCGCCGCGGCTGCAAAGCGGGTCAGCCGCCGCGGAACCGCTTTTGAAAGAGTTTATATTGATTCCTATGTAAAACGCTGGCTGATGTCACACGGGCGGTCTACCCGCCTGACCGCGGCGGGTGAGACGCATTTCCCCACTTGAAACCGCCGCGGCCAGCCCGCCTGGCTATGTCAGACGAGAGGTTTACCCGCCGCTGCCGCCAGGGCTGGCTGAACCACAGGAGAGGGAAGACGTGGCTGTGTTGTGAGCAACTATGTTCGATACTGAAAAGTTTATATGCGAAATAGAGCTGCGTCCTACCATTTGGGATGTTCTAAGCTCATTTTTTAACACAACCTTTCGCTGCAACGGCAAGTCTTGAACTGAAGCGGCAGCCGCCTTTACCATGTCACACGGGCGGGTCGGCCGCTAGTAAACCGCAGCGGTTTAGTAGCGGCCGACCCGCCCGTGTGACATGGAAAAGGCGGCCTGACCGCCAGCGGGCAAAAACCGCTCGTCTGACAGAGCCCTAAGGCTTCTTAGTTGGCCGAGGATTTGCCGGATAATTTTGCAATTTTTGAGAAGATGCAGGATGGTTACAAAACTCAACCTCACTACACCCTCAGTAGTCTAAGAAAAAAAAAAAAAAAAAAAAAAAACATAGATGACCCCCCCCCCAAAAAAAAAAAAAAAAAAATATATATATATAGAGAGAGAGAGAGAGAGAGAGAGAGAGAAAAGGGAGACAGACAGAGAGACAGAGACAGAGAGAGAGAGAGAGAGAAGGAGAGAAAAGAGAGAGAAAGAGAGAGAGATGACCCACTTACCCTTTCCTGACTGTCGTTCTGCCCTGAGACCCATTGCCCTCCGGAGACAGACGTGAGAGCCAGCATAAGAAGCAACCATGTTCGCATAGTTTTCTTGGGTTCGTCTCGTTTCCTTGTCCAGCTTCTGTGAGGAAGATCCGGTCGCTCATGAAGGTCGGTATTGTGTTCATTTGTACTTGGTAGATGTCAATGGTGAGATGAGTAAACAAGCTGTATTGTGATTATTATTATCATCATCATTACGTGTATATGCTTATGTGTGTGTGTGTGGGCGTGTGTGTATGTATGTGTGTATATGTTTGTGTGTATACAAAAAAGATGAATCAGTAAGGGCACACTTTTTTTCTTATAGTTTAAGGTGACTTAGTGCGAACACTTAATAAATGACTCAGTAAGATCACAGTAAGAGTTTGTTTTTTTTCAAATAATTAAAGAAAAACAAATAAACGAAAACTCAGGACACATAAAAGAGTTTAAAGAAGTTTCAAAAGATACCTCAATAAGGACACATAAGGCAGTTTAAAAAAATAAAAAAGGTGAGGACCCGGTAAATTTGGATAAAGACGCAACCAACCCGCTAGGATCGACACGATATTTTTTCTAGTAGTTTTCGTTCTGTTTTGTACAGTTTCGCTACTCATTTCCATCGGAAACCGTTCGCTGCTGAGTTACACACCCCCCTCCCTCCCTCCCCACACGCGCGCCACCGTCGATACGGAACTAACAATTTCTGGCGCGAAATTTAAAGTTTTTTTTTGCGCAATCAAAACCCAACCCATAAACCTAACCTAACCTAGT
>NW_028234429.1:16075674-16078174 GCF_977035675.1 Penaeus japonicus | reverse complement strand
TCTTTCACTGCCACCTGAGGGATACAAAATAGGAAATTAGCGAATAGTTATGTTTGCTACTTTCTGATAAAAAAAAGGTATTTATAGTCACTTTAATGCTGGTTTTTAGGGAGTTAAAATGTGAATTTTGCGATTAGTTATTCAATTTTTCTTTTATAATGAGTCGAAATGTGAAGTTTGTTAAGTTTGTGATATCATCTCGTGAGTAAAAGTGAGGTTCAATTAAGTATAAATTACGGAAAAGGAAGTTACAAAGAAAATAATCACAATCCTTTGATACAAATGGGATTTGATTAAAGTATACTGACAGCATTCATTATTTATGAACAGAATAACTAAATCAATTTCATCATACTCATATGTGGCATCAACAATTTAATTGTCGGTATCTGAATTGCCAAATTACTGTGCAGGTAACACGTTTTAATATATAAACAGAAGACGCACTAAACTAGGCAATTACAACTCAACACTGGCAGAACTACTACAGGAGGGATTATAATTTGAGTGTGTGTGTGTGTGTATGTGTGTATAGAGAGAGAAAAACAGAAAGAGACAGAGAAAGAGAGAGAATGTGTGTATATATACAAATGTAAATACACACACACACACATTAATATATATATATGTATATATATATATATATATATATATATATATATATATATATATACATATATACATATATATGTGTATATATATATAAATAAATATATATATATACATATATATGTATATATATATATATATATATATATATATATATATACATATAAAACTCTGCATACCAAATTTACTGTAAAAAACAATTACAAGCGTTCAGAAGAGTGCAAGTGGCAAGACTGAGACTATGTTTTCATAATCAGACATGGTGATTGTAAAGTACAAAGAATGGTGGAGCTGGGAAAGCAAGAAGACAGAAAAGGGGAAGGCCAAGAGGAGGAGAAAGAAGAATTACATGAGGGCATTTTGCTTGACAGAAGACAATGGAGGAGACACGCAAAACAGCGACTGCAGGAGAAGAAGAAAGTGTTCACAAACACCCACCAACTAAACAACAAATAAACAATAAACAACAACAATAAATGCAACAAAACACTTAAATACAAAAGCAAAAAGTCAATAGAGGTCAAAGAAGGATACAGTGTCAGAGGGTATTTTCAAGAAGGCAAGAATAAAGAACAATGATGAGAATGCAACTATGCAATGCAATATTCCCTGTTTTGCTTTCAGGCACAAAAGCTAAAGAAAGATTATGTAATATTTCTATATATAAACCAAAGCATCAAGTCTTCGGGTTATGGCATGTTGATGTTATTATCAGGAAGAAGTGCACACAAGTTGATACCATATAATGAGCCTTCCATCTGGGGAAAAATGGATAGCAAAATATTAATAGATATATAATAAAATCCATGCTCTTTAATAAATGCATATAATAATATAGAATAAATGCATAGAATAACATAGAATACATGCATAGAATAACACAGAATAAATGCATAGAATAACATACAATAAATGCATAGAACAACATACAACAAATGCATAGAACAACATACAACAAATGCATAGAACAACATACAATAAATACAAAGAACAACATACAATAAATCCATAGAACAACATACAATAAATACAAAGAACAACATACAATAAATACATAGAACAACATACAATAAATACATAGAACAATATAGAATAAATGTATAGAACAACCAAAAACACAAAGAACCACTAACCATCACAGATTCCGCAAGTTCCTCCCGCTGTTCTGGCTTGAGTTCATGTTCAATGATGACTTCGACTCCTTTTGTTTTCTTCTTCTGCACTTCTTCGGTGTCACTTCTTTCCACTAATCCAGCTGGGGCAGAAAAAGGGACTTATGCGAGGAGACAGAAGAGGGGTATTTATGTATGATGAATATACTTTACAGAGATACAGAGAAGGGATAGTATAATGAATATACTTTACAAAGACACAAAGAGGGAATAGTATAATGAACATACTTTACAAAGACACAGAGAAGGGATAGAATAATGAACATACTTTACAAAGACACAGAGAAGGGAAAGTATAATGAACATACTTTACAAAGACACAAAGAAGGGAAAGGATAATGGATATACTTTACAAAGACACAGAGAAGGGAAAGTATAATGAACATACTTTACAAAGACACAGAGAAGGGATAGTACAATGAACATACTTTACAATGAGAGGACATTGCTTCGAGAGAAGGGTTTGTGAATTTGAGATGGGGAATGAGAAAGAATTTTAGAAGGAGGAAGGGAAGGAGGGGAAAAAAGAGAAGGAGGAGGAGGAGGTAGAATTGAGTGGAGAGGTGGGACAGGGAAAAAAGGTTGAGAAGAGGAAGAAGGAGAAAAGGAAGAAGAAGAAGAAGAAAGGGGGAGGAGAAAATGAGGGAGGAGTCGGAAGTGAAGGAAGAGGGAATGAAGGAGATAAGTGAGTGAAAGAGGAGGAAGAGAAAAAGGAAGAG
>NW_028234429.1:16068174-16070674 GCF_977035675.1 Penaeus japonicus | reverse complement strand
GTGATCGTTTCAGATATATCTTTATGCATATTTCCTTATACTTTTTTGTATGATTATTTTTTTCACCAGCCTCATGGAGTAAGTTCAGATATTGAAGTCTCCCTGAGATTACGTATTTTGACACGCTTCCCATCACCCGGTCTCTGCAGTCGAGTTCGTGTGCCATTGGAAAGTCAAAGATATTCACGGTGTTACGGTGTTGTAGTGAACATCATCATGCATGTAAAATGATAAAACTATAGTTGCTAAATATAGTTGAAAGTTTAAGATGTTCATGGTGTTACGGTGTTGTAGTGAACATCATCATGCATGTAAAATGATAAAACTATAGTTGCTAAATATAGTTGAAAGTTTAAGATGTTCACGGTGTTACGGTGTTGTAGTGAACATCATCATGCATGTAAAATGATTTAACTATAGTTGCTAAATATAGTTGAAAGTTTAAGATGTTCACGGTGTTGTAGTATTGTAGTGTTGTAGCCTGGAACACCAACATGCATGCAAAATGATAAAACTATAGCTGTTAAATACGTACATATGTGTTCGGTGAATACTTTCTACTTTTATGATTAGCCTCATATGTAATCTGAGTAAATATCTTGAACCATATCTGGCCTCTAGTGTTACACTTAAGTTATTGCATTTTAGTTTGATTAAACATGAATTACAAAGAATAATGCCAGTTTATTCATACTTACTCCCTCTTATCAAACACATATAATAACATCCTTCTAATATCCTTCGAGTGAATTCATCTACAAGAATAAGATCCTCTGCGTGTATGAAGGTGCTTGTTGGTCCTACGTAAACAGACATCCCACAGGGACCTCCTCTCATAACAAAGGGCTACTGTCGCCAGCTTAGCCAAGATGTAAACAGTCTATTGATACTGCATACCCTCATGCCTTTCCCAAGAACATTTATACCGACTGCAATTGAAGGTTAGACGTATATGTATATACGTGTATATGTATATATATATATATATATATATATAATATATATATATATATATATATATATATATATATATATAATATGTATTTATATGTATATATATATATATATATATATATATATATATATATATATATATATGTATATATATATTTATATATCTATTTATTTATATATATATATAGATTGATAGATAGATAGATATATATATATATATATATATATATATATATATATATATATATATATATATATATATATATATATATATATATATACACACATATGTGTGTGTGTAGGTGAGAGTGTTTGTGTGTGTGTATGTATATATATATATATATATATATATATATATATATATATATATATATATATATATATATATATATATATATATACATATATATACATATACATATTGTGTGTGTTTGTGTGTGTGTGTATGTGTGTGTGAGAGAGAGAGAGAAAGAAAGGGAGAGAGAAAGAGAGAGACAAACAGAGCGAAAAGAGAGACAAAAAAATCACACAAAAAAAAAAGAATCCCAGCTACTATCTTCCACGTGTCAAACCAAGACATCCAACTTACTATGCAAAGTAGATCTAAGTGAGACGTCGGCTGCGATGTATGTCAAGAGGCGGCTGTTTCTTCGGCCAAGTGACCGCCTTCCTCCACAGCCTGACGCAGAGTGAGGGGAGAGGAGAGGCTGGGGGAGTCACGCAGCCTGTGTAAGTGCGATATGGCGACAACTGGAGGAGTCCTTCTTGCAGGACCAGGAGAGGACTTTCTGGTTATCTTGGCTGGACTAGATTTGTTGGTTATCTTCTTAAGCTGCTTTGTTGTTGTTGTTGTTGATGTGAATGTGTCGGAGAGAACAAAGAAAGAGGGGAACAAGAGGCCCTGTACAAAACAAGTGGTACTTATTTGACTCTGATGTTTTGATCTAACATGTTCTCTTTTTTCTCTCTCTCTTCTCTCTTTCTCTTTCTCTCTTTCTCTCTCTCTCTCTTTCTTTCTTTTTCTCTCCTCTCTCTCTCTCTCTCTCTCTCTCTCTCTCTCTCTCTCTCTCTCTCTCTCTCTCTCTCTCTCTCTCTCTCTCTCTCTCTCTCTCTCTCTCTCTCTCTATGTGCCTCTTCCTCTCTCTGCCTCTATCTGTCTGTCTGTCTCTCTATCTCTCTCTGTCTCTGTCTATCCCTGTAACCAGTACTATTACTATATTTAACATGATATACTAATTCATATTATCATAGATAACGTTACATACGTATTTTTAGTTCATACAGACCCGCGCGCGCGCGTGTGTGTGTGTGTGTGTGTATCGCTGATGGTTGTTCATCTCTTCCTGCAAACGATATACATATCAGTGTTTTTTTTTATCTCTTCCTTCCGCTAAAGCTCTATAATGATGTCACTCTTCTTTTTTTACCTTCCATTATCACATGACGTATGCGTGATTCTTTGATATCGTCATACTGTTATTGCAGAATGATAGCAACAATGAAAATATATCGTGCACGGTCAGCCTTTCAGACGCTGTTTTTGCTT
>NW_028234429.1:16058174-16063174 GCF_977035675.1 Penaeus japonicus | reverse complement strand
AAAGTTCTCAACGAAGTCGCCTATGGTAATCAATCATAAGGATGCAACAGCCACGGACATATTCCATGAAATAGTGAAGCGTATTAAAAACTAGCTGACGAAGAAACGGGTAAGACTGAAGCAAAGAGAACAGCCAGAAACTGACCTGGTACCACAGTGTTCCAAGTTGCATTATAATGGGTCCTCCGGAATCCCCGAGACAGGAATCCACGCCCGGAGAGGCTGTGCACACCTAAAAAGAAGGAAATGTTAAAAAAAAAAAAAAAAAAAAAAGTCACCAACTTCACTAAAAAGGAGGAAATCATGTTTTAATTAAACAAGAGTCTCCAACTTGAACGAAATCATATCAATTATTCACACGATTTTGGAACACAGCACTTTTTTCTTCAACAAGTTCTATACAAGGAGAAACTAGATTTTTTTTTCCACTCTCTCCACACGAGAGAATTGGGACACACATACGTGTTTCTTTGTAATCATATAATCGGTCTGGAGTTTGGTGTAATTTCTCGCGCATTCCCTCAGGTTCGTCACCCTCAGCGTACCCTTCTGTAACCTCCGCGGATCCTTTCCATCTAGAAAAGTAAACGTTTATACAATATACAATACTCTGTAACGTATGCCATCCTAAGTGTAAACAAGAGTACAATACTGTAACGTATGCCATCCTAAGTATAAGCAAGAGTACAATACTGTAACTTATGCCATCCTAAGTGTAAACAAGATTACAATACTGTAACGTATTCCATCCTAAGTGTAAACAAGAGTACACGAGTATACGAGAGACGCAAAGGCACTAACTGAAGCTCAAGCTCCCCCAACCAAGGACGATGGTGTTGAAGTCCTCAAAGTCGTGTTTGGGAGGCAGGCATATGGGAGCGACTCCGCGCCCAAACACCAGGGCCTTTCGTAGCATCAGAAGAGCGATGTCTGCTCTCTGTAGGGGGGACGGAAAGCATTCATGAAAATTGATTTTTTTTGTACCTATTAGGATGGGAAAAGAGCATTATGAAAACAGTTTTGACATAACAGGATTGTAAAAAAATACATGATCTTTGAAATATATATAAGTATTAAAATTTATATAAGTATATTATGTATAAGTATTAAAAAAGGGAAAAAGAAAAGTATGAAAATTATTTTGAAAAATACATACATGAAAATAGTGTCTAAACAAAACAAGATGAGGAAAAATATGAAAATAATTTTGCAAATAATAGGATGGAAAAAAATGTATGGAAACTATGTTGTACACAATATGATGGGAAAAGAGCATGTACGGAAATATCTTTACACGTAACAGAATGAGAGAAAAAAAATAGGTTACACATAATATGATGGAAAAAAAAGACAAGTGTGATAACAGTTTTGTACATAATAGGATGAAAAAAAAAACATATATGAAAATAGTTTACCACATAACAAGTTATAACATATATGAATATTCCAAAGCAATCATACTGGTACCGCACAAAACGACTTTAAACCCAGCACACCTAACCTGTGTTTTTGACTGATAATTGGGATGAACAATGATCTTCTGAACTCGGATGGACTGCACGACCGTTTCGTCTTTGGACCGAATGTCGTACTCGTTAGCCTTCACCACCACCTTGTCGCCTTTCTCGATATCCCTGGAAGCAAAAATCCTGTTTTGATTTCTTTCTGTTCCTTCATTCTAATGCGATCTGTATATCAGGCAAAATATATGACTCTTGTGTTTCCTCTACAAAACTAGTATCTGCATCTAGTATCCGCATCTAGTATCTGCATCTAGTATCTGCATCTAGTATCTGCATCTAGTATCTGCATCTAGTATCTGCATCTAGTATCTGCATCTAGTATCCGCATCTAGTATCTGCATCTAGTATCCGCATCTAGTATCTGCATCTAGAATCTACAAACCGTGATCTGATAACCCTCATAGTCCCCCCTGGAAATTTACAGAACCTGAAGAGACTCACACATCGAAGACGCAGTGAGCGGCCGTCAGAACGAAGCGCGGGGTGATGATCGTCCCGCCGCAGAAAAGCAGCGAGCCCTTGATGAGCAAATGCAGAAAGACGATCCACGGCCACTCGTGCTTCGCTGCGGTGCTTCCTCCCTGAACTCTTAAGTCCGAGGACGGCTGAGGAGCTAAGGGGTCTCTCGCGTTAGTCTCGAAGGAGGCGCTGGTTGTGATCTCCGTGTCCGCTTCTGTGAACGACTCGGTGGTTTCTTCTGTTACATCTTCTGTGGTTTCTTCTGTGGTTTCTTCTGTGGTTTCTTCTGTGGTGTCTTCTGTGGTCTTCTGAACAAGGTCGACCGCGGTTAGTGTATTGATATAGAGTGAGGGTACACTGTCGGCATTAGCTTCGGTCTTGCCACAAACTGGAGATAAATAATAACGCGAATGTGAAGGAAATGTTAATGTTATCGTTTTTTAAATATGATACTGATGATAGTAAGGCATTAGCACATCACACACGGACACTTAAAACTACATCTTACAAAATAGCATATCATCACCGGCTACACTTTGTAGAAAGACCCAATAATAGATAAAAACAAATACGAAAACAGTAGATGAAACGCAGTTGAAGCAGTTGAATTAGAGAAAAAAACAAGGACTTACTCAGTGGACATCCTTGGGATCCTTGTGCCCGGTGACCTGCTCCTCCTGTATGATGATTAAAAAAAAAAAATAATAATAATAAAATAAATAAAAAATCATGGTCATTTACATTACATTATATGAAGGAGAAGTTTTTGAAGTTATCATGTCAACAGGATTTTTGTGAAATTGAGACTCCTACTTACAATAGGTAGACCTTTTCTAGGGAGAGATCATTCTAAGATATTTATACAATTTTACAGGGAAGTTGGTAAGTAGAAGAAAAAAATACATTATAAAGTAAAACAGGAAATAATATCAATGCTTTTACAAACTTTCTTGGTTTTCTCCTCCCCCCCTTCAACACACACAATAACCCAACCCCTCCACCCACCCCACCAACCCCCACAAAAGACACACTCCCCCCACCCACCACTCCACCCCACCCCCACCCCACCAACCCCCACAAAAGACACACTCCCCCCCACCCACCCCACCAACCCCCACAAAAGACACACTCCCCCCACCCATCCCCTACTCCACCCCACCCCCACCCCACCAACCCCCACAAAAGACACACTCCCCCCACCCATCCCCTACTCCACCCCACCCCCACCCACCAGCCCCCACAATAGACACACTCCCCCCACCCATCCCCCACCCCACCCCACCCCACCCACCCCCCTACCCACCCCACCCACACACCCAACCTCCCCGACGTCGCACCTTTTCCCACGACGTTGCATTTGACCAGCGAAGACTCCGGCTTGGATTCGCCTCTTCCGGGGACCCTTCTGTGCGTCAGGAGGAGCTCTGTCAGCGTCTTCTCCTCCAGCTCCACCGTCCCGCCACAGATCCTTGAAGGAGAGAGAAAATGGAGAGTGAGCTTGGATGGAAATGGATACTTTCATGAAGCTAAATGTACCGTTGGTTCGTCGATATAACGACTCCTTCGTTTTTTTTTTTTTTTTTTTTTTTTTTTTGATGAATGTTATATATATTTTACTTTGTGGTAGTATGTATTCTTTTGCATATATATATATATATATATATATATATATATATATATATATATATATATATATATATATATATATATATATACATGCATCACAATGAACTAGTATTTTGATAATGTTTCTGCGATTTGATAATGTTTTAGCATATTTGGTTTCTCTGACAGAGATTTTCGTAACGGTGGGTAGGTCATTACTTTATCAATTACTGTTTTATAAGTCGTGACATATATAAAAAAAATTCACTCTCCATCTGGAAATAAGATTTTTTTTCGGATTACTTTTCGGATATTGGATTATAAGAGAAAAACCTTTTCATTTCGCCATTAAATTTGATTCCATATATAAGTTTGAGCAGAGATAAGACCTAATCTTTTTAGTCAAGGATAGAAAAGCGAATCAGAAAAAAAGAAGCGAGAAGAAAGTGAGACAGAAACCCAGATATAGTGAGGTTAAAGAACAACCTTTTTTTATATAATTTCAGTCAAGATTTATAGATTTCAGTTATCTCAGTTACGTAAATACCTGCTTTTCATCTCTACTTTTAGTCAAAGACAAATGACTTCGGGGAACCAGTTCAGATCATGGTTTTCTTCTTAACCACTCGAACAAGGAAAACCATACACAAACAACAACATATACAATGATGAACAAATGAAGTTTAGACCAATATCAAATAAGAACAATTTCCACTCCTATGTAAAAGAATTCACGAACTCTCAAGAAAGGCTACTTATACATACTTATACATACTTATAGATACTTATAGATACTTATAGATCACATATAAAACTCTCAAAAACCTACAAGGATCTCCTACCTACGCATGGTCGAGTTACCGAAGGAGAGATGCAACTGGGCGCCGTCACAGCTCCCGACCTGTATCCTTTTGCAGGACAGTCTGAAGGCCGCTTTCCCGGCTGCCTGACAAGAAAAACTCCTTCAGAAAGCATCCTTGTGAAATTCATGTCAGAATTGAGTCAAATTATTTTCAGACACTTTTTTGTGACAATTTGGTGTTACTAATCACATTGTATTAGGGTTGCATTGCATTGTAGCTGAGGGGTGGGCGATGTTGCAGAGGAAGGGAAAGGAAGAAACGGGGAGGGAGGAAGGAAGAGAGGGAGAGAGAGAGGGGGAGACAGAGACAGAGACGAAAAGAGAGAGGGAGAGAGAGAGAGAAAGAGAGAGAGAGAGAGAGAGAGAGAGAGAGAGAGAGAGAGAGAGAGAGAGAGAGAGAGAGAGAGAGAGAGAGAGAGAGAGAGAGAGTGAGTGAGAGAGTGAGAGAGAGAGAGAGAGCGAGAACGAGAGCAAGAGCCATAGAGAGAGACAGAGAGACAGAGAGACAGACAGATAGACAGATAGACAGAGAGACAGAGGAGTGGGGGATC
>NW_028234429.1:16020674-16028174 GCF_977035675.1 Penaeus japonicus | reverse complement strand
ACAATAACAGTAATAATAATAAAGATAATGATAACAACAATAACAGTAATAATGATGATGATAATGATAACAACAATAACAGTAATAACAATGACGATAATGATAACAACAATAACAGTAATAATAATGGTGATAATGATAACAACAATAACAGTAATAAAAATGATGATAATGATAACAACAATAATAATAATGATGATAATGATAACAATAATAACAGTAATGATAATAAGGATAATGATAACAACAATAACAGTAATAAAAGTGATGATAATGATAACAACAATAACAGTAATAATGATAAAGATAATGATAACAACAATAACAGTAATAACAATGACGATAATGATAACAACAATAACAGTAATAATGATAAAGATAATGATAACAACAATAACAGTAATAACAATGACGATAATGATAACAACAATAACAGTAATAACAATGACGATAATGATAACAACAATAACAGTAATAATAATAAAGATAATGATAACAACAATAACAGTAATAACAATGACGATAATGATAACAACAATAACAGTAATAATAATAAAGATAATGATAACAACAATAACAGTAATAACAATGACGATAATGATAACAACAATAACAGTAATAATAATAAAGATAATGATAACAACAATAACAGTAATAACAATGACGATAATGATAACAACAATAACAGTAATAATAATAAATATAATGATAATAACAATAACAGTAATAATAATAAAGATAATGATAACAACAATAACAGTAATAACAATGACGATAATGATAACAACAATAACAGTAATAATAATAAAGATAATGATAACAACAATAACAGTAATAACAATGACGATAATGATAACAACAATAACAGTAATAACAATGATGATAATGATAACAACAATAACAGTAATAATAATAAAGATAATGATAACAACAATAATGGTATTAATGAACCACTTTTACACCACGAACTCGCTCAGGCTAGATCTATCGAAGACTTTTCTTTGCTCTTCCTCACCTCGGACCGTGAGCAGGATTCGAACCCATGTCTGGATCCTCTTTTGTCCCCAGTTTTGAATTAGTTCTGGTTTCGTTATTATCTTTATTATTATTATCTTCGTTACTGGTATTGTTATAATCGTTATTAATAGTTGTAGATGTAGTGGTATCCTTATAATTTTATCATTATCATTGTAAGTACTGTTATAATGATGATGATGATAAAGATGATAATAATTGTGATGATAAAGCTCGAAATAGCAATGATAATAATGATAACGATAATGATGACAATGATGAAGATGATTATGATGAAAATAATGATGATACTACTACTACTTATAATAATATCAGAAATTCTAAGAATGATAGATGCTAATAATGATAAGGATGGTGATAGCAATAGTAACAGTGATGTAATAGTGATGATGATGGTGATGTTAATAATTGTAATATCAATGATAATGATAATGATGATCGCATTAACAACAAAAATAATGATGATAACAATTGATGCGATGATTATAAATGATAATAAAGCTAGTGATAATGATTAATGGTGAAAATGATACCAACGTTGATAATGATAATGATGATAATTATCATGATAATAGCGATAAAGATGATGATGATACTGGTTTCGGTGATAACACCAAAGACAAAAATAATTCAAATAAAAAAGAAAACTTAGATAATGACGGTACTGATAATGATAAAAACCAACAACAATGGTTTAATTCAGAGTTCGCCTGTCTCTTTCCTTCATATTACCCACTTCATAAAATCAAAAACATAACGAGCGTTACGTTCTACCTAGAGTGATGTCTTTTGTAAAAAAATAAGGAAAAATACCACAACTTCACCACATAAATTCCACACTGAATTGAAGTTGAAGTTTCGGGAACTTCTGTCATTCATACCACGTGAATTGAACATAGGCCTATTTCTTTTCTTTTTTATTATCATCATTATTATCATCATTGTCATTATCATTATTATTATTATTATTATTATTATTGTTATTATTATTATTATTATTATTATCGTTATAATTATTACTACTACTATTATTATCATTATTATTAATGTTACTATTATTATTATTATTATCATTATCATTATTATTATTATTATTATTATTATTATAAATATTATTATCATTATTATCATTATCTACTTTTAAGTGTTTTGGTGGTTGCAGTCCCTTATCTAAGATCCAAGGTGGCAATATATTAATCATATCTGGCATAACTATGAAGTTATAGTGAGAATATAGTGAGAATTACATAATTAATATACCATTAGCACTAGACATTACTACGGAAAAATTATATCTGTACCTATGTGCAATATAGTGAAGTATGATACTCTAACGTGGACAGAAATCAAAAAAATATTATATTGAAGATTTACTCGCCCTCAACCCCAAGCATATTGTCAGAATATCAGCCTCTCTGTCTGTAGCCTATGTATTCCAAAAACCTAACCTTATTAAGTATCCTAATCTTACATTCTAGTAAAGACAAGAACCCCCATTTAGAAAACTCTCTCTGCATATCACTAAATATTAACGGTCAATTAGATGTACTTCATGACTTCAAATTTTACGAAGGTCACAAAGCTAATTCTTTCATTATTACTGAAAATATGAGTCTTCTATTAGTTTATTTTCAGTAAATCTTTAAATGAATCGGGATATTCTGTTAGTATGATGATGATGGTGATGATGGAAATGGTACCAGTAATAATAAAGATAATATTGATGATAATAATGATGGTGAAAATGATAGTTACAGTAGATTATGTTGTCAATTTATGATGCTCCTTTGATCAAAGTTCGTATTTGCTTGTCACAATAATGATGATAATGATTATGATAATAATTATGGTGATGATAATGATAACAATAACTCCATGAAATCTGTTCAAAGGGCAGATATCTAACATAATCTACCTCAACGTCCTTCAAATTCCTCGAATATAGCAAGCAAATTGGATAACGGCGAAGCAAAAATCAACTGCAGCATGAAACAGTTGCAATCCGAATATTAATAACTTACCAACTTCATTAATCACGATGCAATTATTAGAATTTGCATTCATCAATCATCATAATCCTATACTTTTTTAAGTTCCAAATATATCTTGATATTTATTGTTCTGGTTTGATGGAATTGTAACTTATGTACGTCAAGCAACTAATGAATTTATGATACTCATTGCATGGTTAATCTATTTAGATAATGGTAATGCACGAATGTCTTCATATTATTGCACACACGCAAATGTTAAAGAATTCGTATTTCCTCCGTCTCCTTCCAATCCAGTGAACCAAACTTATCATTAAAATACAAATTGTGCTATGAACAACAACGGGGGAAAATACCCAAACTTTAAAATAGTTATTCATAAAAATTGGTCCATTTTCTAAAATTCAATTTAGTTCCCGGCAAAGACAACAGATGGCGTTGCTCTCACCAGCCCGCCTAGACACTTAGTTGTCAGTAGCGATTATAGATTCATTTATAATAGAGAACGAAACGACATGTTTGTACTATCACTTTAACCACATCTGTAAAGAATGATTAAATCAGTATTGTAGTTTGTAATAATACCTATATCAGAGCGTCCTAAAGACATTAAAAATACAACCCCTGATAACCTTACATGGCACCCTCAGACTCCAACAAGAAGCGAGCGTTAGTGACTGTGTGTTGTGCTAAGGGAAGGTTGTGTCGCGGAATTTCGGAACGATATTGACCAGTCAGTGTCCTTTTACGCGTTGATTTTGGATTTATTATGTTACCCATAGGCCGTGGATAATCAGCCGACACACAGGTGAGTCACCGATCGACTTTGGATCCCCGAGAGACCCTAATGTCATCGGATTTCGCGTATTTTTGCTCTTTTTCTTTTGGGAAGAAGGTCCGAGGAACTGGGAGGGAAGTTCAGCCAAGTGATCCTGTGTGACCACTACGAATTTTGAATGGGTTCAGGGCACGTGAAGGAGGAGGGAATGGTAAGATTAGGATAAGAGATTAGGATATGTTGTATAAGATATTAGGATATATTAGGAAGATAAAGAAGAGGGAGGAGGAAGAAGAAAGTCCAAGGAACTAGGAGGGAGGGAAGTTCAGCCAAGTGATCTTGTGTGACCACTACGAATTTTGAATGGGTTCAGGGCACGTGAAGGAGGAGAGAAAAGCAAGGATGAAATGAATGGGGATTGTGCTCTCGCGTGTGCTTGATTTTCTTGTGTTTTTGGCTTAATATATATATTTATTTTTTTTTCTAAACTGGAATCTTGTGACTTTTTTGAATGGTGGGAAAGAGGAGAGAGGGGAATAGGGAGAAGAAAGAGAAGGAGGGAGAGAGAGAGGGGGAAGAAAGAGGAGAGAGGGAGGAGGGAAGGAGAGAGAGGGAGAAGGAGGGAGGGAGAGAGAAAGAGAAGGAGAGAGAAAAAAAGAGGGGAGGAAGAGAGAGGAAGAGAGACCAAAGAAGTAGAGGGAAAGATAAAGGATATCTACTTGGCTTTTGTTAAAGGATCCTTTTGTCAGGGGATTAGGTAGAAGGAGAGAATGAGTGAGAAAGAGAGTGTGGCATTTCAACTTGCATTTGTGTTGCACTCAGAGAGCGAGCGAGCGAGAGAGAGAGATAGGGTGTGTGAGAATGAGAACGTGAATGGGTGAGAGCGAGAGAGAGTGACATGACATGTTAACTTGCTTTTCGAGTTGAAATTAGAGATATACTAAGTGAGTGAGAGAGAGAGAGAGAGAGAGAGAGAGAGAGAGAGAGAGAGAGAGAGAGAGAGAGAGGAAAAGAGAGAGAGACATTTTATGCTTGCGTTAGGTTTGGGGGGGTTAGGTGTTTCATGTTAGGCAAGTTTGACCCTTAAGCTCTTCTCGCTGCAGACTCGTTATCGCTTGTGGTCTGTCGATGGCTTTATCATTTTTTTCTCTCTCTTATTCTTTATAAAAGCAGCAAACTTGTTGATAATGAAGAACCTTGCCCGCTCTTTTCCCTCGCTCTTCATTCACATGGCTGTTTGAGAGGGAGGAGGAGCGAGGGAGGAAGGGAAGGAAAGGAGGAAGGGAGGGAGGGAGAACCTTGCCCCCTCTTTTCCCTCGCTCTTCATTCACATGGCTGTTTGAGAGGGAGGAGGAGCGAGGGAGGAAGGGAAGGAAAGGAGGAAGGGAGGGAGGAAGGAAGGAATAGGGCGCAGGAGGAGGGACAGAGAGTGAGGAAGGAACAGAAAGAAGAGGGAGAAGGGGGAAGAGGAGGAGGAGGAGGAGGAATTAAAAACAAATAAAGATAAGGAAATTAGAGACTCGAGGTTCCACAGCTTGCATGATGACGGTGTTTCGAGTGAGTGAGTGAATGAGTGAGCGAGTTCACAGGCAGGGGGGCATTTGCGTGCATAAGGACAAGGGTTCTCATTGATAAGGGATGTCGGTACGTCGACCCATTCTGAAGTGTCGTTTGTCTATTGCGGTGCAATGACGTTATTAATTCTTAGGTTAGGCGAGTTTGGGCGGTCTCACGGTCTCAAGGAAGGACTTGCTTTGCACGGGGACGTCTGATTGCAGGTTAGACTGTTGAGTAGCCCTTTTTTCACCCCCTCGGAGATATGGTTTAAGTGGGGGTGATACTGTTGTGCTGGTGACAATAAAACAAACAAACAAGGAAAGAAACGTGTATTGTTACGTATATAGTAAGTGCTGTTGAGTTCGCATTGCATTAGACGCTGAGCTGGTTGCACGTGCACGCGAGGCAAGAAACTGTGCAGGTAGGAGGGTCTGGCAGGTGCTTCGGGGGTGGTGGGCGCGACAGCTGGGTGGCAGACGTACAGGCTCAGGGGATGGCAGGCTGCAGGCGGGGCACACGTCCTTGCCTCGTCTCTCGGTCTCTCTGTCTCTCTGCCTCGTCTCTCTCTCTCTCTCTCTCTCTCTCTCTCTCTCTCTCTCTCTCTCTCTCTCTCTCTCTCTCTCTCTCTCTCTCTCTATCTATCTATCTATTTATCTATCTATCTCTCACTCTCTGTCTCTCTCTCTCTCCCGCCCTTCCTCTCTCTCTCCTTCTTCCTCTCCCCCTACCCCGACTAAATTCCTCCCACCCCGCCGCTACCCTCCATGTCCTCCTTCTCCTCCTTCCCTCTCCATCACAAGTCCTATCCTCATCCCCATTCCCAATCCCATATCCCTATCCATATCTTCCCCCCTACACAGAAGGACCCACACACACACACACATCGTACTCAGTAGTCGAACAAGGCTTCCACAGCGAGTGTTCCTCATCTCGTGAGAGTGTGAGTGTGTGAGTAAGTGAGGGAGGGGGAGGGAGAGAGAGAGAGAGAGAGAGAGAGAGAGAGAGAGTGAGTGTGTGTGTGTCTGTGTGTCTGCGTGTGTCACGTTATGTCGTAATAACCAGTCTGTTCGGTGGACTGTGTAAAAATGTACATAAGCTTATTTCCTCTGTGTTTGTGTGTTCGCTTATTTTGTCGTTGTTCTTGATTTCTTCTTTTTTATTCTTTGTTCCATGTTATATATGTTTTTCGCGTGTTTTCTGCATTTTTTTCCTTTTTGTTACGTTGATTATGGTGTCCCATTAATGTTTTTTATTCGTTTTTTTTATATAGGCCTATCTCTCGTTTTTGTTATTCATTCCTTCGAGTTTTTATTTCCATTTTTTCGCTTATTCTTTCTTCGTCTCCATTGGTTTAACATTAATTTGTTTGTTTTTGTTTTGTTCTTGTTTTCCTGAAAAGATGTTTTAGTATCAGTGTCATCAACATCATTGTATTCATCATCATCATCATCATTATGACCACATTTAGGTCAGAATGATTAACATCCTTATCACTAATCTGACCGTATATATATATTTTTTTTTTTCCTTGTAAATAGTCCAGAAGGCAAACAAAAGTATCTCCGGAGTATTTAACCTTTGCCTTAAACTCGAACATCAGTCTGAATCACCGGACTGCAGATATCTGTCTGTCTGTCTGTCTGGGGAAGATTACCTGATGCAAGGGAGCTTGGTTGGAGCTTAATGTTATGGAGAGTTCATTTGGGGATGTGTGTTGTTGTTGCTGTTTTGTTTGTTTGTTTTTTGTCCGTGGTGTTTTGGTCTTGTTGTTCGTATTACTGTTGTTGTTGTTGGTGGTGGTTTTTAGTTATTTTTTGGCATAGTTATAGAAATTATTATTTTTTTATTTGTTATAGCTATTATCATTATTATCTCATTATCATCTTCATTATCATTATTGTGATTGTGATTATTCTTATTCTTGTGGTCATCATGAATCATGATCTGTATTATTATTAATGCTGTTATTAATAGCATTATATTATCATTATCATTGTGATAATGACACATATTATTGATATTATTGTCAATATTATTATTACTTTTTTATCATTATTACTACTACATCTACTACTAATATTCTTATTACTAAGACTATTACGATTACTACAACTGTCACTACTACAAATACAATTACTA
>NW_028234429.1:15995674-16000674 GCF_977035675.1 Penaeus japonicus | reverse complement strand
ACTGGGGGTGGATGGGGGGTGGGGGTAGATGGGGGTGGATGGGGGGTTGGGGAGTGGGGAGGATGGGGGGTTGGGGGTGGATGGGGGGTTGGGGGGTGTTCTTCGCTCGTATCTGATTCTTGTTATGGTGTGGATTCTTGTTATGGCTTTTCTTTTATGTTTTGTTGATTTTTTTTTTGTTTGTTTAGTTTTTTGTGTTTTTTTTGCGTTTTTTTCCTTATGTTTCTTTTTTTTTTTACTTAAGTTTGTTTCTTTTGTATATCTTTATGTTTATCTCCTTTCTTTCGTTATCTTTTTCCTTCTACTGCTTCTTCCTCCTCCTAATTCTTCTTTCCTGCTCAATCTTCATCATCTTTAGCTAAACCTTCCCTCTTCCCTCCTTTTCTTCCTCCTCCTCCCTTTCCATCTTCCCCCACTATCACATTTCCATATTTTTCAGTTTTTTTCCCCGTTCTCATCCCCCTCCCTTCCTTTTTCTTCCTTCCTTCCTCCGAATTTATGTGTCATCACCATGTGTGTGTATGTGTCACCTTGCGGGAGAAAAGCGACTATGCAAATTTCGTGTATTCAGCAAGGAAAAAAAGTTTTTTTTTTCATTCCTTGACTATGCTAATGTTGTATTGAATGAGTGATATTCTATTCTCATTTTCATTGAAATACAGTAGTTATTATTCAGGAGAAATCTATACTCTGTTATTTTCCTTTAATATTTTATATTTATTTACTGTTTTCTTGATCATCTTAATTTTTACTTGATTTTTTTTTCTGTTTTTTCTTTCTGTTTTTTTTTCCCTTATTTGGATTAAGTTTGCAGGTGTAGTGCTGTGATGACGTCATAATTCCCTTGACACCTGTGTTGATGACGCCATCGCTCATTCCTTCACACCTGTTCTATTAGCATGTTAATTCTATCTTTCTCACTCCTACCCTCCATTTACTTCTGTCTCTCCCCCTTCTCTTTCGCTCTTCGTTTCCTTATATCTCTCCCTATCTCTCCTCTTCCCATTTTCTTTAATAGCATCTGATTGTCGCCCCCCCCCCACTCTCATCATCTTATTGCTTCTAATTTCTCAATTTCCTTCGCAATTATCTCGTTTTTTCTTTGTTTGTCTATTCTTCCTCTACTCTAGTTTTGTGCTGCTCTTTATGCTCTCTCTCTTTCTCTCTCTCTATCTATCTATCTATCTATCTCTAGCTTTCTCTCTTCTCCTTTCTTCTTTTCTTTTCTTTATTCTTTTCTTCACTTACATTTTCGTCTCCTGTCTTCCTCCTTCTTACCCTGGTTCTCCTCTTCTTCCTTTTCATTCTTCTTCTCTTTCTCCTTGTCTCCCTCTCCTCCTGTATCTCCTCCTCTTTTATTAACGCTTCCTCTGTATCCCTTCCTCTCTATTGGTCTACATGTGAGAAGTAAGGAGAATGACACCTCTTCCTGTTCTTCCTTCTCCCTCTCCATTTTCCCCTTCCTTTTTCCCCTTTCCTCCCTTTTCACCTTCCTTTTCCCCTTTTCCCTTCCCCTTTTCCTCCTCTTTTCCCTTCCTTTTCAGCCTGTCCTCTCCTTTGCCTTTCCTTTTCTCCCTGGCCTCCCCTTTCCCCTTACTTTCCCCTTCTCTCCTTTCCCCTTGTTGCTCTTGATTTCCCCTTTTTCTTCCTTGCCTTAGACCCCTCCCCCCTTAAACTGCCTCTTTATTTCCCACTACCTCCTCACCCATCCTCGCTCTATCCTCCTCCTTTGCTACCACTACCCCTTTCCTCCCTCCTCATCCTTTCCCCTCTTCATCCTCCTCCATCCTCCCCCATCCTCCCTACCCCACACTCCCCCTCCTACCCTCCTCCACCCTCCCCTCTCCCTGCCCTACCCTTGCGTCACCGGAAGTAGCCCCAGCACCCATGAGTAGTCCATTAATTTATCCGTCTTCCGGGCCGGGATGCTGCCATCTCCGCCGTCGTTTGGAGGAAGGGTTGCGTGAGTGAACGAGTGTTTTGCTGAGTTGAGTGTGGGCGAGTGGAAGAGTATGATTGAGTTAGTCTTATTTCCTGACTGCCGAGTGTGGTTGGGTGACTGATTTGCTGAGTGGTGAGTAACTAATATGCTGAGTAACGAGTAACTAATTTCCTGGGCGGTGAGTGTGGTTGAGTGACAGATTTGCTGAGTGGTGAGTAACTAATATGCTGAGTAACGAGTAACTAATTTCCTGGGCGGTGAGTGTGGTTGAGTGACAGATTTGCTGAGTGGTGAGTAACTAATATGCTGAGTAACGAGTAACTAATTTCCTGGGCGGTGAGTGTGGTTGAGTGACATTTGCTGAGTGGTGAGCAACTAATATGCTGAGTAACGAGTAACTAATTTCCTGGGCGGTGAGTGTGGTTGAGTGACAGATTTGCTGAGTGGTGAGTAACTAATATGCTGAGTAACGAGTAACTAATTTCGTGTGCGTGAGTGTGGTTGAGTGACATTTGCTGAGTGGTGAGCAACTAATATGCTGAGTAACGAGTAACTAATTTCCTGGGCGGTGAGTGTGGTTGAGTGACAGATTTGCTGAGTGGTGAGTAACTAATATGCTGAGTAACGAGTAACTAATTTCCTGGGCGGTGAGTGTGGTTGAGTGACAGATTTGCTGAGTGGTGAGTAACTAATATGCTGAGTAACGAATAACTAATTTCCTGTGCGGTGAGTGTGGTTGAGTGACAGATTTGCTGAGTAGTAGAGTGTGCTAGAGTTTGCCTTCAATCACTGTAGTTTGCTTAGTGACTGATGAAGTTCAGTGAATTTGACCTGACTGATAGTATCTAAAACAGTTGACTAGATAGATGGATTAACTGAGTGACTAAATGGGTGTTCATTTGAGTGGATGGGCTTGTGTGTTATTGTTTAAGTGATGGGTAAGTCTATTTGTTTGCGAATTGAAGGGTGAATGAGTGAATTATTTTCTTTCTGTCTTCTTTTTCTTTGATTGGGGAGTGAGTTTATTTGTTTCCGAATTGAAAGGATGAGCGAATTATTTTATTAATTTGTCTTTTTCTTTGATTGGTGTGTGCGTGTGTGAGTGAGTGATTTTTTTTTTCCATTTATTTATCTTCCTTTTGATTTTCACGTCGACATGTCTTCATTTCAATTCATCTTGTTCCCCTTCTTGTAATTCATATTTTGTCCCGTCTTCTCTCCCCTTGGTTCGTTCGCTTGCCTTTCGTATATATATCTTCTTCCTTTTCATATCCTCCTTCTCCTCCTCTTCATTTTCCTTTTTATTTTCTTCGCCCTCCTCGTCTACCACCCTTCTCTTCTCCCCTTCTTTCTCCTCGTCCTTCTCATATTTTTCTTCCTCTTAAGCTTACTCCTTTTCTCCCTCTTTCTTTTCCTCTTTCTCTTTTTCTTTTTCCTCGTCTTCCACATCTCCCTCTCCCTCCTTCGCTTTCTTCCCCTCCTTTCTCCTCCTCCTCCCTCTCCTTCGCTTCCTTCCCCTCCTTTCCTCTCCTCCCTCCTTTTTTCTCTCTCCTCCTCCATCCTTCCTCCCCTCTCACCCCTCCTTCCTTCCCTTTCCTTTCCCTTTCCCTCGCCTCCTCCTTATCCTTTTCACTCTCTTCTTATCCTCTTCCCTCTATTTCCTACCCTCTCCCCTCCTTCCCCTTCCACCCCTCTCTGCTTCCCTCAACTTTCTTCCCTCCTTCCCTCCCTCTCCTTCTCCCACTCAATCTCCCTATCCCTCACCTTCCTTCCCACTCCCTCTCCCTCTCCTTCTCCCTCCTCTCTCCCTCACCTTCCTTTCCGTCTTCTTCCATTAACTTCCCTCTCACCTAACCTATCTTCCCTTACCTTCCTTCCTTCTCCCCTTCTTTCTCTTCCCTCACTTCCCTTTCCTCTTCTTCCCACCCTCTTTCCTCCTCCTCCCCTCCCTCCCCTGTTATCCTCGTCTGTTGTTGTCTACGATATCGGTTTTCCATTTTCTATTCCTCGCTCTACCTCGAGAAGAGCGAGGAAGCAACAACACCTATTGTTATTATTATTTTATTGTTGTTGTTTTTTCTTTTTATTATTATTATCATTTTATATCGTTTTGTCAATTTATGAGCGCAATGAATCATCCTTTAGAATTGGGATTAAATTTAGGATTTCAAAATCGATGAATGATTTCAAAATCGATGAATGATAAGATTCATGAGACTGAAAAAAAATGGGAAGGAAAAAATCGAAAAAATATTCCTGTCTTGAAAGGGCCATATATCACGGGACAGGCGGCGATGGGCCGGGAAGGGGAGGAGTATTGTGGATAGAGAGGGGGCAGGGGAGAGGGAAACAGAGACAGAGGGAGAAGGATGGGAGGGAGGGAGAGACAGAGGGAGAAGGATGGGAGGGAGGGAGAGACAGAGGGAGAAGAATGGGAGGAAGGGAGAGACAGAGGGAGAAGGAGGGAGAGTGAGTGGGATTGGAAAGGGGAAGAGGGATTTGGAAGATGGAGAGGGAGAGAAGGCGAAAGAAAAGGAGGGAGCGAGAGAGATCGAAGGAAAGGGAGAGAGAAAGGGAATCTTAGTGAAAGAGGGGAAGAGAGAGAAAGACAGAGCCAGACAAGATAGGGGGCGAAAGAGAAAGAGAGAAAGAAAAGGAGAAAGCGCAGCCAGATAATAGCCGCGCGAAAGAGGAGGCAGCATAGGTTAGAGTGCCATAGACACCGCTTGAAGTGGGCGGAGGAATAGGTTAATTGGCGCTGTCTGTGCAGAGGACTGTCTAGACACCGTGCGAATGTGGTTGATCGGTTGAGACCAGGCAGTCATGGCGGAGTAGAGGGAGTAGAGGGGTTGAACGGTGGGGATTTATGCTGTAGATACGGTAGATTGCGAATGGTGGAAGAAGTAGAATGGTGGGGATTTTAGATGCAGAAAATGAAGGCCATGAAGGATGATGGGAGTGGAACCGAGGGGATTTATGGCGTAGATAAGGTAGATTATGAAGGAGGATTGAAAGAGAGGTGGATACGCTGAGTGCAGAGCGATCTGTTTTGTTCGTC
>NW_028234429.1:15988174-15990674 GCF_977035675.1 Penaeus japonicus | reverse complement strand
CTCTATTTCTCTCTCTCGCTCTCTCTCTCTCTTTCTCTCTCTCTCTCTCTCTCTCTCTCGCTCTCTCTCTCTCTCATTCTCTCCTTCCCTCCCTTTTATCTTATCCACCCTCCGTTTCTCCTATCCTCCCTGCCTCCCTCCCTCCCTCCTCTTCCCCTATCCCAATCCTCTTCCCTCCCTTCCCTTCCCCCCTTGACCCCTCCCCCCCACCTTATCACGCTTGTCTTTGTTCTCCCGACGGCGGCGGTGCAGCAGCAGGTAGTGGCAGACAGAGGCGGCTTGGCATATAAGGCAGATAATAGTACATTCCGCATATTCAGTCAAGGTCGGACCTCCGTCGCGCAAGTTTTTATTTCATATTTCGATTTTTTTTTTTTTTTTTTTTTTTTTTTTTCATTATTGGTTCTCACGTTTATTCTTGTGTTTGTGCTACTGTGTGTGTGTGTGTGTGTGTGTGTGTGTGTGTGTGTGTGTGTGTGTGTGTGTGTGTGTGTGTGTGTGCACGTGTGTCGGTGTATGTATGATGTATGTACATGCGTCGGTGTCTCTGATTATAAGCGTATATGAAACACAAAAAGACAGACAGGTAGACAGGAGACAGAGGCAGGCTAGACGAAACGATTAACAGACAAACAGACAAGCAGATAGACAAACAAAGGCGTGTGTAAACCTACCCGAATGTATACGCACATTGTGAGCCATTATGCAACCTGCACATGGCCCAGGGTCAGGGACGGGGGGTGGGTGTGGCCAACGGATGCCCAGCTTCCATACCAAGTGCGCCTGTGCCCATATTAGTCCACGAAGGACGAAGGAGGCAGGTGTATGTGGAGTGAGAGGCTTCTTGTCTATTTGTTTCAGGATTCATTCATTGATTTCTGTGTTTTCATTTTTTTTTTCTTTTTTCTTCTTCGTATTTTTTGCATTTCCTTCTTTTTTTCCCGATCACTTCTCTCCTTCCCTTCGACCGTCCTTTCCTCCATTTCTCCATCTCTCTCTCTCTCTCCCTCCCTTCCTCCATTCTTTCCTCTTTCTCTCCCTCTATCCCTCCTGCTCTCCCTCCCCCTTCCTATCTCCCTTCCTCTCTCTCTCGCTCTCTCCCTCCCTCTCTCCCTCCCTCGCTCCCTCCCTCCCTCCCTCCCCTTCATTCCCTTCCTCCTTCTCTCCCTGCTTTTCTCTCACTCTCCCCCTACTTTCCTCCTTCCCTACCTCCCTACCTCCTTCTCCTACCTCCTTCCCTCCCTCCCTCCCTTAACCGCGCATACCCCAATGCAGTGGCACTGTGCTCACACAGTCACTCACTCACTCACTCACTCTCTTACTCATTCATTTTCTCACTCACTCACGCACCCACCCACTCACTAACTCAGTCAGTCAGTCACTCACTCACTCACTCACTCATTCACTCACTCAAAGCACCATTCTCACTCCCACACAGACGCACCCTTCCCACCCAAGCACACACAAACACAATCACACTTCTACAAAGAAACACGTGCGCTGCCCCCACCCCCACCCCCCTCCAGCCACACACCCAAAACCCATCCACCCACCCACCCACACTTCGCGTCTGTCGATATATAGATTTTTGTTGTTGTTGTTGTAGTTATTATCGGAAGTATCCTCTTGTAGCGCATGGGAGATTATTCGCCCTAGAATGGGAGAGAGAGAGAGAGACATATTAATGAATTATAGGGAGAATGAAGACAGAATAGGAGATGAGAGAGAGAGAGAGAGAGGGCGAGAGTGAGTGTGAGAGTGAGAGTGAGAGTGAGTGTGTGTGTGTGTGAGAGAGAGAAAGAGAAAGAGAAAGAGAAAGAGAAATAGAGAGAGACGGACAAGCATACATACAGAAAGACAGACATGCAAACCGTCTCCCTCTACTTTCACCCCCTCCCCCTTCTCCTCCCTGCCCCCCCCATCCCTTCCCCCCAAGTCGCATTCCCTTGGAGGATAAAAAGAAACCATTTCGCTTGTCTCCGGAACAGCCATCTGTCTCAGTCGCGGAAATCCTTGAAGGATGGGGGTTGCGCCGTTGGAATGAGTCCTGGGAAGGAGGGGAAGTGGGGGTAAGGGGAAGGGTAAGGGGAAGGGTAAGGGGAAGGGGAAGGGTAAGGGTAAGGGTAGGAGTAAGGGTAAGGGTAGGGAGGAGGAAGGGAGGGAGTGGGTGGGGGGTTGGGAAAGAGGATTGTGAATTTGTTTTTTCTTTGTCTTTTTTATGAATGGAGTGATATAGTTTTTTTTATACTAGTTGGTATGTTTTGTGTGTGTTGAGTTATGTATGTATATATTTATGTTTTTTATGTATATATTCCCATTCCCATCTCGTCTCTATAGCCGTTCCCTCTCTGAATATCTCTCTCTCCCTCACTTTCTCCCATCCTTCTCCCTCCCTTTATCCCATCATCCTCCCTCCCTTTCTCCATATCTCTTTCCCTCTCTCTGCATCCTGTCCTCCCTCTCTCCCTCTGTTCCTCCCTCTGTCCCTCCCTCCCTCCCT
>NW_028234429.1:15967245-15969745 GCF_977035675.1 Penaeus japonicus | reverse complement strand
AATAATTTCCCTTTTTTTTTACTTTGCTCACTTGGGAATGGTATTATTTCCAGATGCGCTGCTGAAGATGCCGGAGCGTCAACAACAGAGATTAACTTGCATCCGGGACGTGGTAGGGAGGGGGGGGGGAGGAATGGTGGGTGGATGGGTGAGTGGGATGGGAGGAGAGGGAAGGGAGAGGGGGTGGGATGGGTTGGATGGAAGAGAGGGAAGGAGGAAGGGAGGAAGGGTGAAAGGAGGGAAGCGGGAGGAGGAGGAGGAGGAGGAGGAGGAAAGGAAGGAGGTAGAGAGAGGGAAGGGAGATGAGAAGGAGGAGGTAGATAAGAAAGAAGGAAGAGAGAAGATATATGGAAATAAGGAGGAGAGAAAAAAAATGTAATAAAAGGGTAAACAGGAAAATGTTATTAGTATGACAAGATGAGAAATTGAGAAAAGAAAAGAGAAAATGAAAAAAGAAATAGAAATGGAATGATAAAAACAGCGAATGAGGGTCATGGGAAGAGAGAGAGAAAATAGGATAATGGTTGTAGTGAAAATTGAGGATTATGATAAACAAGACATAGTAGAAACAGTAACATGAGAAAAAAGAGTTAAGAGAAGGTAATTGTGAAGATGGACGAAGAAGAAGAAAATATGGAAGAGAATAAGAGTACGAAAAAGAAAAGAAAGTAGTGAATAAGAGACGAAGAAGAAAGATAAAGAATAGCAATAAAAACAACAAAACAGGAACCACAAAACTACAACAGCAAAATAACACCAGGAACCACAACAAAATAAAAAAAGAAAGAGAAGGAATAAAGATGATAAAAAAATGAATATTAACGAAAGAACCCTCTTGAGTAGAAGGTAACGGGATAGGAGAGAGGGCATAAAAGAGAGAAGGAGATGAGGGAGGCGAAGAAGAAGAAGAAGGGTTCAAAGGGTTTAAAGGAGGGTTAATAAGCCGAAATTTGAACCCCTGCCGACTTTCATTCATTTTCCGCCCCTTCGCCTCCCTTGCGGATGGAGAGAGAGAGAGAGAGAGAGAGAGAGAGAGAGAGAGAGAGAGAGAGAGAGAGAGAGAGAGAGAGAGAGAGAGAGAGAGAGAGAGAGAGAGAGAGGGGGTGAGAAAGATGATTATGAACATGATTAGATAAAGAAAAAAAAATACAGAAAGATAAAGATGTCATAAATGACTAAAGCCCCCCCCCTCCAAAAAAAAAAAAAAAAAAAAAAAAAAAAAAAAAAAAAAAAAAAAGGGTGAGCCAAAGAGCGTGTAAAAGAAGAGGAAGAGAATTGATTGGCGGACGGCAGAAGGAAGACCGCTGCATCAGCCGGGTAATGAGCCCTTGAATGGAGGTCTGCCTGATAGCATCGCCGCGCGCCCGCCGGCCGACCGGGAGAGGAAACGCGCCCGCGGTGGAGGGGCTCGAGGTGCCTTGCTGATTCTGGATGATTCTGCTTGATTCTGGATGATTTTGGATAATTCGACCTGAATCTTGCTGATTCGACCTGATTCTGGATGATTCGGCCTGACTCTGACTGATTCGGCCTGATTCTAGTTGATTCTGAATGATTCTAGTTGATCCTGCCCGATTCTAGTTGATTCTGAATGATTCTAGTTGATTCTGAATGATTCTAGTTGATCCTGCCCGATTCTAGTTGATTCTGAATGATTCTAGTTGATACTGAATGATTCTAGTTGATCCTGTCTGATTCTAGTTGATTCTGAATGATTCTAGTTGATACTGAATGATTCTAGTTGATCCTGCTCGATTCTAGTTGATTCTGAATGATTCTAGTTGATCCTGCCCGATTCTAGTTGATTCTGAATGATTCTAGTTGATACTGAATGATTCTAGTTGATTCTGAATGATTCTAGTTGATCCTGCCCGATTCTAGTTGATTCTGAATTATTCTAGTTGATCCTGCCCGATTCTAGTTGATTCTGAATGATTCTAATTGATCCTGAATGATTCTAGTTGATTCTGAATGATTCTAGTTGATCCTGCCCGATTCTAGTTGATCCTGAATAATTCTAGTTGATTCTGAATGATTCTAGTTGATCCTGCCCGATTCTAGTTGATTCTGAATGATTCTAGTTGATACTGAATGATTCTAGTTGATCCTGCCCGATTCTAGTTGATTCTGAATGATTCTAGTTGATCCTGCCCGATTCTAGTTGATTCTGAATGATTCTAGTTGATACTGAATGATTCTAGTTGATCCTGCCCGATTCTAGTAGATTCTGAATGATTCTAGTTGATCCTGCCCGATTCTAGTTGATCCTGAATGATTCTAGTTGATACTGAATGATTCTAGTTGATCCTGCCCGATTCTAGTTGATTCTGAATTATTCTAGTTGATCCTGTCCGATTCTAGTTGATTCTGAATGATTCTTGGATATATTTAGTTGAAGCTTCTGGGATGTCGTTACGTTGTGGTGTTTTTCTGTGTGGTTTCGCTCTTGATTTTTGCAATATTTTTGTTTTTATCATCTCTCTCTCTCTCTCTCTCTCTC